>NW_027507748.1:579487650-579872650 GCF_037356315.1 Lithobates pipiens
AATGGTGTTCACACCACACATGTTAGGTATTGCCGTAAACATCTGAGTGAGCGCAATAATTCTATTAGACCTCCTCTGCAACTCCAAACTGGTAACCTGTAGCAATTTTTAAAGCTTTGCTTATGGAGATTTTTAAGTATCGTCCTTCCTTGAGCACGTGCAATTTTAAAGCATGACATATTAGATATCTATTAACTCAACATAACATCAGTTTCATATTATACAAAAAAACTGGGATATATGCAGTTGTGCTCATAAGTTTACATACTCTGGCAGAATTTATGATTTCTTGGCCATTTTTCAGAGAATATGAATGATAACACAAAAACTTTTATTTCACTCATGGTTAATGTTTGGCTGAAGCCATTTATTATCGAACTGTGTTTACGCTTTTTAAATCATAATGGCAACAGAAACTATCCAAATGACCCTGATCAAAAGTTTACATACCCCAGTTTTCAATACCGTGTATTGCCCCCTTTAACCTCAATGACAGCTTGATATCCTTTGTGGTATTTGTGGATGAGGCTCTTTATCTCCTCAGATGGTAAAGCTTCCCATTCCTCTTGGCAAAAAACCTCCAGTTTCTGTAAATTCTTGGGCTGTCTTGCATGAACTGGCCATTTGAGATCTCCTCAGAGTGGTTCAATGATATTGAGGTCAGGAGACTGAGATGGCCACTCTAGAACCTTTTCTTTATTCTGCTGTAGCCAATAACAGGTTGACTTGGCCTTGTCTTTTGGATCATTGACATGTTGGAATGTCCAAGTATGTCCCATGTACAGCTTCCTGGCTGATGAATGCAAATGTTTCTCCAGTATTTTTTGGTAATATACATTTGCATTCATTTTGCCAATAATTTTGACCAAATTTCCTGTGCCTTTGTAGCTCACACATCCCCAAATCATCAGCGATCCACCTCCGTACCTTTCATGTTGTGGCCAAAAAGCTCAGTTTTGGTCTCATCACTCCAAATGACTTTGTGCCAGAAGGTTTGAGGCTTGTCTCTGTGCTGTTTGCCGTATTGTAAACAGGATACTTTGTGGCATTTGCGTAGTAATTTCTTTCTTTTGGCAACTGAACCATACAGCCCATTTTTCTTCGAGTGCCTTCTTATTTTGGATCTTAAAACAACCACACCACATGTTTTCAGAGAGTCCTGTATTTCACCTGAAGTTATTTGTGGGTTTTTCTTTGCATCCTGAACAATTTTCCTGGCAGTTTTGGCTGAAACTTTAGTTGGTCTTCCTGACCGTGGTTTTGTTTCAACAGAACCCCTCATTTTCCACTTCTTGATAGAAGTTGATAGAGTTTGAACACTGCTGATGAGCTTTCTCATTTCCTTGGGTATCTTTTTAAATCCCTTTCCTGTTTTATACAGTTCAACTACCTTTTCCTGCAGTTCCATTGACAATTATTTTGCTTTCCCCATGACTCCAAATCCAGAAACGTCAGTGCAGCACTTGGTGAAAGATGCAAGGGTCTGTCAGGAGTCCAGAAACGCATTGACCTTTTATACACACACACTAATTACAAGCAAACAGTTTACAGGTGAAGATGGTTACCTTTAATAACCATTCAAATCCAGTTGTGTCAACTTGTGTGCATGTTATCAGGCCAAAATCACCGGGGTATGTAAACTTTTGATCAGGGTAATTTGGGTAGTTCCTTTGCCATTATGATTTTAAAAGAGTAAACACAGTTTATTGATAATAAATGGCTTCAGCCAAACACCAACCATGAGTGAAATAAATGTTTTTGTTATCATTCATAATTTCTGAAAAATAGCCAATAAATCATAAATTCTGCCAGGGTATGTAAACTTATGAGCACAACTGTATTGTTTTTTTGAAAGTCATTAGAGTGTATTTCTTCCCAAAAAAATGCGTTTGAAAAACCGCTGCACAAAAACCGTGTGACATAAAAAATTGCAACAACTGCCATTTTATTCTGTAGGGCAGTGATGACAAACCTTGGCACCCCAGATGTTTTCTAACTACATTTCCCATGGTGCTCAACTACACTGCAGAGTGCATGAACATCATGTGAAATGTAGTTCCAAAACATCTGGGGTGCCAAGGTTCACAATCACTGCTCTAGGGTCTCTGCTAACAAAATATATAGAATGTCTGGGGGTTCAAAGTCATTTTCTAGCAAAAAATACAGAATTTTACTTGTAAACAAGTGTCAGAAAATGGCTTGGTCAGCATATGGTTTGGTTTGTGGTGCTCAGATGAAGTGCAGAGTTGTTTTTTCTGCCTGTAGTTTATCAAAATAGTTTTACAAGCAAAAAAGAAATGAGGACATTTTATAATACAAGTTAATGGAATCAGTTTGTTTCCTAAACTCAGTAGTGTATCTCTGCTTCAGTTATTACTAAAAATGTTTATTCATATAAAGAAAAGTGCATCTGTGCCAGGCAGTGTGGGAATCAGAATGGAGGTCCATTAGAAAAAACCTGCATGCAATTTTATAGCGTATTCAAACTAGAGCCTCAGAACTGCGTGAGATGAAAGACACACTTGAGCCACTATGCTGAACGTTGATATGAATTCACTGTCCTGCCTGTTAATTCCCTGCAAGGCCCAGCACATACTTCATTTCTTTGCCCCTCTCCAGCAAGGCCTCCTTAGGCTTATAGAGAGGGTTCCTCTATGGGTAAAGTGTTTTGTCAGCCCCCCATCTCTGCACAAGCCAGGAGCATACTAGTCTCTTCAGGAAACTTTTACTAGAGGTTAAGTTATGCGTTAATACTGGGCTGATTACTTGTGCCATTTCCTTTTGACATATTGAATGGAAGGTGACACAAGGCAGAAGCGGCGGAGCCATTAGCTGGGTGCATGCCCTATATAAATGTCAGAGTGGAGGCGATGAGCTCAGGGAGAGGCACCTCGCAGTGTTTGCTTTGGCCAAGTCTCAGGTCTTGGAATCCCTTTCAGGTCACAGCACGCTCTTCTCATTTCCCACATACACCCATGTAAAGGGCTCATTGAAGCCTCCCTGCGTGATATGAATTCAGAATCAGCCTTTGTGTCCCAACACACACTGGGAACCTATATATCAAATGCCTGAAATCCTGAGTAAAAATAGCACTAGATACATCACACAATAAAAGTGCTTTGAAAGCAATGTTTCTTTTTTTGCTTTTGAGATGTTGCTATTTTTACCAGAGGCTGGAAAGTTTCTGTGGAGCCAGAGACAGGCCCGTTCCCCTCGGCACTGGGATAGATCAGTTCTGTACGCTTGTTATTTTTTCTAGCACACGGATTAATATGTTGGCGTATGACTTGTAAATGATAATAAGGTTTAGAGTGTGTCTTGGCCTTGTGTTCATCCACATGGTTCCACTTATCAGGCCCTCAGTTTTCCCTTGTCTCATGTGGTGTGTGCTTGGACAGTCCATACCAGTTGATCAGCTCATTATAAATCACAGTTACCTCTGTAAGGAATGTTCATACAGCTTCTAATCTATTGCTATTAGGCAGCAATCAGAAGGCCATTAACATATTTTATCAGTGCATCACTGAACCCTGCACTATGTATGTAGTGCTCCCCTCAACTTTGCAGTTTGTATGTAGCACACGCATAAACTCTGCACTCTGTGTATAGGGCACCCCTGAAACTGCATGTTGTACATAGCGCATCCCTGAGCTCTACATTCTCTACATAGTGCATCCCTGAACTCCACACATTCCTGGTAGTTATCGCCCCTTTAAGATCCCCCACTGTTCAACACCATTGACCGGTGTATGCTGGGTCAGTAACATTACAGGGGGTGCTGCCACTCACTGACATCGCTAGGTGCCCCTATCCCCTAGCTATTTAGGAACTTTCAGATGGCAGAGAGGGCAGACAGCGGGAGCCAGTGTCTGCTGTGGAGCTTTTTTTTTCTGGTCAGTGGCGGCATTTATCATGATTGACAGTGGATCTACACTGGGGGACATTGTTTGTCTGTCTCTGTTTATTTATTTTCAACACTTTTTTTGGTGAATGCGTAGGGGGCAATAAACTCCCTACTTATTCACATGGGGGGGAGCCCTGCCCGCATACCCCCACAATCACTGGTCAGGGTTGTGGGGAAGAGGCCCTTGTCCCCATCAGCACCCTCTCATGTTGAGGACATGTGGCCTGGTATTGTTCATAAAGGGGAGGGGGAGGGGCGCCACACCTTTTTATTTTTATTTCTGACATGGGGGTTCCACTCTAGATCCATACAAAGAACATTTTCTTTTTACAATTTGGTGTGGAGTTCCCCTTAAAATCCGATTCAGATGCGTTCCCATAGAAGGCAATGAGCCTGAAATTCGCATCTAAATTGTACCACAGTGCTCAGAAAATGCACAGGACTCTTTTTCAATTCACACTGTCATTGCACTGCATATATGTGAATCGGCTCCATAGAAAGCCAGTTTGGTTCACATGTCATGCAAATCGTATGTGGTTCAAAACACATCTAATTTGCATATATGTGAACGGAGCCTCAGGGTTTGGTAGCACATGAGATACAGTATAACTAAAATATCTGTTTAGCTTGTTAGAAATCATCTGCAAAGGGAATGAGTCTCCATACATAAGTCAGACAGTTGGGGAGATTACAACAGAGCCTAGTGGCAAATCTTTATATTCTTTTGTTCTTTATCTATACGTGTTTTTGTATGGCCACCCAAAGAACTGTGTTTTCTGTATATCCTGAGTTCTCTCATACACTTGCTCTTTGGCTCGGCCTCTCTCCAGTGCCTTGCTTACTTGATTCACAAGTGTCGGCCAGACCTCTGCCAAGAGCTCAGCATCTATGAAATAAAGTAAAAACACACCTTGCATCCCGGCCAAGAGACTTTGCACAGACTATTTAGTCACATAGCAACAATAATAAACAGTATTTCTCTGACAAAACCAGCCACATAGTATGAAGCTAATGAATGGCCGCCCCAATGCTTCTCTCAGCTACAAAAATCTATAAGGAAATTATACTGTATATGATTATAGCCTGTGGGGAGATTCCTTCCTCAGCTTCATTCATCATTTTAGTCTCCTGCTTTACCGGGAAAATGTTACCTTTACTGGCCATAAAGAGTTTGTTCTTCAGATAGGAAAGCTAGTGTGAGCAGGTCCTAAAAGAATAGTTGTTCCTTCTTCAAAAATGTTTGATACGGGAAGCCTAGGTGCTGTGTGTTCACCTAAAACTGACACCAAAATTCGATTCAAGTATGTTTCTTAAATCAAAAAGTACCTTCCATTGCTCTCAGCCTCCTCCAAATCCCCAATATTCTTTTTTTGTTTGCTGCTGTGATTTGACTCCCTGCTAGAGGGGCGGCTATGTTTGTTCTTCATGGTCCCACTGTATATAGGAATGTAGCCACCCGCTCTTGCTCGTTCCTACAATGGTTTTAGGATTATGGGATTTCGCAACTCATAAAAGTACCTTCTGTTTGCTCTCAGTCTCCTCCACATTCCTTTATTTTTATTTTTGTTGATGTGAATAAACTTCCCGTTAGAAGGTGGCTACATTTGTTCTCTATGGTCCCATTGTATGCAGGAGTCACCCTCTCTTACCCGCTGTCGAGATGGACTAGGAGCTATGGACTATGACAGTGGTCTCCAAACTGCAGCCCACTAAACCAACGATGGGGTATAATGACCCCCCCCCCCCCCCCCCCACACACACACACACTGGCATCAATACAGGTGCACAATTTCTCCCAATGACATCAAAGATGGGGCACAATTCCTCCCAATGACACCAACAATGGAACACAACACCTCCCAATGACATTGATAGGGTGCTTTCCCTCCCACTGACACCAAAAATGGGGCTGTTTATTCCCACTGATGTCTGGAGCTTTCCTACTCCTAATGTCCACAGTCCACCCCCCCCCTTAAGTTTGAAGGACAATAAACTGGCCCTTTGTTCAGGAAGTTTGAAGACCCCTGGACTATGGGATGTGTAGTGTGCATAGAGCAGTGTACATGACCACAGCTAATGTGTATTGCTCGTTACAAATTAACAGAAGTGAGTGGAGGGGTAAAAAGACAGGTTTGGGAGCTCAAAGAAGATGTTAAAAACATAGTAAGAAATTATTTTAAGAAAATAGATTACAGGCCTATTAAGTAGTGGATGTGTACGGATTATTTTTGGATAATAAGGATAATGTTTAGTGTGCTTTAAACAAAAACTGTGAGCAGCCTGTGGCTCTCATTACCCTGCAAACATATTTAGGTCCCTGCAATGTCCTCCTGATGCCCTGCAGAGCTCTTATGTGACCAACGTTTAGAATTGTTGTCTCTGGCCAACATCCTGCACTTATCTGTTCTTTAGTGAGGTTGCCCATTTAAGAAGTGTGCCACTAGTTAGGCACAGGATGGGTGGGCCAGGACAAGCTACTGCGGCAGCTGGCCACCATTTGCTTAGCAGAACGCACCAGTTTTATGGAGTCTTGGAGAGTGCTCTGCAGGATATCTGTCATGGCATTCTGACACCAAGTCAAATTCTAACGAGCAGGGCCCTCTGATTCCTCCCGTATTGAATTGTATTGTAACTGTACTGTTCGCCCTAACGTTAAAAAGCAATGTGCAAACTGTTGGCGCTATATAAATCCTGTATAGTAATAATAATTCTGTTTCCTAGCCACAATTTCACTCTGATGTGCACAGCAACAGATCATTCCTAAGCTGGCTTTACATTCAATGTACTTAAATGGAGCTCTCAGTCGGACAATCTGCAGTACACCCGTTTTTATAAATATAATATATTTGCCTATAATGTTATTGTGGTTGTGTTTTGTGTTACTCATGCATGTCATTTTTACTTTTTATGTAGAAAGGTGTTTTGTATAGCTTTTAGTATTTAAATACTTTTACAAAGATTATATTTGTAGATTTGGAAAAATTTAATATATGTCATTCTTATATGTAATTTGAGCTTTTTATTTGAGCAGACTTTTTTCAGTAAAGCAGTTAATGTCAGGCTGGTAATCATGTGAAAAGGTGTCAAGTGCTCCACCTGCTGACTAAAAATAGTAAATCTTAGCTGTTCATATTCAAAACTTCCTATTTACCTAACACAAACAAAAAACATTGAAAACAATTGTAGTTGTAGTGCTTTAATATGATAAATACATTTTCATTCCCTTTATGAACATGTTGAATGTTCTTTCTTTCTGACAGATCATCAGGGAAGTGAGAGCACAGACATGTGCTCATCTGAGAGTCCAGAGACCATGATCACAAATGAAACTACTGTCTCTGTTGTGTCTGGATGCCCTGAGTCCACATCTGAGGGAATCGGAGGCGAAGCAAAAGCTCTTTCCTTTACTGATCCTGCCAGCAGTGGAACAAGCACATCAACTACAGAGAGTGACGATGACAGAGCAAAGAAATTACTGTACTGTGCCCTCTGCAAAGTGTCTGTAAACTCACTGTCACAACTGGAGGCCCACAATAAAGGTAAAGCCAGGAGTGTGGGAAACCATGACTATCCTCAGCTCAATGCACATACAATATTGAAAGGGCTGATAGCATACTTACTGAACATCTACCATGGGAAGGAGAAAAACAGAAACATTCTATGTAACGTGTGATCAAGGTAGAGTTTTCCAACAGCTATGCAATGTAAGGATCTATGTAGATTTAAAATTGAACTTTACAATAAATAAAAACAAAATTGCTAGCAGGACAGCTCTTTAATGCAAAAGAGACAAACTATGTCCCATCTGCAATAAAGGCTTCTTATCTTCCTGCTAGCACACTGAGCTGGGCACGCCTTGGTACCAGGATGAATGAACTCCAGTATCCAGTATGCATATGTGCGGGTTATGTCACCCAGGGCCTGCAAACCAGGATGACCAAAGATTGCAGACATAAGTACTGCTTTATCTTCATTTTAGTCAGATAGGCCCTTACACTACATAGCTGTGCCTGTACAGACTGTAACATGCATTGCCATCTTGAACTTTCCACTGGTCACACTCTATGCCTTATAGATAGCCAGGCAAAGAAAATCCATTTGTTCAGATAGCCAGGCAAGGAAGATTTGTACTTCTAGTTAGTCAGGCAAGGAAGATCCATAATTTCACATAACCAGACAGGGAAGAATCATACTTCCAAACAGCCAGAGAAGGAAGAGCCATACTTTCAGATAGCCAGGCAAAGAAGATTCATACTGTCAGATAGCCAGACAAGGAAGATCCACACTTTCAGATAGCCAGGCAAAGAAGATTCATACTGTCAGATAGCCAGACAAGGAAGATCCACACTTTCAGATAGCCAGGCAAAGAAGATTCATACTGTCAGATAGCCAGACAAGGAAGATCCACACTGTCAGATAGCCAGGCAAGAAATATTAGTACTTCTACATAGCCAAGCAAGGAAGATTCGTACTTCCAGATAGCCAAGCAAAGAAGATCCATGCGTTCAGATAGCCAGGCAAGAAAAATCTGTACTCATTTGTGTATAGTACGTATTTGTGTATATTAACTGGCACCCACAGTGGTATTTCAGAGAAATAACCTCAATTTTGAAAAAATAAAACTCATGCCTCCAGCAGATGGAGTATTGGACCTCTGCAGAGACACCAGTGCTTTCACAAAGAAGGCACATATCCCACTCTGCTGCATGCTGTAGGAGACAGGTTTTGCTACTTAGGATGTGGCTGCTATCTAAGGGCTCATTCACACTGGCAGCAGGCCTTTTCACCCCTTGGAAAATGCATTCTGTGTTGAACTGTTTTTCAGAGGGTGGTAGAGCAGTGTCTGAAAGGCATACAAGAGGCAATGATGCTGCCTCCTGAATGCTCTTTTTTCTGACAGCTGAAAGGACACTTTATGTGTAAATACAGCATGCAACTGCTAGACAAGCATTTGGCTCACGGTTGGAGTACGGCCCCATTCACTTGAGTGGGTAATATTTGGTAGCAGTGCTATGAGCCGAGTGAAAATTTTTGCTGCAAAGCTTTGCATGTGTACAGCCCTGAATGGTTGCATGTTTTAGTTAGGTAGGTAGTCAGGGGTGGTAAAACTGCGGCTCCGCCACCTGTGATTGATGCCCCCACTCTACCCACCTGTGTGAATGAGACCTAGAGAAAATTAAAAATAAAAAGAGTAATATTTTAAGAACATTTTATTATTAGATACTATGTGATTAGCTCTAGACATTGGAGAAGTATACATAATTTGATATTTCCAGACAGTCACCTGCAGCGATTAACATAATAAGTATCTGAGAGTCATGTTCAGCTTCTTAGCCACTGATTGACATACACTGGTATAAACAGTTATTTATTTGTCATCTGACCTCCAGCAGTTTTCTAGTTTGCATGGAAGCTTGACATCATTTCATTTTGTCAATTTTTCTTTTAATAAAGGCACTAAGCACAAAACTATTCTTGAAGCGCGAAGTGGTCTGGGCCCAATAAAGGCTTATCCTCGACTTGGAGGGTTAAACAGCGGGTTAACAGGAACGGTGGATTCCAACAACCAAGAGAGGACTTTTCACTGTGAGATCTGTAATGTCAGAGTCACCTCAGAAGGCCAGCTTAAGCAGGTACAGTCTGCATTTATTACTATTTCTATATTCCTTCCTGTATACTATGATGACTTTCTCTCCATTCACCCTAAAGGGACTTTGGGGAACTTGTCCAACCAGACTAGTTACCTTTTTTAAATTTAAAATGAAACTATTGAGTTTGCAATAGTTGTTTCTTATAGAATGGTAAATAAATTGTACTACACAGAAATTTGTTATGTTTCAATGATCAACCTACTTCTGCTATCCTGTATGACTGCCTAGGATAAGAAGGATAACAACACTTTTCAGAGCTCACAGTTCTGCTGACTCAGTGTCACTTCCCTGTCTCCTGCTTCTGTCCAGAGGACCCATGAGCATCCTCACAAAGGTGGTTCTCACCCTAAGGGCTCCTACTCAAGCCCAAAACAGTACCTTTAATACCAACCATCAGCTTACAGAACGTACAACTTCAGTTAAATCCTTACTTAAACTTTTAGTTCAAATTAAGGCAACTTAACATCTTCCATCCCAGTGACCCTTCAAAGCCATAGACAGTTTGAACCATATATGGGTATGAATTTACCAAGTTGATCGAGCAGCTTGGGTACGACCAGCCTGCCGGAGTTTACATGCAATCATAGCTAGTGGCTGGTATAGGTGCTAGCAATAATCACAGTGTTCTCCGGGTGGGGGTGGCTTCTCCCGCCCTTGTCAACACTAACTATGTTAATGGGGGAATTGAGCAAAATACGCTTCGTGTATGGCCTGCATAACAGGGTCTTTATGTCTGGGGGGGGGGGCAGGAAGGACTGCCCGATCACATGACCACTGTGATTGGCTGTCAAAGCCTTCTCCCAATCATTACTAGAGACAGGGAGTGCAAAGTGAGCAGACTGTTTGCACAGAAACCTTGCGCACCCATGGACACATATATGCAGCATGTGGATGTTAAAGCCCACTCTCTTTGGTTCTGCACATATGCATTACATGGATGGAAAGAGGTTAGAAAGTTTCAGCATATTGCACTAACTGACTAAGTAAGCAACAGTGCATGCAGTGCCTTGAAAAAGTATTCATACCCCTTTGACATTTTGTCATATTTATCATGTTACAACCAAAAACTTAAATGTATTTTATTGGGATTTTATGTGATAGACCAACACAAAGTGGCACATAATTGTGAAGTGGAAGGGAAATGATAAATGGTTTTCAAAATAAATATGTGAAAAGTGTGGCATGCATTTTTTTAATCTGATACCCCTAACTAAAATCTAGTGGAACCAATTGCCTTCAGAAATCACCTAGTTAGTAGAGTCCATTTATGTGTAATTTAATCTCAGTATAAATTAAGCCTCCAGAGGTTTGTTAGAGAACCTTAGAGAACAAACAACATCATGAAGGCCAAGGAACACACCAGACAGGTCAAGGATAAAGGTGTGGAGAAGTTTAAAGCAGGGTTAGGGTATAACAAAATATCCTAACACAAGCACTGTTCAATCCATCATCGAAAAATTTAAAGAATATGGTGCAACTGCAAACCTACCATGGCCGTCCACCCAAACTGACAGACTGGGCAAGGAGAGCATTAATTTAGAGAAGCAGCCAAGAGGCCCATGGTAACTCTGGAGGAGCTGCAGAGATCCACAACTCAGGTGGGAGAATCTATCAACAGGACAACTATTAGTTGTGCACTCCACAAATCTGGCCTTTATGGAAGAGTGGCAAGAAGAAAGCCATTGTTAAAAGAAAGACATAAGAAGTCCCATATGCAGTTTGCGAGAACCCATGTGGGTGATGCAGCAAACATGTGGAAGAAGTTGCTCTGTTTAGACGAGACCAAAATTGAACTTTATGGCCTAAATGCAAAACGCTATGTGTGGCAGAAAACGAATACTGCACATCACCCTGAACACACCATCCTCACTTTGAAACATGGTGGCGGCAGCATCATGTTGTGGAGATGCTTTTCTTCAGCAGGGACAGAGAAGCTGGTCAGAGTTGATGGGAAGATGGAGGGAGCCAAATACAGAACAATCTTAGAAGAAAACCTTTTAGAGTCTGCAAAAGACTTGAGACTGGGGCGGAGGTTCACCTTCCAGCAGGACAACTACCCTAAACGTTCAGTCAGAGCTACAATGGAATGGTTTAGATCAAAGCATATTCATGTGTTAGAATAGACCAGTCAAAGTCCAGGCCTAAATCGAAGTGAGAATCTTGGTAAGACTTGAAAATTGCTGTTCAGACACTCTCCATCCAATCTGGCAGAGCTTGATCTATTTTGCAAGGAAGAATGGGCTAAAAATGTCACTCTCTAGAAGTGCAAAGCTGGTAGAGACATCCCCAAATGTACTTGCAGCTGTAATTGGAGCAGAAAGCGGTTCTACGAAGTATTGACTCAGGGGGGCTGAATACAAATGCATACCACACTTCACATATTTATTTGTAAAAAAAAGGTTGAAAACCATTTATCATTTTCATTCCACTGCTCAATTATGTTCCACTTTGTGTTGATCTATCAAATAAAATCCCAATAAAATACATGTACATTTTTGGTTGTAACATGTGGAAAATGTCAAGGGGTATGAATAGTTTTTCAAGGCACAGTATATATTTATAGATAGATAGATATAGATATATATATATATACTGTATATATTTGAAACAAATACTCACATACAGATGTTTTCCTAAAAAACGTTTCTCACTGTTAGCTCTTTTCTCTTTTGGTTAAATCCATTGATAGTGTTATTTAAAACACTGGATAGTTTCCAGTTCTGAATGTTCAGTGTTATGAAAATTATCCTTTAAAGAATCTTTGCTTTCCAGAAGGAGATAACGACCTTATTCCATATGTTTTATTTAGTATTTGGCCAGAGAACACTAGAAGATGATTGTAAGAGAGATATATATTGATTCTGAGATGAGATGAATCGCCAGTTTTTGATTACAGCTCGGTTTGATGTACAGAGAAAGACACATATCAAAAATGTAATAATTGTGTTTTATAAATTGCATGATCCTTTGCAGGCTCAATAAGTTTTATATTCTATATGTAACTAGCCGTGTAAAATTAGAGACTATCAGAAAGAATGTATGTGACAAACCCGCAGCCAATTTGTCCTAAAAGGTTTGCATGTTTCAGCAGGTTAAATAAAAGGTTTTCGATTTGTGCAGGATGTATATATAAACTCCATAATACCTTTATGTTTCTGTATCAGCATATCTCAAGCCGCAGACATCGTGATGGAGTGTCAGGGAAACCCAACCCGCTACTAAGTCGGCACAAGAAACAGCAAACCCTTCAGGAACTTACGGTTGGTATCCTGGAGACTTCTTTTAACCTTCTGGCACCCTGTTGAGGAAGTCACCCCCATTATCCTAATCTAACCCCCATGTTTTACCCTTCTTACCAAATAGATCAGCAGCCTGTAAATTCAGCAGTTGTATCACTTATAGCCCTTCCCTTGCTTTTGGTTAGCAGTTAAAAAGCATTTACGAGCATCCGAGGCCCATTCTGAAAGCTTAAAAAATCTTCATAAAGGGTTATTACATCAAACATAGCGATGAAATGCATTTTATTGCTTGGAAAGCACATGCTAACCACTTAGCGTTCACACTCCATATCTCCAGTGGAGATGTTTGTTATGAGAGCATACAGTTAGGAATGGCTGACAATCACATAGCACAGCAGCAGGTGCCACATTCAGCATCTGAAAAATATCCACTTGTCAGCTTCTTGGTTATGTACTGTCCAAGGAATCTGTAATTCTATAGGGCTGTAGATGTGACCAAATCAGTTAAACTTGTTTACAGAAAAAGCAAATAAGTAGGAGAAAGAAAAGTGCTACCTACATACATTACATAATATGCTCAGTATATGCGACATAAGGAAATCTAGGCATCATTCTACAAAATACTTAATTTGTGTTTAAAAAACAAAAACAAAAAAAAAAGATTTGTATGCTATATTCAAAACTTAAAGTGGTGTTGCCACCAAAAAAATAAAACTACTTAAAATTCGTAAAAAAAATCAAAAAAAAATAATTGGCAAAAAAAATAATTTTTACTCACCTCTAAATACCGGTTGCTAGGGGGTCCCTCGTAGTCTGCCTTCTTCATTGCCCGGGCTGGTGACATCACTTCCCCTCGCGCCGCACATTCACCTGGGACCTGTCATGTGTCCCAGGTGACTGTACGGCGTATCACGGCGCCCTGCGCCGCTCGCGCATGCGCAGTGGGTGCCCGGCTGTGAAGCCACAGCCGGGTGCCCACAGTATGCATGACGGCGCCGCGAGCGGAGCGGGGAGCGAGGGGGGGGCTTCGTTCCCCCGCATCGCTGGACCCTGGGGCAGGTAAGTGTCCGATTATTAAAAGCCAGCAGCTGCAGTATTTGTAGCTGCTGACTTTTAATTTTTTTTTTTTTAGGGGGTACCCCACTTTAAATACCCAGAAAATTCTTAAAAGCATTATATATACATATATGAGATCAGTTTTACCTGCTGAAACAATTTGTGTTTTTGCCCGCCAAGTCCTCATATTTACACATCTTTGGCACACAGCACAATCTGGCCTTTCAGGACAGGGGATCTGATTTTTTTTTACCTGCAGTTTCACCTTCACTTGCTGGTTTCTTCCTTACTCTGTGACTGAACAGTGAAAGGAAAAGCAGCTCCCTGATGGGCTCATCACTTTGTCACTCTGCTCCCCTCCCCCCTGATTTGCATGTCTTTCACACTGCAACACTCTCCTAATCTGGAACTCTCCATTCAGGGACGGAAAGAGGCTGATAACAAGTTAAATGCAGGTATTTGAGCTGGTCAAACACGGTTCAAATTTTCCTGCTGAAACAGCCAAGATTCGAACCGTTAATGGGCAGGCTGAATATAGCAAGTTGGTTGATCGATCGATCAACTTGGGTACAACCAGCCTGCCGGATTATTTTACAATGCCGGATTATCTAACCATTATCGGCTGCTATAGCCGCTAGCAATAATCACTGTCTTCTCGCAGCGGGGATGGCTCCCCGCCCCCTCGGCTGGCATTAAAAAAATAAAACATTTAACACCCCCAAGAGGCATATAATGTCTGATGGAGATTACTTATGCTGCTCACCGGTATATTTTACTAACTGGTGGTGAGCATTGTTTTTTATTTTGTTTTATTTTTTTTATCTGAACTCTCCTTAGAGATAACTTTCTATATCATTCAGATGGTTTTGCTTACACTAATAATTGCTCTTGTTTTTTTGACAGGCAAGTCTGGTGTTTCAGAAGGACCTTCCAAAAACCCTTTCAGCAGGGCTTCTTCCCAGTCCACTTGCAGTGGCGATGGCAGCTGCTGCTGCTGTGTCTTCTCCACTAAGTTTACGTCCAGCTGGAACTCCTTCTCTTCTTCAAGGTCCACCCCTGACACACCATATGCTACGACCAGCTCCAGGGCCCATCAGAACTGCACATGGCACTATACTTTTCTCCCCTTACTGAGGAGGTTCCTCTCCTATCACATTGTCTCACTACTCCACTGGAACCTGAACCTGCACTTAGACAACCAGGCCAGTACTTGACCAGCTGCCTCCGGCTCATCCCAATCTCTACCCTAGGAAATATATAGTAACTGGAATACTCTGGAAACCCATGAACCCTGCTTTTCCCAGGACACAAGCAGCAAAAGAGCTATGTGTGGATTTCTGAAGGTTCTGACAGATCAGGCTTTTGCCCAAATGATGGACACTTTGGCCAGTGGAATGAGAACATTGTCTCAGGGTCTGCTTCAAGCAATGGATAACATTGTGGCATTTTAGATTCTTATTGGGTTAAATGGCTCAATAAACTGTGACTCTGAAATAAACAGAAGACATGCTGGATAAAGTGCTGAAGGGGTGTTTGTGCTGCTGTTTAAATAAGCCACCTCTTTCACATCGAGGAGGATGAAAGTCAGCATCTTCTCATTGGCTCTTCTGCTCTATAGCATTCTCTACCCCAACCTTGGCTCATATGATGTTTCGATTTGTTTCTGTTCTGGACAGAAATAGCTTTTTTTTAAAAAACAAAACAATAACTTCAGGGAAACAGCATATGTTTTTGATTTACAGTTACTAAATCTTCTTATACATATTGTAATCACTGCGCTACAAAAAGAAAAATGTCTTGTACTGGACTGTTTAATGGCTGGGAAAAATAATGAGGACTTGTGTATGCTTTAAACGTACAATAGTAGTGAAAACTTCCTATGCAGTTCCTACTTGGACCACAGGGTGTCAACACTGAACCATTTAGCCATAGATATGTTTTGTCCCACTTAGACATACTCTGTGGTACAAACTCAACAAACCGGTAGCAGGTGGCTTATGGTGCTCCAGCAGCTCTCAGCATGCCCTAGCAGCCAATTATTAGCAGGATATGCTGGTAATTGTGCTATTACAACAACTGGAGAGTCATGGCTTACATAAACCTACTATAGACTGTAGATTGTTATAGTTTGTTTTAATGTGCCCTCCACCCGTGGAGGAGAAGTACTGTATAAGTACTGTAGCTAGTGCAATTAATATCTATATAATATATCACTTGTTTCTGCAAGACACAATAGGCCACATAACATAATCATGAAAATTAAACATGGGAACCGTCACAGAATGGCAATAGAGAGTAGTAACCTACGTAATCTATATATATTACAATATGTGGCTACTGGCCAGTGATACTTTAGGTAACTTTCAATCAAAGCAATGGTTTCTGTGTAGGCAGATCCCTGTCTACTGTCTTGCCATATAGTATGCCAGACCCATACAAGTACCTTTCTAAGAATCATGGGATACCAAGTACAATGGCGCAGTCACAGAAACCTCAGCTGTGCTAAAAAATTCAGTTCAATAAAACATAGAATCTTTGGAAAAAGCCTTTGGAGAACCACTTGAGTCAGGAGTAGAACTCGTGGCTACAGCAAAGGCAGTTCTTGGATTTCTGTTTGTACCTAACATTAGATATACCTACCTATGTCAAGTTTGATTAAACTGGTCACCAACCTGGCAAATACTGGCTGAGTGTATGATGAAATAAGACAAATGGGTAACCTACAGTACCATCAGTGTAATTGCACGTCAGAACAATCTCTTACGCAGAGTTATTGGCAGCTGAAGCTATATATATTTATTTTGCAGTAAAAGTGAAGCCTACTCCTGACCCTTCCACCTACTAAACCTCCTATCGGTCACTGATTCTGTCCATTACTAGGGGGAGCAATAAGGAGGCTTAGGATAAAGGAAGGGATGAGGTGACATTTACAGGAAAAGTTCAAATTTTCTCATAATTTCAATTGCTTATATCTGGAACTACTGATTGTTGTGGCATTCAGTTATGCAATTCATCACATGCTTAGATTGAATTTTCCACATTTTTTTACAGGTCTTAGCTTAATGTGATACCATGGTGCAAAGAGTGATGGTTTAGAATAGGCAATGGTAACCAACCTGAAATTCTCTTTCATTACGTTAAAGCACCTCTTTGGTACAGTGTTGGCATTAGCTTTTATTGGTTTCCTGATGTCATTGTGGTGGGTATCCCTACCAAGCACTGACACATCCAAGCAGTGTGAACTACAATACTGCCCAAGCCAGATTGCATTCTTGGCCAGGCCATGATAAGAGCCAGGGGTATAGTAACAATTTACCCGGCCAATCGAAGAATAACAAAAATGTATCACCACTATATTTAAGGATGATGAGTTCTTAATTTAATTTAAAGTATATATTTTTAATGAAAATATACTGTTTGCTTGTGGTCCATCATGTAGAAACAGGGCTGGGTCTCCCTTCCTACAGCTGCATGGTTTTATACGTAAAATACTCTATGCTGAACAGTCTGAAATAATGATATTCCATGAATGTATTATTTCAGAGTTGGATGGATGCAAGCCTTATGAGCACTGAATGGAGGAAAGTCCTCTAAGAGTTGTAAACAATAGTAACTTTTAATTGGTTACTAAATTTTTTGTCTTTTTGAGAAACACAAAAACGCAAAAAGGGACAGTTGTGAGTCCTATAAAATAGTAAACTGATATTTAGCTCCATATGTTTTAAGCACTTCTGATCCTTTAGCAGTCCTTGTACAGTGTTTCTGAATGAGATAATCTGATTCGCAAATAGGTTAAATGTATAAAACAGAGAGCAGGAAATACTTTCCCATAGTCTGGAGTGCACTGAAAGATAACTAATTTTACCTTGTCCAACATACACCCATCTACCCCATCCCATTCTCTGCCCGTTTAGCCAAGCTAGTCCTGCCTTATGCTATTGATGTCAGTAGAGGACCTGAAATATGTTATCTCTGCTGAGGTCACATGATTCTAGAATGAGGTACGTTAACCACTTTAGAAACTACTTGCACAAATTATTTGTTGTCTGCAGAAGAGGCTTGTGTATTTTGACAATCGTTTTATTTATTTGAGAGTTGAATTTTTCCTGAAGACTATGCAATTCTTCCTGTGACACTTATGTATTTCTTTGTCTCCATAACTGACATTTATGTGCCGGTACATCACTCCTCAGCTGTCATAGAGGCTTGTGTCAGAGGATATAAGCTGAGGGAGGGCTGGAATTGTGGCATTACCACTAAATGTATGAAAAGTAAATAACGTGTACTTAACATGTACTGACTCTGCCAGCTGCTATAAAAATGAATTGTAGTCATTAGACTGACATGTAGCAATAAGTTAGGGACAAGATGAAGCCATTGTATGACCACTGTCAAAAAGCCCTTTAATAGCCAAAGAGCTCATAGTTCCAAACCTGATGTGATATTATGAATCAGTGCACACTCACCAGTTTCCCTCTGTATAAAAATAATAATAATAAAACCAATAAAGTAGATGTCTTATATCAGTTTACTTGTGTTCCGATACTGACCACTCTCATTGTATGTGACATGTCTGTTGTTATTTACACTTTATTCAGTTATAGATTGCAAAGTTATTAAGTTGCTCATGTGCACCACAAGTGCCTTGTCGGTGCTGGCATTACTAGTGCACTGCAGCTTTTTCTTGCTGTTCTCATTCTGCAATAGCAATGCCTAGCAGCCTTAAAGTGCAAATTGTGGGGTAAAACTCCCCAACAAGAACAATGTACGAAACACCTGAGAGGGTCCCCAGTGTACTAAAAATGTATTTTGAATTCAAACATTTTGTTCGAGGATGTAAGCGCCATCACAAGCAATTGAAAAGGTACCACACAAATTGAAAAGGTAACGTAAATAGCTCCACACGGGCATCAAGACAAAAAAAGAACACCGTTGACAGTACAGAACATGACACTAGCCCTTCTTTAAAGGGTGGATATTGTTGCAACTGAGAGAATCCGACAGGTGATGGCTGTTCACGCCTTTCAATCACTGTTAGAGAAAGCAAAAATAAGCAACACTTGGATGGTCCACCCCAGCCATAGCCTGGGGGGTAGCAAGGACCAGGCAGTGTCCAGAAGGTATGCAGCAGGCATTCAGTAATTAAGGAGGAAGGTAGAGATTACAAAATTAAAGGGGGAGAGGGGAGAAGGGGGAGTGGTTCTGGGGTCTGTGTTGATGGTGGTCCCAAGAGCGCAAACTGATGGCGAAGTAATGGATTTGATTAAGGCTCCAAAAAAGCAGTGTCGAAATCCAATAAAAAAATATTTTTTATGTTGTCGGTATCTCCACTGAAGATGTATCCTGTGCCAATGGCCACACAGGGAATCAAAAATATTTTTTATGTTGTCGTTATCTCCACTGAAGATGTATCCTGTGCCAATGGCCACACAGGGAATCTCCTCAGTGCGGACATAGGCAATGACAGAGGCCTGAACACATTACCACTCTATTAAAAACTAAAAAAATGTTTTACCTGGTGATCCACTTTAAAATAATGTAGTATATCTGTGGGCCTATACAAGCAATCACAATCAGTCTTTCGCTCATCTAATTTCAAGACAAATAAAACTGTGTCGTTCAATATTGCACTTTGTTATAACTGAATAAATAAGTGTAATAACAACCTTATATTAAACTTTTAAAAGCTCGGTCCATTTAAAAATCATACTCAAGCATTAGGTTTATGCTGGTGATCATACATGATGAAAACAAATGCAATTATCCTTATGCTGTGTCACAGTGATCAGTAAATCCAGAGATATAGTCAGCTCAGTGTACACGCTTATCCATCCTGTGGAAGCTAAGCCAAGCTTGTTCCCACCCTTACTACTTTTTCCAAGCCTTCCTGGTGGTCCTTAAATGTGATGATTGTTCTTTTTTAGTTACAGAAAGTGCAGAAGTGCAGGGTCAAGATTGTGTTTTATAGCTGCCTCTCTCTGGATCTATAAATCATAAACATGCTAGGTTACTTGCCCGTGTCAAATGATCAAAATCAGTGAAAACCAGATGGTTTTAAATGTCTCTTTTTTTAAGATTCTTGTTTCAAAAGTCACCTGTACACATTCTTCTCTGGTCACAAATCTCAGGTTCTAACTCAGATAAAGCCAAGGTACAGATGATTCCAAAACCTGTTCGATCAGTCATGCTGGACATGTTGGTACATGAACACAATATGCAGCCTTAGTGTATAATGGTCAGACAGCAGTTGTTTGCATCCCATATGCTCGGAAATTAACCGGAAGCTGAAACGGATGGAAATGGTTGCAGTAGGAAAGGTGATCGAACACATCTCAGAAAAAAAAAATGCTGTAGAGTGTTGAATTATCAGATTGGGTTGTAATTCATTCTAGAAGGGAAAGTTGGTGTATACCTTGGGGCACATAACATTTTTTATGGGCAAATATTAATTGAAAAAATTAGACACAATTCTGTATACATATTTTTGCAATGGTTTTCTCTTTTTTTAATCTCTTTGTTCTTTCTGGTACAAGGGTCCGGAAATTATTCAGAATTATTGATCTCATGGGGTAATTTAGAGTTCTGGGTGTAGTACAGGACTACAGCGTCTTGGACTGCTACTATAATTGGCCTTCAAGTTTAGAGCCATGTCACTCCGGAAACTTTGTAGCAGAGATTTGCATGAACCACAATTGTTTGTGATTACGCTCTATGGCAGTTTGCAGCTGGCTGTAGAGTAATTGCTGTAGTACAATACTTTGCTGTGCTGTTACAAATCTCTGGTGTGACATGATGATCAGCAGCTGCACTGGATAACATGTAGCTAGCTCCATATGGCTCCAAAGAGTAGCTTTAACTACAAATTCTTTCAAACTGACATTTTGACAACAATTTGAGAGGTAAAAAACATTTTTTATAAAAAAAAATTTTCATTGCACTTCCTTGTAACTCTTTGTACAAGTATGTGAGCTTCTTGACCATTTTCACAAATATATGAAAGAAGGGATCAAAGTTATCCTGGAAGCTTAGCCAATAAAGGGTGTCAACTCACTTACAAACCTTCTGCATTGACAGCTATTAAAATTTTCTATTAAATTTCTATTAAAAATGATGAGCGATTCTGAAGCTGCTACACATCACTACACTGAAATTAGTTATGTGTCATGACATTTTTAAAATGACATTAAAGGTTAATTTATAAAAAAAATAAACATGTCATATTTACATTCTCTGTGCAATGGGTTTGCACAGAGCAGCCATGATTTTCTTCTTCTTCCCGGCTCCTCAGCACTCCTGGCATTTCCCCTTGACCAGTGGCCCCAATAGCAAGCTTCTTGCTATGGGAGCATTGGTACGTGCTTGCTTCTGAGCCCCACTCTATGCATCTATAAGACACATCGGCCCGCCTATTGTCCCAGGAACACCTGGGACAGCCATGGGTTCCCCTGCACATCGCTGGATTGAGAGGGGGCTCAGATGAGTATTGGGGGGCTGTGGGGGGGGGGACAGCACACATATTTTTTTCACCATCATGCTCTTTAAATGCATGAGGGTAAAAAAAACTTTAGCCTTTACAACCACTTTAAGCATGACAATGCCTTCATCTGATTTTCTTTCCAGAAGTATAGCACCATCTTTGTTCAGGCACTATCCAAGATAAGTTTAAAGTGAGGTAATCCTTATGCACTACCACTTGTGAATAATAATAAAAAAGAATAACTATTATATATTTTAGGTTTCAGCAGCTGCTTACATCGACACAATGTGTCCCCACATGTATACACAGGATTATTTTTTTAAAGTGTCTAAATCAGTGATTCTCAACCAAGATTCTGTGGAACCCTAGGGTTCCTCCAGAGGTTACTAGGGGTTCCTTCAGCATTGGGCAATTTCTGTCTCTCAGATAAGTTCCCACTGACACCATTGATCTTTTTACCTATCTGTAAGGAGGTAATTCTTCCCAATGACCACAAGTGTAAGGACCATTCTTCCCACTGAACATCACACTAATGTATAATGAGTTGTAGATTTCGACTTTTTAGCAGGGGTTCCCTGAAAATGGAGAACTATTTCAAGGTTTACTCTGTGTTGAGAAGATTGAGAAAGGCTGGTCTAAATATTACAGATTATTGGATATATGTATGTAGCACTAACCCCCGAAGGAGCTGCTTTTTTTAATTGGGCCTGCACTCTACCTAGAAAACCCACTGTCTTGGCTCAATCCCCTTGGCACAGCTGTGGTGCAATGTAACACAGTACAATATACAACAATGCAAAGTACCTGTATTGTATCCTCAGGATCTGCTGCCTCCACCTGGTGGGGAAAAGAAATACACCACACAACTGGATACTTAACCAGAAATATTGTTTACTGTAAATATTTCAACAGGTGGTTACAGTAATTGTGCTGTCATCCCAACATAGGACGACACCACAATATATTTCAATAAAACAGGATATAACATATATATGTAAAGCTATTTAAATGAACCTGGGAGCTGGTCAGGAGGACCAAGACCATGGGCTATACGTGAGGCCTCACTAAAAGTACTTCAGTCCAGGGGTTTTCTTTTCTTCGCTAGCTCAAATCACTCCTCTGTATTTGTAATCCAAAGTAATGTGAAAGACTAAGCTGAAATGCTCCTGCGGCAGCAGGCGAATGCCCGTGTCTGTAAGTACAGTACCAGGCAACTGTATTCCTGCGGGACCCCTTCCAAGAAGCATCCTGGGTCCTGGCGCAGGCTGCATTCCTGGGACACGGTACATTTTCCAGAAAACGTTTTCTCCAAACTCAGAGAAAAAAAATGTCAACGGCTCTTTCCTCCTTCTGCAGCACACTCTCACGCAGTGCCTCGTGCAGGAAAGAACAACTCAGACTCCTCCCACTGGGATGTTCAGGTTACGCAACTTTGCAGGCTTATCGGCAAGGGCTCTTCCCATGCTTACGCACCTCAGTAAGAGTCCAAGTAAAGAATGGCACAGTTACAAAACACAAACCTCTGTCCTTGCTTTACCACGTGTACAGTTCCTTTTTCGAGGTAACGGTAAAATCCCGGACTACGAACCCCCACATGTAGCACTAACCCCTGAAGGAGCTGCTGGTTATTTTTGGGCTTACCATTACCTTCTCCTTGTTGCACGTCTAGGGGATGTCCCATGGTAGGTGACCCAGTAACTTGAGACTGACAATAGATCCAATTGAATGGATTTTATTTGCAAACTTCAACCATTGAACAGTCTTTTAACTTGGGATCAGAGGGTTGGAAAGGAATTCAAGTACTCTCAATTAGTGATGGACGAACTTCCGACGGGACGTTTCGCGAAAGCGAAATGCGAACGGACCCAAACGTTCGCGAAACCGAACGTTCGCCGCGGGCCCCATTGACTTCAATGGGAGGCGAACTTTGCAAACCTTCATGTCGAATTTGCGGCCACGTGGTAATTATTAGGGGGTAAAACGTAGTCCCACCATCTGGACAATGACATAATACATGTATGAGGTGAATTTGGGATCGATAACTACAAGCATTTTTATTTTATTTGGGAAATTGTTCTAACAATTCAGGACTATGGAGCTAATGAAGGCAATGGAGGAGAGGGAAGGTCAGGGACCAGGGTAGGCAAAGAAGAGGGTGCAGGAGATGATCACCAGCAGCGTGACATACCGGAATGACACATGCACCGTGATAGAGGCATCTGACAGCAGCACCGTAATACAGAGCACTGACAGCAGCACCGTGACATACAGCGCTGACAGCAGCACCGTGACATACAGCGCTGACAGCAGCACCGTGACATACAGCGCTGACAGCAGCACCGTGACATACAGCGCTGACAGCAGCACCGTGACATACAGCGCTGACAGCAGCACCGTGACATACAGCGCTGACAGCAGCACCGTGACATACAGCGCTGACAGCAGCACCGTGACATACAGCGCTGACAGCAGCACCGTGACATACAGCGCTGACAGCAGCACCGTGACATACAGCGCTGACAGCAGCACCGTGACATACAGCACTGACAGCAGCACCGTAAGCAGCCCCAGGAGGAAGTCAGCACAGCACAGGGATGGTGTGATCCCCTCATAATAAGAACCCCCAGGAGGAAGTCAGCACAGCACAGGGATAGTGTGATCCCTTCATAATAAGAACCCCCAGGAGGAAGTCAGCACAGCACAGGGATATCATAAGCAGCCCCAGTAGAAATATGACACCGCTCAACCTCTTCAAAGAGGAGGGTAGGGGCATATAGTACGGTGTGCTTTTTTGGGTCAAGGAAGTGAGCCAAATGAATTAAGAAGGTCTGTGTGCTTGATTAAAAAAATAGTTTATAGACATATACATGGTCTACTGGTCACATGTGTTGAATTCCTCCGAGATCCATGCCTCATTCATTTTTAGAAATGTGAGGTAGTTAACACTGTCGTGAGCTAGGCGAGTACGCTTATCGGTCACAATCCCCCCTGCTGCGCTGAACGTCCTTTCGGACAGGACACTGGATGAGGGGCAAGCCAACAGTTCGATTGCAAATTGGGCAAGCTCTGGCCAGAGGTCAAGCCTGCCCACCCAGTAGTCTAGGGGTTCATCACTCCTCAGAGCGTCCACATCGGCCGTTAACCCAATGTAGTCGGACACCTGACGGTCTAGGCGTTCCCTGATGCTGGATCCGGATGACACCTGTCGATGGGTCGGCTGAAAGAATGACCTCATATCCGAAGTCACCAACACATCTTCAAACCGGCCTCTTCTTGCAGGCGCTGTTGGATTGGTACCCGCAAATCCTTCTCTGGGAGTGGGAATTGCTCCTCTGCCAGCGCACGCAAAAGCAGAATGCAGCATTTCTCGAAGCAAGGCCTGGAAGTGCTGCATTCTGACAGCCCTCTGCGACGGCGGTAACATTTCCGCCATTTTGTGTTTGTACCGGGGGTCTAAGTACGTTGCCACCCAGTACTGGTCCTTGACCCTCATGCTTTTTATACGGGGGTCCCTATTAAAACACTGGAGCATGAAGGCCCCCATTTGCACTAAAGTGGAAGCGGTGTGGTGGCCTGGCTCCTGCTCATCATCCAGGATAATGTCGTCCTCTTCATTCTCCTCTCCCCATCCTCGCACAACAGGGATCCCAGAAAGGTTTAAAGCATGCTCTTCTTGCTCCTGCTCATCCGCCCCGGCACCATCCTCCTCTGACTCCTCATCAGACTCCTGTTGTTGACTTGTCTCAGATAGAGTAGCCCCCCCTGGGAATTCATCCAGCATTGCGACTTCCTCATCTTCCCGCTCCTGCTCCTCCACAGCCTGATCAATGACACGACGCAATGCACGCTCCAGAAAGAAGGCATAAGGTACCATGTCACTGATGGCGCCATGGCTGCGACTGACCAGTTTGGTGATCTCCTCAAATGGCCGCAGAAGTCTGCATGTGTCGCGCATGAGCAGCCACTGGCGCGGTGAAAAAAAACCCAGCTCCCCAGAACCGTTTCTTTCGCAGAGTTCATACAGGTAGACGTTAACTGCACGTTTCTGCTGGAGCAGCCTATCAAGCATATAGAAGGTTGAGTTCCATCGCGTCGGGCAATCGCAAATAAGACGTCTGACCGGCAGATGGTGTCGCCGCTGAATGTCAGCAAGGCGAGCCATGGCCGTGTAAGATCTTCTGAAATGGGCCGAGATTTTCCTTGCCTGCCGCAAGATGTCCTGGACCCCAGGGTATTTGACAAGGAATCGCTGCACGACCAAGTTTAAGACGTGTGCCATGCACGGCACGTGCGTGATTTTGCCCTGTTTCAATGCGCTAAGCAGATTGGCACCGTTGTCACACACCACTTTACCAACTGTCAAATTGAGCGGTGTTAGCCACTCATCTGCCTGTGAACGCAAAGCTGAAAGGAGTGCCGGGCCAGTGTGGCTCTTTGCTTCCAGGCACAACAGACGCAGCACGGCATGGCAACGTCTCACCTGGCATGTGGAATAGGTTCTGGGGAGCTTGGGCGGTGCAGCGGAAGAGACGCTAGCAGCGGAAAAGGAGGAGGCAGCTGAGGAGGAGAGGGAGGAGGATGGAGTAGGAGGAGGAGAAGAAGAGTCAGGCCTGCATGCAATCCGTGGCGGTAAAACCAAATCTACACGGGTGCCACGGGTTACATGCTTGACGGCCGTCAGAAGGTTCACCCAGTGGGCAGTAAAACTGATATACCTTCCCTGCCCGTGTTTGCTAGACCACGTGTCTGTGGTCAGATGTATCTTGGCACCGACACTGTGTGCCAGAGATACATTCACTTGCCGCTGAACATGGCCATATAGCTCTGGGATGCCCTTCTCTGAGAAATACTTCCTTCCTGGGACCTTCCATTGTGGTGTTCCAATGGCCACAAATTTGCGAAAGGCCTCCGAGTCCACCAGTTTATATGGCAGTAGTTGGCGGGCTATGAGTTCTGACAAGCCAGCCGCCAACCGTTGGGCAAGAGGGTTATCCGGCGTCATCATTTTTTTACGCTCAAACATTAGGCCCACGGAAGCCTGCCTTTTTGCAGAAAAATGTGAGCTTGGCGTGATGGAAGGTGGAGTGGAGGACAATTGTGAGGAGAGAGGAGAAGGAGAAGTAGAAGACGAGGCTGGACGGTGAGAGCCTGCAGTGTGGCTTTGTGTGTTCCGTTGCTCCCACTGGGCTCGGTGATGGCTGCTCATGTGCCTTCTTAAGGCGGTCGTCCCTAGGTGAGTATTGGGCTTACCGCGACTAACGCGTTGACTGCAAAGATTGCAGATGGCAACGCTATTGTCAGCAGCGGACACGTTAAAAAAAGCCCACACTGCGGAGCCATGTGCCGGTGTCCTGGGAGCGCCAGATGTGACCGTACATGGTCGATGACTCGCTCCTGATACATTTGCAGTCTGCTTTGTCCCTGCTGTGCAATGTAAGTCATTGCTGCTTCTCCTCCCTATCTGCTGGTCCATATCTCCCTCTGAACTCCCCTCCTCTTCCTCTCTTGTGGGCACCCACGTGACATCACTAGACACGTCATCATCAACGTCACCTTCCCCACCGCTATAAGTAGAGATCTCGGAGTAGGCAGCAACACCGGGGACCAACCTCCTCCTTGGGCTGATCTGGGTACTGTCGTCAGACTGCTGAGTAGCGCTTGTTGCTACCTCCTCTTCCTGATCCAATACCAAGAGTGGCTGCGCATCAGAAATGTCCTCTTGATATGGATCGGAAAATAATTCCAGTGACTCAAGCGGAAGGTATGTGGTGGTGGTGGTGGTGGTCGTGTTGTTGGTGGTAGTGTCTTTGGGGGTGCACATAGCAGAGAGTGAAGAAGAGGGTGCAGATCGAGAGGATGAGGAGGGTGCAGAAGAGTAAGGCTGAGCGAGCCACTCAACCAAGTCTGGTGCATCCTTTAAAGTAATTGAACGCACCTTCTGCAACTTCCCACTTTGGCTCAAGCCTGTTGCTCCTGCCCTACCCCTACCACCCCTGCGGAAGGGCCTGCCTCTTCCTCTGCCTGTCATTTTTTAAATGACCCTGTGACAAAACTCTTAGTCCCTATACCGATGAAGGACTGCTGCAGTATAGGGCAGCAGTCAGCAGTGGTGCACGTCAACCCTATCTATTGTGGACCGATAGCGGTCCTTACAGAACAGCAGACTGTACCGCACTCAAGCCTATGTACCGTAGCACCCTATACCAAGTTACCAGTCCTTATAAGAACTTTTGTGGACCAAGCAGGTTGTGTATTAGTGTTTAGCAGACTGTACGTCAGTCCCTATACCGCTGAAGGACTGCTGCAGTATAGGGCAGCGGTCAGCAGTGGTGCACGTCAACCCTATCTATTGTGGACCGATAGCGGTCCTTACAGAACAGCAGACTGTACCGCACTCAAGCCTATGTACCGTAGCACCCTATACCAAGTTACCAGTCCTTATAAGAACTTTTGTGGACCAAGCAGGTTGTGTATTAGTGTTTAGCAGACTGTACGTCAGTCCCTATACCGCTGAAGGACTGCTGCAGTATAGGGCAGCGGTCAGCAGTGGTGCACGTCAACCCTATCTATTGTGGACCTATAGCGGTCCTTACAGAACAGCAGACTGTACCGCACTCAAGCCTATGTACCGTAGCACCCTATACCAAGTTACCAGTCCTTATAAGAACTTTTGTGGACCAAGCAGGTTGTGTATTAGTGTTTAGCAGACTGTACGTCAGTCCCTATACCGCTGAAGGACTGCTGCAGTATAGGGCAGCGGTCAGCAGTGGTGCACGTCAACCCTATCTATTGTGGACCGATAGCGGTCCTTACAGAACAGCAGACTGTACCGCACTCAAGCCTATGTACCGTAGCACCCTATACCAAGTTACCAGTCCTTATAAGAACTTTTGTGGACCAAGCAGGTTGTGTATTAGTGTTTAGCAGACTGTACGTCAGTCCCTATACCGCTGAAGGACTGCTGCAGTATAGGGCAGCGGTCAGCAGTGGTGCACGTCAACCCTATCTATTGTGGACCGATAGCGGTCCTTACAGAACAGCAGACTGTACCGCACTCAAGCCTATGTACCGTAGCACCCTATACCAAGTTACCAGTCCTTATAAGAACTTTTGTGGAACAAGCAGGTTGTGTGTTAGTGATTAGCAGACTGTACGTCAGTCCCTATACCGCTGAAGGACTGCTGCAGTATAGGGCAGCGGTCAGCAGTGGTGCACGTCAACCCTATCTATTGTGGACCGATAGCGGTCCTTACAGAACAGCAGACTGTACCGCACTCAAGCCTATGTACCGTAGCACCCTATACCAAGTTACCAGTCCTTATAAGAACTTTTGTGGAACAAGTGAGTTGTGAATGTTTAGCAGACTGCAGCAGAAGGGCAGCAGTCAAGTATAATATCCTTTCTATATTTGGAAGAAAGAATATTATACATGTACAAGCCTATTACTGTACCACTGATACCAGTCCTGAAAAGAACCTTTGTGGAACTAATAATAACAGCAAGTCTTTAAAATTACCCTCACTGCCTGACAACACTGCTTCCTTCCTGTCCCTATACAAATTGGCAAAAAAAGAGAACGATTAGTGGTTACTGGAACAGCTCTTTTGTGGACCTTGATAGTAACAGCTAATGATGATGATGATGATGATGATGATGAAAGACTAATCTGGCTGTCCCTGTAGCATACACCGTCCTTTCCCTTTCTCTAAACTAACAAAAGACACTCAGGCTGCTGCAAGAATTAGCAGCACAGCAAACCTATCAACACCTAACACCTATACCAGTCCTGAAAAGAACTTTTGTGTACCAAATAGCTAGTGGTTTATCTCTCCCTACTCCACACAGGAACCTGTCCCTATCGTAACAGAAGAAAGAATGTAAAATGGCCACCGGATCGGGTGTATTTATAGGTTAGGGGGAATGTCCAAGTGTCCATGTGCTGTCATGTCTCAATTGGCTGTCCTGTATCACATGATAAACGTGTCACCAAAGGTTAAAGTTCTTGTATACATTAAACACGTAAGTCCGCCGCGGCGAACGACGGAAAAAGGCGTTCGAACGTGCGGACCGCGAATGTCGGAAATTCGCCGCGAAACGACCGCCGGGCGAAACGTTCGTCCATCACTACTCTCAATGTCAAAGTCTATAAACGTTAAGGAACTTGCTTACTTTGACTGCATCCAGAGAATAGCCATTTACAGCTGGATGAACACTCAGGTTGGACAGTCCCTCTCTCACAAGGCCTAGCAACCAACAAGGTGCTTACTCAGGAACAAAGTCTTTGTCACAGACATTGTTGGAGAACATGTAGGAAACTAAGCTGTAGAACACTTGTAGGATACCTGGATCTTTCAGCCAGCTTGGCGATATCCACAAGACCGGATTCTCTCAGTTACTTCAGCCCTTCCAGGCTCTAGTTAAGAAAACCCCCGTACGTGGTGTTCTTCTAAAGAGTCCTCCCCTGGAATGGTTGAAGTTCAATGGGTCTCTCCCGGACCGGAGACGGCACCCATCCACCTCAAAATCCTCCTCTAGTTTCCATGCCTTGGGCTAGCCAGCCCCGAGGCATTAAAGTTGGGTGGAACCACACCTCAGGTCATAGCCTTCCTGGGGGCTGGTCAGGAGGACCAGGACCATGTAATCAGCACTTCATACTGGACGGGAACCCCGAACCACGTGATGTCCGTATCTTAAATACCCTCTCCCACTGACCTGACTCAGAGAAAGAGTAACTTAAGTGCCTGACCAGACCATAGTTCCACACCTGCCACCAGAGACAGTGCCCCCTGTGGCCAGGCTGAACATCTCACAGTCCAGTCAGGCTGACACAGAAGTCAAATTTAGACAAATAGACCCAAACCAAACTGTAGTTTGGGTAAAGTCTTAACTTTGAAAAACATAGCGTGTGCTCTTCAGGAGCCCGGCGCTACATGTATATCTTCCAAACAAACAATTCCCGAGAGTATCTACTCAACTCGAATATATATACAGTGCTTCTAGTATATAAAATGTCTCTCTGTGCTAAATAATAAATTAAATAAAAATAAAGTACATCTAAATTCATAAATGTAATGTCATATACTGTATATACAGGTGATAGAGTGCATCTGGACATAGATAATTCTTAAAGTGTTTATAGTGCAAAAACGTCTGTTCATATAAGCATCAGTTTGGGGAAAACATGTCAGTGCTTGAATGTGTGTAAAGAAGTGTTAAATATCCAATTGGTTAAACCACTGTGATTTTATCTATATAGTCCCAAAGGCAGTCCTTAATACATGCAAAAATTCTTCAAGTGGTATTTTTCTTTTTCTCTCTTATAATAATGCATCTCCCATTAAAATCCAATACTTTTTTTTCTCTTTTATCCCCTCCTGCCTTTCTTAGGCCCTTGTTTATGTCATATATTTCCCTAGTGTACAGAGTCTGCTTTTAAGGCTCTTTAGTTCTGTACTTCATGTTTGTACCTATTTGGTCATTGTGAATACTCAAAAAATATTAAAAATATATATATATATATTTTTGAATGCTAGCGATATCCACCACGTTTCAAATGTGAGGGTGGCAGCTCGCCATTTGAATTCCACGCTGTAAGCAAAGTGCCACATCTTTTATTATTATATTTATCCAAGATCAGTGTCTACTTCCTAGAATGGGATGCCAGCTCAGAGATGACACAATCATGAAAATTGCAGTACCTGTACAGTTCTTGGCTGTGTTCACAAATGTCTGCTACAGATCTGAAAATTCTTCCTCCTGTGTGCAGTAGACGGGTACCATTGCCTCAGCCTAGGCAAAGTAACTGGCAAGACTGGTGTTCAAGACTGTTTTTGTGAATAAAAGAAAACTTAGCTCATATGGGAAAATGATACTGGCAATATATATTACTAGGAATAAGATTTGTAATCGGTACCTAACTACAGCAGGTAAAAATGTGGTCTTCCGCAATGCCAGACAGGGGTCTGCGTCAGAAGAACTCTATAAATCTCAGGTTTGGATGAAAATTTTGAATCATTTGACAGATAAACCAAGCTTCCTTATATTTCCTTTACTTGTTATTTAGATGTTTTCCTGAAGTTAAGCTTTAAAGTAAATAGTTCAGAATAGCAAACCAAAGTAGACCAGTTCATAGCTATGATGGCTCCAAATACTTGCATCCAAGCTGTAGTCATTTTAGTATTGCACTGTGAGCTTCTAGTATCTCCAGAATTGCACTGGAAAAAATTAATAAAATATATCTTCCCATTTTTAAATAAATCTTGTGGGTTTTCTTTAATTCTTACAGTCACCGGGGCAGCTGTTGTAGTTTCTTTAATAATGTACAGCATCTGTATGTATTTGGTTGCCATGGCGGACACCTTATTCCATCAGCCAAGTATATAATTCTCAAAGTCCCCACAGAGGGAATGCAAGGCAGAAAGAGTGTGGAAAAGGGTCCAATGATATTAAACTTTTATGGCCTGTGAGGTCACCTCTTCCTCTGCCTGTAATCCACAGCCTCACGCAGTAATACGTTTTTATTTGGTTTATTTGTGTGGGAAATGTGTAGTACTTGTGTAGTAATTAGATGGAGTCTTACAGTTTTTCTAAATACAAATCAAGTCAAGTTGAGATTACAGTTTTCAGGCTTCACTGTCAGAATGATCCCAGTACACGCCTTCCTATTGTGCTATTTGCAGCCAAATATACAAAGTGATCTTTCTAGACAAAATCCAGAGCATTGGGTGTATCTGTCTTAGATGGAGGAAAACAAGTACATTTTAATTTTCCTTGCATGTACAATTGCACGGAAAATAGTGTTTTGGCAAAATTGTCAACCTCCTAAAGGGCAACTCAGCTGTGTACCCTTTATATACCAAGGAACTGCATGTGACTGTACATGTTCTACTGACAGCAAACTATTTCTTCAACAGTATACTACACAATGGGGGACAGGAAGTGCAGATGAACACTGGAAATATTACGGTAATATGATTTGATACATTTTAAAATGTTAAAGCAGTATTAGGCCCCTTTCACATGGGGCGGATCCGCTCAGCGGAGTCCGCCAGCTCAGCGGGAGACGCTCCGTTGATCTCCGCTGAGCTGGCGGATGACAGGTCTGTCTCTGCTCACTGAGCGTGGAGGGGCCTGTCAGAGACCTGCTGATCTCTATGGGGAGATCGGCTGAAAACCGACAGCATGTCCATTTTCATCAGATCTCATTTGATCCGCAAAGACGGATGGCAGACGTATCGCCATATGTCTGTCTTGAGCGGACGGGTGTCAGCAGACACATCTCCACTATTATCCACCTGCCCATAGGAGTCAATGGATGGCCTGCTCAGATCCACCTGAAAAATGGACAGGCAGATCCGAGCGGGCTTATCATATGAAAAAACCCAAAAGCAGACATTTATTACATTGCAGCTTACAAGTTCTGAGATGTGATGACTGTATTCGTTTCCTTTTTAGCCCTTGTACACACGGTCGGAGATTCCAACGGAATGTGTCCCATCGGACCGTTTTTTCGGATATTCCGACTGTGTGTGGTCTACATCGGACTGTTTCCGTCGGAGTATCTGACGGACCAAGTTTTCCAACTTGTTGGTAAAATTTTCCGACAAAATTCTCCGATTGGACATACTCTGATCATGTGTAGAGAATTCCGATCGGACAAAGTGCCACGCATGCTCAGATCAAATTCCTACACCAAAGCTATTGGCTACTAGCGTGAACGTAGTCCCGTTGTAATGAAATCACGTCGGATTTTCCGACAACTTTGTCCGACCGTGTGTATGCAACAGTTTGGGACAAAATCCGTCGGACAAAATCCAACGGATTTGGTTGTCGGAATCTCCAACCGTGTGTACAAGGGCTTAGGCTTTCTTCTATATTGATCTAGTAATCCAGCCAGCAAGTCATTGTTTTCACAACACCAGCTCTCCAACAGAATGTATCAGTTTACATGGATGACACAAACTGCTTAAAGCATTTGTAAACCGCTGGACTTTTTTTTTGGACCCTGCAAGGTAATGTCATAATGTGCTAATATGCATCGCATACTAGCACATTATGTTAAACTACCTTAAAAGGAAGGGCTCCGGTGTTGAGATGTCTGAGCTGCAGGTGCTCCCATCTTCACCCGTCTTGCTTCCGCACATAGGCGCGGGAGTCAGTATTCACGGCACGGATGGCTGTTCTGTCAGAACACATGTGCCAGTGATGTCACTGGCTGTATGTACAGTAACTATCTCCTAAACGATGCAGGTTTAGGAGATATTTACACTACCTATAGGTAAGCCTCAATATAGGCTTACCTATAGGTAAAAACCTGAGATGGAAGTTTACTTCCACTTTAACACTGGCAGGAGTGATTTAAATTATCTGCTTTTATTTATCAATGGCAAAAGGAAAAAAAAACTGCTGTAACTGATTATAAAGTGTGAGCTGGAATTTGGCTGGAATTTGTTAGTGGCTCTAAATCTGCTAATACATTTACCACTTCCCTCCCCCTTAGATCAACAATGCTCCTGCCTGCTGTGCCCCCTCTTCTCATTCCTCCAGAGTTATGTCTCACTAATACACAGCGTTTGTTACTTGCCAGATCACCGGGTGAAAATGGGGAAAAAAAAGCCACAGAAAAGAAATGCAGCCACCATAACTAATAATTAGTAAGCTGCAATATATTACATTTTTGGTTTGGGATTTAATACTGCTTTAACATTGCTGGAACTGGGCACCTAGAACATTTGTGTACCTTGTTCCTTTAATTACAAAGTCTGTGAAATCCCAAAAAGTTTTGGGTCATGTCACCCACTTAGAGGTAGTTTTTGACTTTGCCATCAATGGATGATCTGCCAGAGTGAAGGCAAGTGTAGCCTCCCTTGGATCCAGGAATCAGGCTGGGGGTAGCTAGAAAGTCAATGGATATCGGCTGGTCAACAGACAGAAAATCACCTGCAACAGACTGGAAAGCAAATGGGGATAGACAATTGGGAATAGGAGTTAGACTGGGCAGCAGACAAGAGCTCCCCAGTTGCTGGGTAAGTGCTCAGGGACTTGGTAGATGCTGGCTAGGTAGTGGACAGGCACTTTGCAAAGGTTGGCTTGGCAATAGACAGGATCTTATCGGAGGCACAGTTGGACACTACAGTCAGGTTACAGCACATATTTGTTATTAATCCAAAAATGGGCATTGTAGTTCTCCATATTTGGACTAAGCCCATATAAGGGCTGTGATATCACAATGAACTCCTGGGAGACACGTCCTTAGGGTTCTATGCAGCATATAAATCCATCTGACTCCAAGCGAGAATATCGGCCTCACATCTCAACTGATGGCTGAAAAGTTCATGGGAAGCAGCTGTTTTATTTATTTATTTTTTAAAATCTGGATAGCATTATTTAAATTAGAAGCATTAAAACATTTTTTACAATGTGTTGCAATTTGATTTATTTACATTTTCATACCCAAAGGAACACTAAACTGGTTAGGGGTCTGAGAGACACCACAAGAAGTTAGTGGAAATCCTGCCTTTGACAGTTGACACCACAACATGTGTCCCTAATGGAAGATTTCCCCTAAAATCTTGTTCCAGTGACATCTGTAAAATTTCAGATTGTACCCTATTTTGTCTCAGGGACAAAGGTCATTAATATATAAAGGGAGACAAAAAAAAGTATAAGGGGAGACAATCTCCCAAACAGGGGCAATAAAATAAAAGACGACAGAGGTCTTAACTGGAACTCCTTTCATCTGACATGAGGCTCCAGGAGAACTGGAAATATCTCATGGTATAGCAGAAAAAATCTTAAATGCGAGAAAAACCTTGGTATAAAATACTGGTAATAATTATAGACCCATAATCACATGAGCTATGCAAAGTGGATAGTGACAGGTTTGTTATCTCTGCTATGTACCAGTTTTGCTAATAGGGTACAAAAAAAACTGTGCAAATGAGACTTTTCCATCTGTCTGTATGTGACTCAAGTGTAAAAATTGCATTCATTATTTAAATCAATTAAAAATGCATGCGAGCTGAAAGCTTAGGCAAGATGTGACATTCCATATCATCACCGAAACCTCTGCTGCCTGTATTAAAAATGTTCACTATAATATGGGTAGTAGCTTTCAAAAATAACTTTTCACTTAAAGTTATTAGCTTTGTCCTTTAAATAAATATTCCTGTCCTCTGCTCCTGAAAATGCTTACTGTCTGACTGTTATGTTGTTTCAGTAGCCTCAATACCTTCTGATGGGGATGACCTGGACAAGTATATGTATCAAGATGTGGATAAAAGAAAAAAAATGTTGGGACTTTACTTGCAATGCGAATGATGATATATATATATATATATATAAACAGTATTGCAATACATATGGTCTACTTAAATTTATTTAGGTATCACAATCATACCTAAATAAAAAACACGAATGGACACATGACAAATTGATTCATACTGATAATGATAATAATAATATTGATAAACATACTACAAATAATAGAAGTAATAATATAATAATAATTATATAATTTGAATGTTTATTCAGTAATGAATTAACATAACAATTGATAATCATAAAATATTTGATACAAGTAATCAGTAAACATAATTGATAAGAAACTAAATCACAATAATCGCGATTGATAGATTAAATTCAGGAGGATATCATACATCCGATACAAATTGATACATGATACTGGAAATGTAAAATTCAAAAAAAATTCAAGATTCATCATAAAAACTGGATTGTCTTGACACCCTTTATCAGGGACTCTACGCGTTTCATGGCATGTAGCCAATCATCAGGAGTGAAAGATGCAAGACTATACAGAAAGATGAAAATAAATGTATATCTATTAATGTATAGTTCCCTCTAGAAAGAGGGGACATACAGACAAACAACAGATAGCTGGTCAGTCACTTACGAATCAACTCAGAGGCTGTATCCAGCTTCTGAACGGGGATATGGTGGGTCCGAGCAGTGTGTCTCACCCAGAGTTGAGACGGGGACCCCCCACTCCTCCCCCCGCCCTCCAGAGGAAGAGGGGCCAGGGAAAACAGGTAAGGGGTGTACCAAACCACCACAGCACAATCCCTGTGTATGTGTTACGTGCATTCAGCATATTGTCAATATCTAAATAATAAAATGTGTAAAATGAATCTTCACTAAAAAAAATATAAAAGTAATTGCAAATAAAAAGGATGAAGGTGTGGTAGGCGTATGAAATAAATAGATCACCTGTGTATCCACACAGGAATAGTTTGGTGAATGTGTGAGAGTGTAGGGCGTGTATGAGTGTGCCTGTGAGAAAGGACTATATTTAATGAGATGATGATGACAGTTAATGAAAGAATGAATAAATAAGATAAATATGAGATCAATGGATCAAGCACTCCAGTAGAAGTGCATAATGGGAAATCACAATGTGTTTGTGTCTATATATAAATAGATTCATGAGAAGGAAGATCCTGTGCAATAGGGCAATATTGTGATTGGAACTTTGTGAATAAATAGGAGTGCATGGTGAACAAACACAATGTGTTTGCATGTGTTATCCTTAATTACCTGGTGGTATAAGAGTGCCATGAGTGGTGTCCTGTCCTGGTGGTAGGAACATGAGCTGTGATGTGCTGGCTGGCCCCAGCTGTTATAACACCAGGTGCAGGGGGGGGGGGGGGTTCCCGCCAACATCATACCCGAATGCCAATGCAGTACCGGGGAGGCCAGGGATCCAGTATTGGAACAACGTCCACGGTGGATCTCCGCTCATCTCAGCTGCGGCGTCAGATGGAGAAGCGCGTCCCCCCATCCCAGCTTCACTGGGTGCCGAGAGCGGGGCTGATCTGTATGATGTTGAGGCATCAAGGTCAGTCCCTGCCACCATCGCTGAACAGGGATGAGGGAGAAGAGAGAATTGGACGCCTCACAACCCTAGAAGTGACAGACATTGGAACCCAAACCCCCCCCATAGTCTGGTCTGACTGATTGAACTAGGAAGTGACATGAAAGGGCCAAGATGTCAAGTAAAAATGGGGGCCACAAGTGTGGAAAAGAGCAAAATGATTCTAATCAAAGATAAAAATAAATGTATCTAAGGATGTATGATGATAACTATATAAATTAATGGATCATTAATGTGTGTGGCAGGTCACTCAAAGAGCGGGTGTCTTCCATCCAGAAATGTATGAATACATGAGAACAATATGGTGTGCCAGGTCACAATTGTTCTCAAATTTTCATATATATATCAGGAGTTCTGACTTTTTAAACCTCATGTTGTTTTTGGATCAGTGATCAGGTGTTATATGCAGCTACTTTCAGGTGCTTGGACACTGGCATAAAAAGGCTGCTGAGACATCCTCTATATAACCTTTCCTACTCTCAACTAACATTAGTTGTACAGTATGGGACACAGAATCATTAATCTTTATGAAGGGGCGCCCAAAAATAGTCCAACTGAGGGGTGGGAACACAGCAAAATGTAACAAACAGGTGAGAATAAGTTGCTAAAACTCAGAGAGCAGCTTCTGGCACTGTATGATATAAAAAGGGCATCAAGCGAGGCCTTACCATTTACTTGGTAAAACTTAACAAACGTGAACCGAAGATGAGGTGGCAGCCTTGTAAATCTGAGAGGCAGATGGTTGATGTTGAAAAGCCCATGAAGAACTAAGATCGGGAAGGGTGTGCCTAAACAGTGAAGGGAGGAACCTTATTCTTCAGACTATAGACACAAAAAGTTATTTGTTTAATCCACCTAGCACTGAAGGAGTGAGAAGTAGGGAGCACCATGCAAGAGCCTTTTGGAGGAATGAAAAGGTAACTTGCCTAAAAGAGGCAGTGGCTGAGAAATATACTCTAGCAGTGTGTAACCCGTCAAGACAGTAGAGAGAAATTTCCTCTGGATATTTTGGGGCAGGATATAGGGAAAGAAGTGCAATGTCCAGGTCAGGGTGGAAGGAAAAAAGACTGCCTTATGGAGCAAAGAGGCTTTGGGTTCCAGGAAAACCATTTCCTTGTGTAACATCAGAAAAGGCTTCTTACAACAACAAAGGCCACCTTGCGAGTAACATCGGATAAGGAAATACCCCTAGTAGGTTCAAAGAGAAGCTTCTAAAGAAATGAAAGAACCCAGTTAAGGTCCCAGGGAGACACATAGATGGAGTTCCTGGGGTGATATATATGCAACACCTTGCAGAAAGGCATTAACTAACATGAGGCCATTAGTACCAGAAATGAAATGGCCAAGGCTGAAATTTGACCCCTGATCCTGACTCAGATCAGACTGCAGACAGGACAGAATGCATCCTATGAAATACTTTCTAGGATGAAATCTGCTTGTCTCCCACAAAGCAAAATAGGCCTTCCAAGTGTGAAGGTAGACATTCTAGGAAGTCGACTATCTTATAAGAGGGTAAAAATGACTTCAAAGGCCTGAGTTTTGGGGGACCTGGCAACAAACCTTTGAAGATTGTTGTTGAATTTGGATGCCAGAACATTCATATTCATGTACCTGGCAACAAACTTGTAAAGTTTGATGTTTTATCGGGATTCATTTTAAGTGTTCCCTATTTGTAACAAATTACTTGAAAGACCTCCAAATGGAGAGGCAATTCCTATAGATCCACCTGCCAATTTTCCATGCCTGGGATGTGGACAGCTGTTAGAGCTGGAACATACAGTTGTGCCCAAAACGGTCAAAGTCTTCTTTATTTTGAGCATTGGGACTTCTGGTACCCCTTTAATGTAGACTACTGGTGTGGCATTCCCTAACTGGATTTGTCATCAATGGTCCTCACAACTGAATCATTCTTAGTACCAAGATGCTGATGGGAACACAGGCTTTCTGTGAAGACTAAGTCCCCTGTACTGAGGGGGCATTCCAGACTTCACCCCAGCCCAATAGATTGGCATTCATTGTGAGAACATTCCTGGTCTTTGGAGGAAAAGGCTTCCCTAACAGCAGTGCCAGGGAGTGTCTGGCCTTATAGATCAGACACCTAGGACAATCTAAGGGTCAGGTCTATTTGTCCCATGCTCCCAGAATGTTGTGTTGCAATGGTCTGAAGTTAAACCAGATGTACGGTATATCCTCAAAAGAAACAACCTTTAGATCCAAACCCTAATGCAGATACAAAGCAAGGGTCTTCTCTGGGCCCTGAGGGCTTAAGCATGAGAGCAGAGGGGCAGAAGTTTGAACAAGGATAGGAAGATCTTGGACAGGGCCATGCCTAATCTCAGACCCAAGTGAAACATCTGATGGTTGAGGATCCAACCCAACCTCTGCAGAATATGCAGTGTCCTCTGGATATTGGTTGACAGGGATATGGAACTCTCCTGGAAGGAGGGAGGCAAGGACTGACCTGGCTGTTTCCATACAGAACTTCTGAACCTGTAGTAACATGCTAAGAGTAGAAGTCTTGAAAGTGTTCCGCTTTTGTCACAGGAGTAATGACTGGCTGAGACAGAAGCTACTGAATAGTAACAAAGAGAGCTGGCTGTCTTTGAGGGGGAAAGAGACAAGTTTGAAAGCATGAAGTGAGGAGAAGGCAGAGTTCAAAGATTGCCTGGGACCAGAAGTCCAAAAAACATTTCCCCACTCTGACAAATGGAGGTGCCCTATCACTGAGATGAGAGCCCGGAACCATCCATAGTTGTGTAGCATCTCCTATATAGGTGCTATAATCAGTACTGCTGCATGTGATTTGTTAGGTCTGCTCAGTGTTTCAGCTGCTGCTGGTTTGCCTGCTTCCTTTGCTATCCAGATAGAAGAGGAATTCTCCTGAACATAGGTGTGGAGCAATGCAAATAGCAGTGTGAATATATTTACAGCCCTGGCCAATCCTAGAGCGGGTGGATGTGAAGGCTGCTGGGAATCTGTATAAATACTCTGAGGCAGAAAGCTTCTGGATCTTTATCTTCAGGGGAGGAACACAGCCTGCAGGACTCACCCCAACAGCTCCTTCCCCTCTCCCCTGAAACTTTTGGTTGGGTCTAAGCTAGTGAGCCCTATATTATCCGGTATATCCTATATCTATGAGAATGAGTTTCTGGAGGTTTGATCTGCATTGAAGAACCTTGGACCCCTGGGATTATACTATTAAGCCTGTTAGACCCACCATGTATATGCTTGTGTGTGTCCATGTCCTCTGGTAAGCGATTTATGCAGTCAGTGGTGGATCACGTTTGTCACTTACTGGGTTGAATTTTTCACAGAACTACCATTGTGTTTTACAGTCACTTATAAGTTGAAGTCACATATTTATTTGGACACTCTTTGGAGCAACCCTTATCGGTTCTGGACTTTTTCACAAGTTTAGAATATTTTTTATTTCTACTGGCCATTCACTTTGGACTATATTTTCCATGTCACTATATGTCATTATTTTTTGGATGAATTTTTGGATTATTGTATTTTCTATTTGATTTGTTTAGCGCTGCACTTGTTCTTTCTATATACACGTTTTATTTACACCTTTTGTGCTGGCTGCTAACATTAGGGTAGAGCGGTATATAAATACATTGTTTCTTTAATGTATTAATTGATTGGAATATACTGATTTATTGTAGATAAATATAAATAAATAAATGTATTCTACTTATGAGCTGTGTTTTTAAAAATATATTATAAGACTAAGGTCTCTAAAGAAGACACACAGCCACACAATGAAGTGGATTCAACGAGAAGTGGTTCAGTATTAAACTACATTAGGTGTCCCTTCCTGTTTACTGAGCTTTAGGGATGTGGCTACAGTCGGTGGTGTCAGCAGGGGGTGTAGACACATTAAAAAACTCTTATGCCGCATACACATGACTGGACTTTCCGTCAGAATAAACTTTGACGGTCTTTCCGATGGAGTTTCCGACGGAGTTTCCGACGGTGTTCTGACAGAACGGACTTGCCTACACACGATCACACCAAATTCCATTCGTTATGAACACGATGATGCACAACGGGACTAGAAAATGAAGTTCAATAGCCAGTAGCCAATAGCTGCCCATGCATCTTATTTGGTCCGTTGGACTAGCATACAGATGAATGGTTTTCCCGATAGGAATTGATTCCGTCGGAAAGATTTAAAACATGTTCTATGTCTAGGTTCGTCAGACTTTTTGAAAAAAAAAGTCCACTGAAGCCCCCACACTATCGGAATATCCGATGAAATGATTACGTCGGACCTTTTCTCCCGGAAAGTCTGGTCATGTTTATGCAGCATTAGGCCTTGTTCACACTGCCATTGAAGCAGGTGTTTGAGGAACATTTTTTTTCAGTCTGAAAGTGATAAGATGAACAACACACAGAGTTGTTCACATTAGGAAAACATAAAAATTATTGCATTGCGTCACGTTGCTTCTTTTAAAAAATGTCGAGTTTGGAAGGAGTTGAAGCAGCTCAACTCCTTCTATTCAAGTCCAGCACATGTTTGTGGCATGTTAGGCCTTTTTCACAACAACAATAAAAAAAAAAATAGGCATCTGGGGTGTATTTTTAACACACACAAAATGCATATAGGGAATGTGGGGAGCATTTTTAATGTTTCTAGAACATAGTGGTCTGGAAATGAGCAGCCTGAATACTTATTGTGCTTCAGCCATTCCTTGGGGAGGTATGCCCAGCAGGTGGCTGGAGAGGCATATAAATAGTCTGAGCATTTGAACAGCAGAGTCTTTCTATGGAAAGGATTCCACCCATCCGGAGCAGTTCTACTGTCTCAAGCTGATGTTCATTGAAGTGGCTGTGGCAGAGCTGGAAGGCCTATACCTGAAAGTATCTCTGACACCCTGAGACTTCACCTAAAGGATCACTAGATGGTATCTGGAGGAAGCTGAATGGGCACAGCTGCTCCCCTGGCCTTGTGAGTACTGGCTTTATTACAAGATTCTGGTGATTGTGTGCTATTTGAATAACTAGGCCAAGTGGTTCCTCTAGCCTTCCCTAGTCACTCATGAGGGAGAATTCTCATCATTTTCTGTGCTGCAAACTATCAAACAGTTTTCACTGTTAGCCCTTGTACACACGATCGGAGAGTCCGACGGAATGTGTCCTATCGGACCGTTTTGTCGGATAATCTGACTGTGTGTGGTATGCATCGGACTGTTTCCGTCGGAATATCAGTCGGACCCAATTTTCCAACTTGTTGGAAATATTTTCCGACAAACTGGTCCGATCGGACATACTCCGATCATGTGTAGAGAATTTTGATCGGACAAAGTGCCACGCATGCTCAGATCAAATTCCTACATCAAAGGTATTGGCTACTAGCGTGAACGTAGTCCCGTCGTAATGAAATAACGTCATCACGTTCTGAAAGATCGGATTTTCCGACAACTTGGTCTGACCGTGTGTATGCAACAGTTTCGGACACAATCCGTCGGACAAAATCCGTTGGACAAAATCCAACGGATTTGGTTGGCAGAATGTCCGACCGTGTGTACAGGGGCTAAGACTACAGACTGTTTCATGCCACTACTTGCTCTACATACTGCTTCATGGCCCCCAGCTATGAACCTATTGACTTGTGGGGATGTGCAGCTTGGTGCAGTGGCAGTAAAAAGTCCAGTTGCAGAGAACAGAACTTATATTAAAGTTCAGCAATTCACAACAAGCCCAGCAGGAAGGCGCCTGACCAGGGACACTCATAGAATGCAACAGCAATGTGTAATAGAGTGGGTCTCGGGTGTGCCGACAGCATCTATCTTGAGGGATGGAATGTGGCCTGGCCATTCCATGTCCAAATGGGGAGGTGTCCAGGAAGGATGGCATGTCCCTAAGCTTTCCCTACTCACCTGGAACCTCTCCCTGCCGCTAATCACTGTCCCTGTCAGAAGGGTGACCTGCCCCTACACTACCCGGACGCAAAATGCGTTGCATGCCTGGAAGCCAGGGCCTTAAATAGGCTCTGCCTGACCCAAGATGGCTGCCAGAGTCACAAGCAGCATCCAATTAAATAGCTTCCCCTGTGACTCAGGAAACTATAGAGGAACTATGTTCCTCTTGACTTCTTCAACTGCAATGCGGCAGCATCCAATTAAACCCCTGTGACTCAGGAAACTATAGAGGAACCATGTTCCTCTTGACTTCTTCAACTGCAATGTCCATGTGGTTGAGCACCACCTACAGTGCAGAAAATAGACTGCACATGCCCACAGACTGTTCCAGTTTACCTGAACTAGTGCTAATGTTATTGAGTAAAAAGTGTCCTATGCAGACTATGATTAACCCTTTGGAGAATCCCATACCACTCCATAATTTCTCCTGTTTCTACAGGCTCATAAACTCTAAAAATACATCCAATAGACTATTCAATGAGTCAGGGAGGATGGAATGTTGCTGTTTGCCTGACTGCCTCTGCACTGTGTGGGGGAAGAACCTGATACATTCAGCAGCTCCTACTGGGGGTTGCGCTACAATGAATACATCATTAAATGTTTTTTTTTGCTTTTTTTTAAATGCACGCAGTTTGAATATCTGAATTTGATCTGGTATCAGCCTCTTGTAGCCCCGTACAGCAGAAATGGAATATGAGAGGAAGAATACAAGAAACTAATCAATTGAAGTGCTGACAAGAAGCATGGTGACTAAAGGAGAAGGTAGAGTGACAGAGAGATGAGCTCATCACTATGCTACTTCTTCTTTAACTGTCCAGACACAAGGTGGAAGCTGGTCCAGGATGACCAGGGCTCAGCGGAGGTAGGTTGAATGATGCTGGCCATCAGACAAAGCACTAAAAAAAAGTCCTGTGGGGAATTCTGTAAATTAAAACGGAATATTGCAAAATCTTGTTATGTTTGGCTGGAGTTTTGCTTTAACATTACAAAATAATGGTGTTCTCTCAGGCTGGTCTCATCTTTTAGCAAAATCAGGCCAGCCTTGCACTTTATCATGCTTTGGGTTAAATTAGTCATCAGACAAGAAGTTGTTGCTTTCACAGCTCAATCTATGAGATCAATCTGTTCTATAATTATGTTCTGCTTATACCAGAATTCGGCACAAAACTAGGACAATGACTGTTACTGTTTCTATTATGCTAAATAATAAACAACACAAACAAAAATCATATTTCTGATTTAACTTTACTTAACTTTGCTAGTCCAAATATTTAGGCCTCGTTCAAACCTCAAAACAAGATTTTGCTTTTCAGAAAGATTTATCGCAATTTTTTTTTCCACAAAAAATTTTTTATTTTTCAAAGATAAAGTAATCACATACATGTCATAGCAAACTGGTACAGAAAGGTAACAACAAATACTGTGCGGTACAATGACAAAGCATATTGAGGCTAAACATTTGAGTTACTAGACATGAAAAGATATAGTACACAATGTACTACGTAAATATAATTAATAAACGGGTATAACCAGTGTATTTACTACCAACAGTTACGAACTCCCGGGAGGCTACAATCTAGTGGTGGCTAGCGTAATCAAGAGTGGACTATGGCCACCGGGACGCCAAAACTCGGCCCCCCTACGGCCTCAGAGGGAGCATAAGACTAGCAGATAAGTTTATGAGGGTCGACGCGCCTCCCGGTATCATTCCCTCACGAAGTGAGGGGTTTTGTCATTGGGTAGTGTGCCAATGAAGTGGAGAACTCTATAGGGAGTTGAAAGAGAAGAGGGTAAAAGTGGGGAAGGGAAGGTAATACATGGGGAAGAAGGGAGCAGGGGGGTCCATAAGAGGGACTCTAGAAGGGCAGTTGTATGGGGATAGGGGGAAAAGTGGGGTATAGGGAGAGAAGGGAGGATGGGGGGGGGGGGCGCTCCTCTTCCCGGCCCCATTACAACATCTAGGTCCAGCCAAAGTTCATCTCTGGTGGCTTTATTTATCGCAATTTTGCCCTTGATTCCAAATTGTGTGGCAATCGCTGCAAACACGCAACACACATTTGGGTGCCATTCATTCTAAATGGCACCTCAAATGCAGTGCGATTTTGCAGCTACTGTCGCGCGACAGGATCACATGGCAATCGTGGCAAAGTGTGCCTTTAAAAATTGCTTGTAGCTTGTTGTCCAAAAAATTAGCAGGGGCTTCTTTTGGGCAACAAACGTGCACAGAGCAGCTCATTCAGTGAGATGTGAACAGCCTGTTAAAGAGAACTGAACTCTGTACAATGTGCATAGCACACTCCTAGACCCTGCACTCTGTATGTAGAGCACTACTCAGCCCTGCACTCTGTACACAGCACACCCCTGAACTCTGCACTCAATACATAGCACACTCCTAAACTCTGCACTCTGTGCATAGGTCATCCCCGAAGCTGCACCCTGTACAAAGCGCACCCCTGAATTCCCGGTATTTATTGCCCCTTTAAGATCCTCCCACTGTTTGTGCAATTTGGCCACATCCACGGTTTGATGTGGTTCAGTGGTGGGCATAGTTGAGTTCTAGCACCTTTTCTCTGAGAGAAAAAAGCCATATAGTCTTACAGATACAACTGGCCCTTTGAGGGCATAATGCAGCCCACAATGAAATTGAGTTTGACACCCCAGTCCTAGTGTATGAGTTGAGTGCAAATTGAATGTGATGTGAGCATAAATTGAAGGTGCTATATAATATCTATAATAAATAATGTGTGTTTAACATATTTTGTATTTTCATGTTTTTTACCTGTAAAAGTCTCCCTTATGTAGACATCAAAGAGGCCGGAGACTGCTGTGGACACCACTATCTTGTAATGTAAGCCACCTGAACAGACTGGAGCTGGGCTTTAACATTATAGGCACAAAATAAGATACAGTTGTGTTCATAAGTTTACATACCTTGGCAGAATTTATGATTTCTTGGCCATTTTTCAGAGAATATGAATAACGACGCAAAATGTTTTTCTTCACTCATGGTTAGTGTTTGGCTAAAAGCCATTTATTATCAATCAACTGTATTTACTCTTTTTAATTCAGAATGACAACAGAAACTACCCAAATGACTCTAATCAAAAGTTTACATACCCTGGTGATTTTGGCCTGATAACAACAAGGGATTTGAATGGCTATTAAAGGTAACCATCCTCACCTGTGATCTGTTTGCTTGTAATTAGTGTGTGTGTATAAAAGGTAAATGGGTTTCTGGACTTCTGACAGACCCTTGCGTCTTTCATCCAGTGCTGCACTGACGTTTCTGGATTCTGAGTCATGGGGAAAGCAAAGGAATTGTCAAAGGATCTGTGGGAAAAGGTAGTTGAACTGTATAAAACAGGAAAGGGATGTAAAAAGATATCCAAGGAATTGAGAATGCCAATCAGCAGTATTCGAACTCTAATCAAGAAGCGGAAAATGAGGGGTTCTGTTGAAACCAAAAAAACGGTCAGGTAGACCAACTACAATTTCAGCCACAACTGCCAGCAAAATTGTTCGGAATGCAAAGAAAACCCCACAAATAACTTCAGGTGAAATAAAGGACTCTCTGAAAATATGTTGCGTGGCTATTTCTAGATGCACAATAAGGAGGCACTTGAAGAAAGATGGGCTGCATGGTTGAGTCGCCAGAAGAAAGCCCTTGCTATGCAAATTCCACAAAGTATCCCACTTACAATACACCAAACAGCACAGAGACAAGCCTCAAACCTTCTGGCACAAAGTCATTTGGAGTGATGAGACCAAAATCAAGCTTTTTGGCCATAACCAGAAACACGACATTTGGAGAGGAGTCAACAAGGCCTATGATGAAAGGTACACCATTCCTACTGTGAAACACGGAGGTGGATCGCTGATGTTTTGAGTATGTGTGAGCTACAAAAGGTACAGGAAATTTTGGCACAATTGATAGCAAGATGAATGCAGTATGTTATAAAAAAATACTGGAGGAACATTTGCATTCATAAGCCAGGAAGCTGCGCATGAGATGTACTTGGACATTCCAACATGATAATGATCAAAAACACAAGGCCAAGTCAACTTGTCATTGGCTACAGGCTAGTCTAAAGTTAAGGTCTCTATAGCGGTCATCTCAGTCTCCTGACCTCAATATTATTGAGCCACTCTGGGGAGATCTAAAAATGTGTATTTCATGCAAGACAGCCCAAGACTTTATAAGAACTGGAGGCTTTTTGACAAGAGGAATGGGCAGCTGTACCATCTGAGAAGATAAAGAGCCTCATCCACAAATACCACAAATTACTTCAAGCTGTCATTGATGTTAAAGGGGGGCAATATACGGTATTAAGAACTGGGGTATGTAAACTTTTGATCCGGGTCATGTGGGTAGTTCCTATTGTCATTATGATTTAAAAAGGGTAAACACAGTTGATAATAAATGGCTTCAGCCAAACACTAACCATGAGTGAAAGAAAAAGGTTTTGTGTTATTATTCATATTCTCTGAAAAATGGGCAAGATATCATCAATTCTGCTAGGGTATGTAAACTTATGAGCAGAACTGTATTAGCATAGCTATTTCTTAGCTACATAGAGAGTTTGATGTTTTCAAATAATTCACTGACTTATGGAATTTTTAATCGATGTTGTGAAATGTTTAACATCATTTTTTAATATTAGCATAATATCCTAATTTTACGACTAAATGATTAATGCATTCATGGCTCATGGCTCATTTATTATATTCATCAATAGCAACAAATTATATAAATCTACTGTGGTCATGTCTTTGTCTAACACAAATATAATCTTGTTAAATGGGCAGTGATGTCATCACTTTGCTGTACATAGCCTGTGCTGAGAGCAGAGCTGTGGAAGGCTCCACCCACTACAGGCTGCCTGTAGAAAACTACAGAAGGGGGTGGAGACAAGACCAGTCACTCCGCATAAGAAGAGAAAGCAGCCAGTGATTTCTTTTCTTCCTGAACGAGGGCAAATTTCCACACTTGATTACTGCACAGATTTGGAGGAAATATATAAACCACAACAAAATTAAAGCAAGAATACACATGCCTCTTGTATTTAGATAGAATTTTCTAATCCCGGCATTCGGCTTTAATGATGCAAGTTAAGCCAGATGGTTCCATCTCTGCAAATAGAGAAGTAAAGGTTGTGTTTTCGGTTTCTAAAGACTTATATAGACAGGCTTAAAGCTGAACTATAGCGGAGCAGACATCTAAATGGAGACAGACATCTAAATGTACCACTGAAATGCATATATGGGAGCTGTTTTACTTGACAATGGATCTATTGATCCAGTCTATCCAATACTGTGATTTACACAAATCTGCAATTCTGTACATTCAACCCGGTGACCTGATTTTCTATACACTGCTAGTTCACAAACCCAGACTTTGACTGGACAAAAGAGAAGTAACAGACATGCTCTTCGCTTCTCAGCGTGCCCTTCCTCTAGAAAATTGCAATGAAGTAGAACAGTATATGCCAAAACTTTTTTTTTTTCATTTTGGCAAGAGTATGGGAGGGCTATAACCCCTGTCAGTTTTTTTTTGCCATCTTTGTCTGATTTACCATCTTTATTCTATTTACCTTCACTTCCTGTCCCATAGCTTAACCCATTCATGACTAAGCCTATTTCTGACATTTGTTGCTTGCAAGTTAAAATCCATATTTTTTGCTAGAAAATTACTTAGAACCCCCAAACATAATATATATATATATTTAGCAGAGAATCTAGAGAATAAAATTGCAATCTTTGCAATATTTTATGTCATGTTGTATTTGCGCAGCGGTCTTTCAAATGCAATTTTTTTAGGAAAAAAATACACTTTCATGAAACGGAACAGTAAAGTTAGCCCAATTCTTTTGTATAATATGAAAGATGAAGTTACCCCAAGTAAATAGATACCCAACATGTCATGCTTTGAAATTGCACACACTCGTAGAATGGCCACAAACTACGGTACCGAAAAATCACCATATGTGGCGCTTTAAAAAAAAAATAACGGTAGAGGAAGAGTTACAAAGGAGGTCTAGAGATAGAATTATTGCTCTTGCTCTGACAATTGCGGCGATACCTCACATGTATGATTTGAACACCGTTTACATATGTGTTATGACTTACGTGTGCATGCTCTTTTCTGCGCGAGCTCGCAGAGACGGGGCAACTTTTTTCTTCTTATTTATTTTATTTTTATTTTTTTACATTGTTACTTAAAAAAAAAATGTGATCACTTTTATTGCTGTCACAAGGAATATAGACATTCCTTGTGACAGTAATAAGTGATGACAGGTACTCTTTATAGAGGGATCGAGGGTCTAAAAGACACCAAATCCCTACTTTGCACTTCAGAGTATTCAGATCACCAAAAACACTGATTCTGAATAATGTCATTTTTTTTTTTTAAACTGCGCCATTGGCAGCTGAGTAAACCAGAAGTGATGTTTATGACGTTGCTTCCGTGTTTACAAAAAGAAGACTGGAATGCAAATCAAGGGAATCCATTGGGAACCCCCAGGTCACCAGAAGTAGTGTCCCCATAAGAGAATTTCCCCTCTATTTTTTACTGGGGACAACCCAACATTTGGGATGTTGGACAAATATAGAGTATGAATCTCTCTAACGGGGGCAATAGACAGCAATAAAAACCAGACAGGTGTTCTAACCCCTCTCCACTCTATCCAAAACTTAAACAAAGTTGTGCCTTTAGTTATACTTTCATGTTTGCAGTACATGTTAAATGTAGCTGCAAAACGCCCCCAATGAAATTCCCCCCAGCTCCTATACCAAAATAGCTTAAAAGTGGTAACAGGAATGTTAATGGAAAGACTGTCTTGTATATATATGACTAATTAGTAGAATCTGTAACTACAAATAACTTCAATTCTAAATGTGTTAAATCAATGTCGTTACTCAAAATGACACATTTAACAAATCCCTGAAGGGATTTTTTTTTTTGCAACAGGTCCCAGTAAGCAAATTAGAGGCGGATTGTCATTAAAGCACATCTGTCACTTAAAATGTTCAACTGGGGTATATGACTTGAATGCAGAATTACAAACACACTGCAGGACATTGACTTGAACTAGCCACATAGGAAAGAACCGGGGTTGTACTTGAGATACATTTTCCTGCAGTAAAACTGGATTTTTGTACTTACCCGTAAAATCCATTTCTTGCAATACATCATGGGACATAGAATACCACCACATTATAACTTACTCATAGTGTTATGCGCCACCTACAGGTGATTGGACACTGACCAAAAAAAAGACAGGAAGTCCTCCCCTATATAACCCCTCCCATACAGGAAGTACCTCAGTTTTGTAGCAAGCAATGAACCAACACACATAGGGGAGGGATCTCTGTGTCCCATGATTTACTCCAAAAGAAATGGATTTTACAGGTAGGTGTACAAAATGCAATTTTCTTTATCATACATCATGGGCCACAGAGTCACCATATTATTGCTTACTCATAGGGATGTCCTAAAGCAATGCTTAACCACTTAAGGACTGCCGCATGGCAATGTACGTCGGCAGAATGGCACCGACAGGCACAAGCACGTACTTGTACGTGCTTGCCTTCCAGCGGGTGGGGGGTCCGATCGGGGTGGGGTGCTGGGGTGGTCCGTTTCGCTTCAGGAGCGATCCAGGATGAGGGGATGGCCGTTGGTTTCTGGCCATCCCCTCTCGATCGCTGATGGCGAATGAGAAGCTTCCCCCGCTGTGTATTGTAAACACAGGCAGGGAGGAAGTGATGACATTCTCCTCAGGGCGGTATTTTTGACCGGACTGCGAGGAAAACACAATAGTAAGTGCACCAACACTACACTGACATGTAGGTGCACATAGGCACACAAATCCCCCTCCCCCCGATCACCGCCCCCCCCCCCCTCCCAGTCACAGTGTCACTGATTGCAGTGATTTATTTACTGATCACTCAGTTATGACAGTAAAAACTGTCAGGGCAGTTAGCGTTAGGTCCAGGGTAGCCCCCTACCCCCAATAAAGGTTTAACCCCCTGATTGCCCCTAGAGTTAACCCTCTCACCCCTTTTTGCCAGTGTCACTAAGCGATCGTTTTTCTGATCGCTGCATTAGTGTCACTGGTTCCCGCTAGGTAGCTAGTTATTTTTTTAGGTTCACCGGCAGGTTTTTATAGCGCTAGGTACCCCATATACTACCCAATAATGGTTTTAACCCCCTGATTGCCCCTAGTTAACCCTTTCACCAGTGATCACCGTATAAGTGTTACGGGTGACTCTGGTTAGTTAGTTTGCTTTTTATAGCATCAGGGCACCCACCATTTATTACCCAATAAAGGTTTAACCCCCTGATCACCCAGCGGGTGATATCAATTAGGTTTTAGGGTCAAGGTCTGCGTCCCCCCAGGCAGCGCTAGGTTAGTGCCAGTACCGCTAACATCCACGCGCAAAGCATACACCTCCTGTAGTGGTATAGTATCTGAACAGATCCATATCTGATCTATACTATCTGATCTATACTAGCCCCCCCAGCAGTTAAGGGTTCCAAAAAAACGCATTGTTAGCGGGATCAGCCCAGATACCTGCTAGCACCTGCGTTTTGCCCCTCTGCCCAGCCCACCCAAGTGCAGTATCGATCGATCACTGTCACTTACAAAACACTAAACACATAACTGCAGCGTTCGCAGAGTCAGGCCTGATCCCTGTGATCGCTAACAGTTTTTATATTTAAATCCTGAAGGCATTGCTTGGTTTTCGGGGTCCCGTACGTGGCTAGGCACCCAAAAAGTCCCCCACATGTGGTATCCCTGTACTCAGGAGAAGCAGCAGAATTTATTTTGGGGTGTAATTTCACTTATGCCCATAGCATGTGTGAGCAATATATCATTTAGTGACAACTTTGTGCAAAAAACAAAATAATTTTTTTTTATATTCCTGCAACTTGTGGCAAATTATAAAATATTTCATGGACTCAACATGCCTCTCAGCAATTTCCTTGGGGTGTCTACTTTCCAAAATGGGGTAATTTGGGGGAGTTTTGTGTTATTTTGGCATTTTATGGCCTTCGAAACTGTGATAGGTAGTGAGGAGTGAAATCAAAAATTTGCACCCTTAGAAATCCTGAAAGCAGTGATTGGTTTTCGGGGTGCCGTACGCGGCTAGAATGCCAAAAAGTCCCACATATGTGGTATCCCCGTACTCAGGAGAAGCAGCAGAATGTATTTTGGGGTGCAATTCCACATATAACTATGGCATGTGTGAGCAATATAACATTTAGTGACAACTTTTTGTAAACTTTTTTTTTTGTGTGTCATTATTCAATCACTTGGGACAAAAAAAAAATATTCAATGGGCTCAACATGCCCCTCAGCAATTTCCTTGGGGTGTCTACTTTCCAAAATGGGGTCATTTTGGGGGGGGGGGGGGGTTGTACTGCCCTGCCATTTTAGCACCTCAAGAAATGAGATAGGCAGTCATAAATTAAAAGTGTAAATTCCAGAAAATGTACTCTAGTTTGTAGACGCTATAACTTTTGCGCAAACCAATAAATATACGCTTATTGACATTTTTTTTACTAAAGACATGTGGCTGAATAAATTTTGGCCTAAATGTATGACTAAAATTTAGTTAATTCGATTTCTCTTATAACAAAAAGTAGAAAATATATTTTTTTTAAAAAAAATTCAGTCTTTTTCCTTTTATATCGTAAAAAATAAATATCTCAGAGGCAATCAAATACCATCAAAAGAAAGCTCTATTTGTGGGAAGAAAAGGGTGGAAATTTTGTTTGGGTACAACATTACATGACCGCGCAATTACCAGTTAAAGCAGTGCAGTGCAAAATTGTAAAAAGACCTCTGGTCCTTAGGTTGACAATTGGTTCGGGGGTTAAGTGGTTAAGAGGGGAGGAAAACACAACCACCACCAAGAGGCCAAAAGAATCTTTACAGTGACCTTCATATATACAGCAATAAAGCATTCTTCTTCTTCTACCTGATAAGACAATACATTCTCTACATCCACCTGATAAGAGCCTGTAAAGATCCTGTAAAGTTGTGACCTGTAGGCCAGCTATGCAGACTTGAGCCACTTAAAACCGATGATGGATAGTCCAGAAGGTGCCAAAATTTCAGGTAGAAGGCATGCCTCAGGTGTGCTTTTATGGAAAATAAACTCTGTTTATTCTGCAATGGAAGCATTTTACCTATCTGCTAGTGTTGTGCAAGTTTCCTAAAATTGGACCTTGAGCTGTACATGCTCAATTCAGTATGCAGTTTCTGCATTCCTTCATGTCAGGATGAATTAACTCATGTGCATATGTACAAGCTCACCCCTGGCTGGGGACACCTTTCCGCCTCTGACTCTCAACTTATGGAGAATTTATACTTACAGATGGGACCTTTTGTCAGATGACCAGCTCAAGGGTTGAAGGACTTCTTATCACTAACATGCCTGATAAGTACTTTTCTGTTTCATTTATATGTGACTGTTGAAGCACTTGAGGGAGCTGTCACATACAATCTCGTACTTACATCATCTGATCTAGGGGTGGCCCTACGCAACATATATGTATAAGCCTCTATCATACAGCCATTTTCATACTGCATCTGCCTATGGTGTGAGGGAGGTTTTCCTAGTTATAGCTCTTGATGTACACCATTCTAGTTTAATTCCAAGAGCCAATTACTTTTATTGGGAACATTGGATATTACAGCCGTAACTACCTCTTTAATACAACACATTTTTTGGATGCTTGGGGACATTGACCCCTGAATACAGTCACTAGTGTATTTCATTCCTGATTGACACCAATGCTGGTCCCCCTACAAGTCTAATCCATGACCATATTTTTTCAATCCCATCTACTGATTTAGTTTCTCCTCATTTTTATTGGATTACTAAAGACATTTTTTCTCTCATCCAATACCCACACATTGTGGGCTTACACAACACTGATACTGATCAGACGTGGAGTCTTGAGGTGGATTGGGTTTTATTGTGTGTAGTTTGTCTAGTATGGAGCCATTGCATATGTTGCATATGTTCTATCATTTTTGATATTAATAAATACTGTTTTAATTGATCCAGCGAGTTATCACCTTTTTCACAGGCAAGGTTGAGCTATATTTAAGTTTTTTATTTTAGTTTTTGCATATGTCCTTTTTCCTAGAGCTCCCATTCCTTCTACTCTGTCTGCCCCCTTGACATAGACAGTTTGGGTATTTAATTATCAGTCACATGGATACAGGTGTTAGCGTCTGGAGGACCCAACCCCCCGGTAGTATGAGAATCATCCCTGGCTGGCCAATCAAGATGAGAAAAGATGTCTTACTTGGTAGAAGACCAGGCAAAAATGCCAGTGGTGGTGAGGTTTACTTGCGGATGTTGCAGCACTGGAGTGCAGGTAAGCAAAGGTATACTTTAAAGTTCAAACTACCCTGTGAAGTCCTGTCATCACAGTGAACATTGTTGACATCCAGTTAAAGAAAGTAGAAAATTAATGGATCTACTTGCATGACCAGGGGCTATTCAAAAAACAAAAACTGCTGTTTCAGCCCTGGTTCACACTGATGTGATTTGACAAGTCAAATTGCATGCCAAATTGCTGCCAATGGCACTATCCTAATCGTTGCGGTGCCACATTTGCGGCACCACACCGTATCCCAAAAGTAGTTTCTGTACTACTTTTGGTGATTTGAGGTTGCAATTTCCATTGACATCTGTGCAGCAACCTGTACAGATGTCTCTGAAATTGCCCCCGAAGTGGGGACTGACATGCGGGAATGAAATTGTGCGAGTTCAGCTGAACTCAAACAATTTCATTCCTGCAGTCATTGTAAACCAGGGCTTAAAGCTAGTAACATAAAGCAGAATACTGTATAAGGTATGTCATTGTTTATTTTGCCCCTAGTTCTTCTTTAGCTTCTTGCAAGTAGAGCTCCAGCAGCTCTTGCTTTATTAGGCTAATTTGGATAGGAAGCATGCCATAAAGTTACAAGAATAACTGATGTACCAAAATGTATAAAAAAAAGCAATGAGCTCTAGAGATCTACAGTATATATGAGCATAGCACTCCAGGTGGTATAGCAGTTATGCTAAAATATCCCTTAATTACAAATTGGGAGCAATTAGAGGCACTGGTTATGGTCCCATTCCCAGCCTAGAAACATAAACAGAAAATATGCAACACTCACCGACTATAATGTTACTAACAGTATTATTTCCCAGAAGTAACATTCTATGGAAGAAATGCAATATATGCTAGACTTACACAATTACTGCGGATTATAGGAGGGTCCAGTGTCTGCATTTATACATTATGGATAGAGTTACACTAAACCGTGCTTGATGTGGAACTCCAGACAAAACCTTTTTTTTTTAAATTGTGGATAAAATGACAATACAAAAATCGTGTTTAGTTAACATGTTGAGCAGCTACCTAGTACCCCTTACAGTGGGATATCCAGTACAGTAAAACCTTGTGTGCTTGTAATCCAAAGGATTTGTATATCAAAGCAAATTTCACCATAAAAAATTATGGAAACTCAGATGATTTGTTCCACAAAAAAGAAAAAAGTGTCAATAGGGAATGCATAAAGCAGAATCCAGCAGGAGCTACAGAGACACCTCTAAGTGTAGCAATCTGGTTACATTTAACGAAGGTACAAGATTTAGCAACTTACATGGTTGATGATTTAAAAAGACCCATGTAAGTATGCAGGCATAGACCGCCCTCTGCACCGCCACCGAGGTCATCCCTTCCATGCTGCGCTCCATGAGCGCTTCAATCCTTGCTTTCAGATTGCTCTACTGCAGGGTAGTCTTCCCAGTCACGATTTCAGACTGACAGCGGTGAGAAGATGGTCTGTATGTGGACAGTTTACTTGCATACTTAGATGTTCCTGTTTTAATCATCAACCATGTAAGTTGTTAAATATTGTACCTTCATTAAATTTAATCATAGTACTACACTTAGAGGCGCCTTTCCTACTTGAGCCTGAAAAAAGTTAAATACATATCAAATTGTTATAAATCTCACAGAAGTAGTGCTGAAGTAGTGGTTGAATTCGGACTTTATATTGCACTACTTTAAATATAGCTGGAGTCAGGGACGGACTGACCATTCGGCCACAGCATTGCCACTAGGGGGCCCTATCAGGGTTGCCAGCCTCAGTAAAACCAGGGACAGTATGTAAAAATCTTTGATTTTTTTTTACATCTGTCTCTGAAATGTCTCTTACCTACATACTTTTGGTCTAAAAATCCCGAGATCATAACTGCCCCACCTCTCCAGTGCCTTCTCAGCCAATAGAAACATGTCTGTGTATACTGTGTGTACATGTATGTGTATACTGTGTGATTGTATACTGTGTGTGTGTTTGTGTATACTGTGTGGCCCCATCATCTCTGATTGCCTGGGGGCCCCATAATCTCCTATTGCCCGGGGACCCCATGAGTTGCCAGTCCGCCCCTGTCTGGAGTGACCGTAGGCTTCTAATCAGTTACTACTCGTATTGCAAGATATCGCTCGTTTATCAAGTTAACATTTTAAAAACATTTTTTTGCTTGTCTTGTAAAACACTCGCAGGCCAAGTTATTTGAAATCCAAGGTTGTACTGTACATTGGAAAGGGACAATAGACATGCAACACATCTAAAAAATGAATCATTGTAAAATGCTCATCTTCAAAAGGTGGCTGGGAAACACAATGATGTGTATCATGGCAAACAGACTTCAATATTAACCACTTGCTGACCAGGCCTTTTCATGAAATTTGTGTTTACAAGTTTAAATTAGTACCTTTTGCTAGAAAATTATTTGAAACCCCCAAACATTATATATATATTTTTTTTAGCAGCGGTCTTTCAAACACAGTTTTAAAAAAAAAATATACACTTTAATGAATTTAAAAAAAAGTAAAAGTAAAACACGATAGTTACCCCGATTTTTTTGCATATGATCAAGATGATGTCATGTCACGTAAACAGATACCTAACATGTCATGCTTCAAAATTGTGCATGTTCGTGGAATGGCGACAAACTACTGTACTTAAAAGTATCCATTGGCAACACTCTGAACATTTTTACAGGTAACTTGTTTAGAGCTATGGAGGAGGTCTTGCGCTAATATTATTGTTCTTGCTCTAACAAATGCGGTAATACCTCATATGTGTGGTTTGAACACCGTTTGCATATGTGGGCGTGACTTGCGTATGCATTCGTTTCTGCGTGGGATGGGCGCTTTAAAAAAAATAAAAATCTTATTTATTTCACTTTTTATTTTTACACTGTCCCTTTATTTATTTATTTTTTGATCATTTTTATTCCCATTACAAGGAACATAAACATCCCTTGTAATAGAAATAAGCATGAGGGGTTCTCTGTATTGAGAGAACTCTTTTTTACCTTTATTTATTTATTTTTTGATCACTTTTATTCCTATTACATGGGATGTAAACATCCCTTGTAATAGAAATAGGAATGAGGGGTTCTCTTTATTGAGAGAGCTCTTATTTGCCTTTAAAAGCAAAAATAAATAAATAAATGTATTTATGGCCAAAAAAACGGAAGTGACGTCAGAGGTCGTTCCATTCTCCAAGGGCATAGAGCCAAGTGGAGGCCATCTTGCCTTCCCTTGACTTCCTTCCCAGCAAGCGGCTGCACCAGATCACTTTTGGGTTTACCAACGGCTCCGGTAAGCTTGGAAAGGACCGGGAAGTGGCAGGAGGGGGCACCTCTCCAGCCGCCTATAAAAGTGATCCTGCTGTGAATTTGCCTGTGGTACCAATTTTATCATGTAGAGAATCACCATCAGTAAATAATGACACTGGGGTTATGGTCTCTAGTTGCTGCCATAACACCGGTATTCAATGTCAAAATAATGACGTATATTTATTGTGGGCAGTAGTCTTACTTCAGGAGTAAAAAGTCTGTTACTCCTGAAAAGAGTCAGACATACACTCCAAGACACATTGAATTACTACATTTGGAGGTTTTTTTTATTGATGAAGCTTGGTGGGATTAATTTCCTTTGGTTTGTGCTTTGTGGACACACACCATTAATCAGCACTTGGGCCGTGACCTGGCATTAGGACCCGGTGAGTCCTTTTCTGTGGGCATGTCTTTTCTGTAAAATGTAGCTGCACTTACAGTAGATGTCGTATGTTTTTATCTACTAGTAATTGAAAAATATTGTGAGCACATTTTGGAATCTATATGATGTCATTTAGTATTAAAGCCTGTTTGTTATGATATACATGTAGCACCGTGATGTTTAGGCAGGGTTGCTATTAAATATATTTGCCAAGTGATAGTTGCCTTGGCCAATTGTAGAATTGCTGCGCTTCTCTCTTCTGTTGCTAGGTGGCCGGGTATCTGGGGACATTGGATAAAACAAGGCCATTCCAAGGACCTATTAGGAAAGAATGGGTTTTCTCAGCCAATGGGCAAGGATTTTCTTGGGACCCTTGGCCTGCTAGGAGAACCTATTTATTTGGGTGGAGTCAGGTGATCAGGGTTCTGTGCCACCTGGACAGCTGTCTGTGTGGGCGTGTGTTGTATTGCTGCTAGGCCAGATACCTATGGCCAATTTCAGGGACATCTGACTGCTAGGCTGTCTGAGGGCCTATCCAGAAGCAGGACTGCTGGCTTGTAGTCCAACCAGAAGTAACGGTTCCGCCGACTGGGAATCAGTTGTGTTCGGAGGTAGAGGGAAAGCTGTTGCCACCAAGGGACCAGACAACTTGTTACCAGAGACCACAGTGAGTGAGCTGTGGCTAGCACCAGAGCACACTTCTCGCCAGCCGTGGACAGGGAAGAAGTGGGAAAACTTCAGCAAGTGCCAAGTCAGGAACACAGCGGGACAGAAGAGATGATGCTTGTGGAGTGCCAAGCCAGGGACCTAATGTGTCAGCAGGGGTAAAGCTTGAAGAGTATCTGTGAGTGCCAAGCCAGGGACCCAGCAGTGAAGCGGGGGTGACGCTTGAGGAAGATACTGAGTGCTACAGTGAAAGAGCTCAGGGGATCCAGTGGCTGGTGGATTTGAAGTCTAGTGAGAGGCACTGGGAGCTTGTTGAGTGAAGACCCACAGTGAGTGAGTGTGGGGTGAAGAGAACTGTTCGTGTTGCAGATAGTTGAATACCTTTATCGTTACTTACTCCTACAAGATTGTTGCCGTAGGAGACAACGGTCCTGCCTATACAGAAGTGGTGTCCGGGAGGCCTTTACCTGTATAGCTGTCTACCTATAGAAGTCTCAGAGTCTGCCAAATAACATTGCATCTACCTAAGGGTGTCCTGGCCCTAACCCCTCCCCCCCCCCAGTTCTGTTTAAGAAACAGTAAATCTCTTTGCATGCAAAAAGTGTCTGGCGCCCACCATTTAATCTTGCATTACACCCATCATGCCTTGTAACCCACTCTACACTGAAGGATGTCAGCTCTCCCTAACTGCGGAAGTCACCATTAGGCCTAAAGGGACCCGGGGACTTTGATACATACATTATTGTGTTTTCCCTGACACATGTAAAGGTATTTTACATTGATTCATCTTTTAAATTTGGACTGATACTCTTGGAAGTGTCCCGTTTCTTTTGTCTCTTTCCAGGTCTTTACTGCTGACTATGCCCTTTGGGGAAATGTTCACCTATGTTGCCAGCAAGAATCCTTCTGTATCCAGGTGCTTTGTTGCCAAAATGCCTTCCAGCCATCTTCTCTGTCAGATGCTGCAGGGCATTATAAGATGCTTTCGGGAATCCTTTGCAAACTTTCTGTAAGTGCTGCAATGCCAGTTTGGCTATGTTACAGTGACTCTGTTACCACCTTGTCAGAACTTTTATGTTAGTGCATGTTACTGCAAACCCTATTCTCCATGGGCATTCTCTCCTCTCTGAGTACCAAACTCCTGGCCCTGCCCACAAGTCAGCTAATGCCAGATCATAGTTTGTTCTTGATCCATTTTCTCAAGAAATTTTGGCTCAGTGGGGGGGTTTCAGAAGACTATTTCTTTATTTTCAGCGCTCAAACAGATAAAGCCTGCAGTGTGATTACGCTGCACTGTCTAATGTCCCGGCCAACAGCCTTTCTGTGGCGGAGTGATTTTTTACTGTGCTGAGGAGGGAGGAGTTTGAAGTTGTAGCAGGGTGGCGGGAGGAGACAATGCGGAGAGGTAGAGGACGGTGCAGTACAGTGGTTGCAGTCCACAGGCAGGCCGTACAGTATATGTATTCCACTTCCATTTCATTGAAAGTGTATACAGCACAGACTACTAATACTGCAAGTGGGAAGGCAGTGCAAGCAGGTTTTCCATGTGACTGACTATCAAACAGCAACTGCTGTGATGTGATCATCAACATGATGATGATGATCACAGCACAGTGAGATGCTTACTTTTAGGTTCATTTTTATCACCCCCCCCAATAAGCCCCTTATGCTGCAAAGGTGTTGGCACTGGCACCATAGTACATATTACTGCGGTGATGGTGTTGGGGGGTTTTACCCACAGTCTCCCCAGCTGCAGCCACCAGGAGTGTGTATAAAACCCCCCAACACCATCACCGATATAAAATGTACTATGGTGACAGTGCCAACACCTTTACAGCATAAGGGGAGTGGTTGAGGGGGAGGGGGGGTAAAAAAAATGCACATTTAAGTGCCCACCAAATACAAATATCAACAAGACCTGAAAGGAAGCATCTCAATGAGTGTGTTATAAATCTGGCAAGTCAACTGTTGGCTGTCAGATTAAAACAACCAGGTGGTTGTGCAGCTGCTTGATCACTCTGGATACCCACCAGTGGAGCAAATGTCTGCTTGCTGATCTCCCCTTCTTCTTAATGACCCAGAAGTGGCGTGTAAAATTTATACCACCAGGCCCTGGGGTCACTGAGGTTGGCCAGCCGGCCAGTATGGGAGAGACCTGTTATCCGCACTGCCCATCACCTAACTTCATAGTGCGCAACCCGACTCAGCCTCACGTTAGACCTCCCACTTCATGCAGTGTTGTAAGAAGGAGGAGAAGTCCCTTATCTGGGGGTATGACTTTGGTGTTGATATACTGACTGGTTCTGTGATTTTTCGCTGTGTTATGTGGCGTACCTTGCATCTGTATTATATATTGTGTCATATACTGCGTGTACTTGCTTGCTTTTTTACTAATAAAGACCAACCCTTTTTGTTAAAAAAAAAAAAAGAAGGAGGAGAAAAATACAGAGGAGAATAATTGAAATAATAAAAGAGGTGAGTGAGGAGTTAACATGTTTTCATACAAAAAGCCGTTTATACTTACAGTGGAACTTTTTTTTTACTTAATTTAAGTGGGCCGGTCTGGATGAAGTTCAGGGTCAAGTTCTTGTCCCAGTCTAACCCTGGAAACAAGGAAAGAGGTGGAATCCGTATGGGTGGAGTTACAAAGGGAGGAAACCAAGGAGAAAGTAATACTAAGCCCCTGTACACACGGTCTGAGATTTCGACAGCCAAATCCATCGGATTTTGTCCGTCGGATTTTGTCCGTCAGATCTTGTCCGAAACTGTTGCATACACACGGTCGGACAAAGTTGTCGAAAAATCCGATCTTTCAGAACGTGATGACGTAATTTCGTTACGATGGGACTACATTCAGGCTAGTAGCCAATAGCTTTGATGTAGGAATTTGATCTGAGCATGCGTGGCACTTGGTCCGATCAAAATTCTCTACACATGATCGGAGTATCTCCGATTGGCCCGGTTGGTCGGGAAATATTTCCAACAAGTTGGAAAATTGGGTCCGACGGATATTCCGACGGAATCATTCCGATGCATACCACACACAGTCAGATTATCCGACAACACGGTCCCTGTACACACCGTCGGACATTCTGCCAACCAAATCCATTGGATTTTGTCTGACGGATTTTGTCCGACGGATTGTGTCCGAAACTGTTGTATACACACGGTCGGACCAATTTGTCGGAAAATCCGATCATTCAGAACGTGATGACGTTATTTCGTTACGACGGGACTACGTTCAGGCTAGTAACCAATAGCTTTGGTGTAGGAATTTGATCTGAGCATGCGTGGCACTTTGTCCGATCGGAATTCTCTACACATGATCGGAGTATGTCCGATCGGACCAGTTTGTCGGAAAATATTTCCAACAAGTTGCCCTTGTACAAGGGCTAAGCCCTTGTACACACGGATGGAGAATCCGTCGGAATGTGTCCTATCGGACCGTGTTGTCGGATAATCCGACTGTGTGTGGTATGCATCGGACTGATTCCGTCGGAATATCCGTCGGACCCAATTTTCCAACTTGTTGGAAATATTTCTCGACCAACCGGGCCGATCGGACATACTCCGATCATGTGTAGAGAATTTTGATCGGACCAAGTGCCACGCATGCTCAGATCAAATTCCTACATCAAAGCTATTGGCTACTAGCCTGAATGTAGTCCCATCGTAACGAAATTACGTCATCACGTTCTGAAAGATCGGATTTTTTGACAACTTTGTCCGACCGTGTGTATGCAACAGTTTCGGAGAAGATCCGACGGAACAAAATCCGACGGACAAAATCCGACGGATTTGGTTGTCGAAATCTCCAACCGTGTGTACAGGGGCTAAGAGTATGCTAACCTGAGGGAAGATGGGGAGACGGACCTCCTATCACAGTTTGGAATGGCGGCAAGGATGGAAATTGTCGTTATAATGGGGGATTTTAATTATCCAGACATACAGTGCCTTGCGAAAGTATTCGCCCCCCTTGAACTTTTCAACCTTTTGCCACATTTCAGGCTTCAAACATAAAGATATAACATTTTTATTTTTTGTGAAGAATCATCAACAAGTGGGACACAATTGTGAAGTGGAACGAAATCTATTGGATTTTTGAAACTTTTTTAACTAATAAAAAAATGAAAAGTGGTGGGTGCAAAATTATTTGGCCCCTTTACTTTCAGTGCAGCAAACTCACTCCAGAAGTTCAGCGAGGATCTCTGAATGATCCAATGTTGTCCTAAATGACTGATGGTGATAAATAGAATCCACCTGTGCAGGGCCGGCGCTACCACTAGGCGGACTAGGCAATCGCCTAGGGCGCACTGCCGCCTAGGGCGCCCGGCCGCTGGTTAGTTTATTCCTGGCTGCCTGCACAATGTCCTCCTTGCTGTCCGTGCCATGTCAACTTGTCAAGCAGCGGCGCCATCCGCCCTCCCCCTCGCCGCGCTCTGGCTTTCCAAAGTAATCCTCCTCACTGTTCAGACCTCTATAGGGCACCGCACCGCCTCTCAGTGTCTCAGGCAAGCCGCCCCCCTCCTCCCCTCCTCCCCTCCTCCCCTCCTCCCCTCCGCTCTCTGTCAGACGCTGTCAGCCTCAGTTATGCCACACTCACTCACACACAGGCAGGCACACTGCAGCCGCTCCCCCTCCCGCCCCCCACCCCCACCTGTCAGTCCGACGGTCTGGGAGAGGGACATGGACATTAGCAATGATGATCAGTCTGTCTGTGTGACTCACACACAGGCACAGTAGCAGCCGCTCCGCCCCTCCGCTCTCTGTAAGTCCTCTGTGAAGGCTTTGATAGCATGGAGGCGGAGCCCCTGGCCCCGCCCCCACGCTCTCCTGGAAGTTCCTGGAACGAAGGATGGATCATGGATGGATGCAGGCAGAGGCAGCATGCATGCATCATGGGATACAGCGTCAGCTACGTGCAGCCTGGAACAGGAAGAGAAGAGGCACCGCACCACACGAGGCAGGTACACAAGCTAGCAATTACTATTAGTAATTAGCAATTAGTAGCAAATACAGTGGAGTTGGTGCCAGCAACAGGTGTTAGGCTGCTTTCACACTGGGGCGGTATTCATGCGTTACAGCGCTAAAAATAGCGCCTGTGTAGCGCCTGAAAAAAACCGGCTTCTTTAACTCCAGTGTGAAAGCCGGAGGGCTTTCACACTGGAGCGATGCGCTGGCAGGACGGTGAAAAAAGTCCTGCTAGCCGCATCTTTGGAGCGGTGAAGGAGCGGTGTATTCACCGCTCCTAAACCGCTCCTACCCATTGAAATCAATGGGACACCGCGGCAATACCGCCGGCAAAGCGCCGCTGCAGCGGCGCTTTGTGGGCGGGTTTAACCCTTTTTCGGCCGCTAGCGGGGGTTAAAACCACCCCGCTAGCGCCCGCAGACCACCGCTAAAACGACGGTAAAGCGCCGTTAAAAATAGTGGCGCTTTACCGCCGACGCCGCTCCCGCCCCAGTGTGAAAGCAGCCTTACTGGTGTGACCGTGAGGTAAGTAAAAAACTGTTGCTTTCTCTCTGTTACACCCCTTTCACACTGGGGCGTTTTTCAGGCGCTAGAGCGCTAAAAATAGCGCCTGAAAAAAAACGCCCCTTTCACTCCATCTAAATCAATGTGGCAGCGTGGCTATACCACCGGCAAAGCGCCACTGCAGCAGCGCTTTGCGGGCGGTTTTAACACTTTTTCGGCCGCTAGCGGGGCAGTTTTAACCCCCGCATACGCCGCTAAAACAACAGTAAAGCTCCGCTAAAAATAGCGGCGCTTTGCTGCTGAAGCCCGCACCACCCCAGTGTGAAAGGGGCCTTAATGTGAATGACATTATGTGAATGTGATGACCATGAAATGTAATTTTAAAATGTGAGTGTATATATATCTATTATATTGACTGTTGACTGATCTGCCAAATGTTCCCCCAAGTCTGTAATTTATGCACGCTGGTGAAGTGGCTTTGATGCGCTCTGGTGTGGCGGAATTGTTGAGCGCTGGTGAAGCAGTATTCATGGGCATTGGTGGGCGCTGGTGAGGCGGCATTGTTGAGCGCTGGTGAAGAGGTATTGATGGGCGCTGGTGAGGAGGTATTGATGGGCGCTGGTGAGGAGGTATTGATGGGCGCTGGTGAGGAGGTATTGATGGACGCTGGTGAGGAGGTATTGATGGACGCTGGTGAGGAGGTATTGATGGGCGCTGGTGAAACGATATTGATGGGCGCTGGTGAAACGATATTGATGGGCGCTGGTGAAACGATATTGATGGGCGCTGGTGAAGCGATATTGATGGGCGCTGGTGAAGCAGTATTGATGGGCGCTGGTGAAGCAGTATTGATGGGCGCTGGTGAAGCAGTATTGATGGGCGCTGGTGAAGCAGTATTGATGGGCACTGGGGAAGCGGCATTGATGGGCACTGGTGAAGCAACATTGATGGGCGCTGGTGAAGCAGTATTGCTGGGCCCTGGTGAGGCTGCATTGAAGGGCGCTGGTGGCAGGGGAGGGCTGGTAGCCTTAGGCCTGGGGGGCAAGTCCAGTCAAGTAGCCCATTTAACCACCAAATTAGCTCCACGTTGCCTGCACAGAGAGAGAAATAGCTCCACGTTGCCTGCACAGAGAGAGAAATCGCTTCACATTGCCCGCACAGAGAGAGAAATCGCTTCACATTGCCCACACAGAGAGAGAGAAATCGCTTCACATTGCCCACACAGAGAGAGAAATCGCTTTACATTGCCCACACAGAGAGAGAAATCGCTTCACATTGCCCGCACAGAAAAATCGCTTCACATTGCCCACACAGAGAAATCGCTTCACATTGCCCACACAGAGAAATCGCTTCACATTGCCCACACAGAGAGAGAAATCGCTTCACGTTGCCCGCACAGAGAGAGAAATCGCTTCACATTGCCCACACAGAGAGAGAAATCGCTTCACATTGCCCGCACAGAAAAATCGCTTCACATTGCCCACACAGAGAAATCGCTTCACATTGCACACACAGAGAGAAATCGCTTCACGTTGCTCGCACAGAGAGAGAAATCGCTTGACATTGCCCACACAGAGAGAGAGAGAAATCGCTTCACATTGCCCACACAGAGAGAAAGAGAAATCCCTTCACATTGCCCACACAGAGAGAGAAAAATCGCTTCACGTTGCCCACACAGAGAGAGAAATCACTTCACATTGCCCACACAGAGAGAGAAATCGCTTTGCATTGCCCACACAGAAAGAGAAATCGCTTTACATTGCCCGCACAGAGAGAGAGAAATCGCTTTACATTGCCCACACAGAGAGAGAGAAATCGCTTTACATTGCCCGCACAGAGAGAGAGAAATCGCTTTACATTGCCCGCACAGAGAGAGAGAAATCGCTTTACATTGCCCACACAGAGAGAGAGAAATCGCTTTACATTGCCCGCACAGAGAGAGAGAAATCGCTTTACATTGCCCACACAGAGAGAGAAATCGCTTTGCATTGCCCACACAGAGAGAGAAATCGCTTTACATTGCCCGCACAGAGAGAGAGAAATCGCTTTACATTGCCCACACACAGAGAGAGAAATCGCTTTACATTGCCCGCACAGAGAGAGAGAAATCGCTTTACATTGCCCGCACAGAGAGAGAGAAATCGCTTTACATTGCCCACACAGAGAGAGAGAAATCGCTTTACATTGCCCACACAGAGAGAGAGAAATCGCTTTACATTGCCCACACAGAGAGAGAGAAATCGCTTTACATTGCCCACACAGAGAGAGAAATCGCTTCACATTTCCCGCACAGAGAGAGAAATCGCTCCACATTGCAAGCACATCGAAAGAGAGAAATCGCTTTACATTGCCCACACAGAGAGAGAAATCGCTCCACATTGCCCACACAGAGAGAGAGATTGCTCCATATTGCATTTTCTCTGTGGAAGCAATGTTGAGAAGTCTCTCTCTCTCTGTAAAGGCCAGTGCACCAGTCCCCAGGGTCAGATTAAGGGCACTGTGGGCCTGGTGCAGCAGTGAAGCAGGTTTAGGAGTGGCAGGGATACGATGTAAATAACGTCATATCCCAGCTCTCCTGTTACTAGGCACCATGCTGCATCTCTAGGAGCCTGTGCTGGCTTGTGCCCAGACTTAGTCGCAGCTGCACAGGTGTAATGCTAGGGAAGCCTGGCATTTGATTTATCAAGCTTCCGTAAGAGCCGTGTGTGGGTGTGTGCTCTTAGGTGAAGGTTTCCGAGCCATCAGAATACAGTGATCACTGCTGGCAGCTATAGCAGCCAGCAGTGATCGTCAAAAAAAAAAAAGACACGCTGGTTGTACTGAAGTCAGCTGATCTTTCAAATTCTGTACAACCAGTCTGCCCATCAGGGACAGTGCTACCACTAGGCAAACTAGGAAGCCGCCTAGTGTGCACTGCTGCCTAGGGGCGCCTGGCCACTGGTGTTACTACTCTGTTCTCTTTGCAACAAGCAACTAAGTCTCAGCATCAGCAGGCAGCCACCGCTCAGTTCGTACATAGCGTTGGAGGCGCAGTGGCGGCGGAGGACTGTGTCTGTGTCCCAACTCCTGAATGAATGGAAGCAAGCAAACATTCATTGATGGGCACAAGTAGGCTGCATTGATGTGCACTGGTGAGGCTACATTGATGGGCGCTGGTGAGGCTGCATTGATTGGTGCTGGTGAGGCTGCATTGATGGGCGCTGGTGAGGCTGCTTTGATGAGCGCTGGTGAGGCTGCTTTGATGGGCGCTGGCGAGGCTGCATTGATGGGCGCTGGCGAGGCTGCATTGATGGGCGCTGGCGAGGCTGCATTGATGGGCGCTGGCGAGGTTGCATTGATGGGTGCTGGCGAGGCTGCATTGATGGGCACTGGTGAGGCTGCTTTGATGAGCGCTGGTGAGGCTGCATTGATGGGCGCTGGTGAGGTGGCATTGATGGGCGCTGCTGAGGCTGCATTTGAAGGGCACTGGTGGGCTGCATTTGATGGGGTGCTTCATTAAAAAGGTGGGGTATACATGGGCAGGACAAAGGGGTGAAGTCAGGGGTGGAGCGGGGGGGGGGGCGGCAAAATGAGGTTTCGCCTAGGGTGTCAAAAATCCTTGCACCAGCCCTGCACCTGTGTGTAATCAAGTCTCTGTATAAATGCACCTGCTCTGTGATAGTCTCAGTTCAGTTTTTTATTTGCTAAAAAAGTTTAAATTATCCAATAGATTTCGTTCCACTTCATAATTGTGTCCCACTTGTTGGTGATTCTTCACAAAAAATTATCTCTCATCTTAGGCTCGCCACTTCCTAAATGTCTTACAGGACAATTTCATGGGTCAGATGGTAAATGCACCAAGAAACAATGCGTTACTAGACCTACTGATTACCAACAATACAGACTTGATTGTGGATTTAGAAATACAGGGCAGCTTAGGAAACAGCAATCGCAGGTCAATTAGTTTCAGCACAAATAGGAAGCATAAGGGGAATACAAAGACACTTATTTCAAAAGAACCAACTTCCAGAAACTATGCACCTTGCTAGAAGACACTAAATGGGATAAAATTCTTTGGAACAGAGAACACGGAGGGCACATAGCGGAGCAGAGTAAGAAAAATGCCAAGATATTCTTTAGGTACATGAATAGTAAAAGAGAGGACAGATCATATTGGCCCCATAAAGAATGATGAAGGGATTCTGGTTACAAAGAATGGTGAGATGGCGAGGGGTTTGAATGTATTCTTTTACTCAGTCTTCATGAGGGAAACAGGGGGGCTTCAGTAACCACAACTACAATGTTTATCCTCATGACACGTCACAGGAAGCACCACCATGGTTAACAGAGGATAAAATCAGAAACAGATGTGAAAAAAATTAACATAAATAAGTCACCGGGACCAAATGGCTTGCACCCGAGGGTCTTTAAAGTGGTTGTAAACCCTTACAAACCACTTTGACCTACAGGTAAGCCTAGATTAAGGCTTACCTGTAGGTCCAAGCAATATCTCCTAAACCTATATGGTTTAGGAGATATTTGCCCGAAAACGGGCACCGCTGTCTACGGCGCATGCGCCGTAGACAGCGGCGCGCAGGCGCACTGAGCGCGGCATTTCCAAGGATGGAGCTGCCGCGCGTGTCGACTCCCGTGCGCATGACAGCGGCGGAGCTGCGAGACGCCACCAGCAAGATGGATGCGGCGGACTACAGGGGACAGCGGCGACTTCGCTGGCTCCTGTGTCAGGTAAGTGACACATAATGGGCTACTATGCGATGCATAGTAGTCCATTATGCTTTACCTTTGCAGGGAATGAAAGAGGAAGTAAACCCATCAGGGTTTACTTCCTCTTTAAGGAACTCAGTCAAGTAACTGCCAGACTGTTGTTCCTAATTTTTACCAACAGTCTACTGACTGGTATGGTACCAGTTGATTGGAGAAAAGCCAATGTAGCACCAATCTTTAAAAAAGGACCAAGATATATCTCTGGGAACTACAGACCAGTTAGCCAAACATCAATAGTATGCAAGCACTTTGAAGGGATGATAAGGGACTATATACAAGATTTTATTAAAGAAAATGGTATTATTAGCAGTAATCATCATGGACTCATGAAAAATCATTCTTGCCCATCAAATCTACTAATCTTCTATGAGGTGAGCTACCATCTAGAGGTAGGAAGGCCCGTAGATGTAGTGTATCTGGATTTTACAAAGGCATTTGATACAGTCCCCCACAAACGTTTACTATACAAACTAAGGTCTGTCGGCATGGACCAAAAGGGTGAGTACCTGGATTGAAAACTGGCTACAAGGGTGAGTTCAGAGGGTAGTGATAAATGGGGAGTACTCGGAATGGTCCAATGTGGAAAGTGCGGTCCCTCAGGTTTCTGTCTTGGGACCAGTCCTATTTAATTTATGCATAAATGACATTGAGGATGGGATAAACAGGTCAATATCAGTATTTGTGGACGATAATAAGCAAAGCAGGGCAACCATTTCTCCGCATGATGTGGAAACCTTGAAAGAAGATCTGAACAAAATAACGGGGTGGGCAACTACATGGCAAATGAGGTTTAATGTGGAAAATTTTAAAATAATGCATTTAGGTGGCAAAAAATATGAATGCAATCTACTCACTAGGGGGAGAACCCCTGGGGGAATCTAGGATGGAAAAGGACCTGGGGGTCCTAGTAGACGACAGGTTCAGCAACAGCATGCAATGCCAAGCTGCTGCAAGCAAAGCCAATAGAATATTGGCTTGCATTAATAAGGGAATTAACTCCAGAGATAAAAAGATAATTCTCCCACTCTACAAGACTCTGGTCCAGCCACACATGGAGTATCCAATTCTGGGCTCCAGTCCTCAGGAAGGATGTGCTGGAAATGGAGAGAGTACAGAGAATGACAACAAAGATAGTAAAGGGACTGGAGGATCTTGGTTGTGAGGAAAAACTACAAGCACTGAACTAATTCTCTATGGAATAGAGACGCTTGAGAGGGAATATGATATCAATGTAAAAATACTTTACTGATGACCCCACAATAGGGATAAAACTTTTCCATGAAAGGGCATTTAGAAAGACTCTTAGCCATTCATTAAAATTAGAGGAAAAACTATTTAAATCGGAAACAGCGTAGAGGATTCTTTACAGTAAGAGCAGTAAGAATGTGGAATTATCTTCCACAAGCAGTGGTTTCAGCAGGGACTATGGATAATTAAAAAAAATAATATTAGATTGACACGTAAACGACCACAACATACAGGGATATACAATGTAATATTGACATAAAAGCGAACGCACAGGTTGGACTTGATGGTCTTTTTTCAACCTTACCAACTGTGTAACTATTTAATAAATAGGGTGACACCCTTGATCTACAGGTGTCTCAATAAGAGTTCTGATCCACAAAACAGAAGGCACTGCAGGAGAATCATTGCTGATTATCTGAAAGCAGCCTTCCACATTGATGTCTGCAGCGCATACGGAGTCTGTCTGCTTCAAGTGGAACCTCTCCATTCAAACTGTGACGGGTTGATTTTCATGCCATCCATCCAATACAGCTGGTTATTGTTGAGGTATTACCTCACGAAGAGGGAGAATCCAGGTGTCTATCGTCACTTCCGGTCGCGGCTGAGACCGGAAGTATTGGTTGATGTACCCGCGATTTTCGTATTTTAAATGTAAGTTTGGATATTTTTAATAAAATTATTTTAATCGAATACTACACATTGGAGCCCCCCCTCTTCTTTCCTCTCCTTTATGGGTTATCTTATGTGATGATGCATACAATTCTGGCAGCTTGAAACATATGGACTGAAGGAGATGTGAGACTGCAGCTGATTGTATACATAGCGTCATATGGTCCTTTGTGACCTATCACAGAGGTGAGGGGAAACAAGGGGTGCACTTGGAGCACTGAAGTGTGATCAGCGGTGGAGTGTCACTTGATTTCATTTAGTTTTGCACTGCATGGATACTATTTGAACTTTGGGACTCAATTGCACATCATTTATATTATTCCTTAGATGGATACCGTATATTCTTTGCACTTTGCACTTTATTGTATTATTGCACTAATAGCTATTATTATGGTCATCTTATGGTTATGGTATTTATTGGACCAAATTTTTGCACTTTCATCATTTGCACTATTGCCTATTTGCACATTGATTCTGCGGAGATTTATTGTATTTATATTAATTTGTTGCACATGTATTGGTTCACTTATTAATAGCTGATTTTGATTGCTATATATATTTTTTTCGTGGTATATTTAGTATTGAGTTTATATTCCTTTAGGTAGCGCCACATTACCCCCCCCCCCCCCTTTTTTTTACTATTCATCTGAAAGGTGTAGAGATTACTTTGTCTATGTTGGCGGCTTCCTGTATTTGAGTGATTAGTAGATAGCTAGTTAGGTTTGTGCGCACTAGTACCTTTGTTCAATAATTACCTCATGAATACTTGTTTGACTCAGTACTTATCTGTATGTGAGTCCACATCCTCTGGTAAGAGTGCCATTTTCATTATATGGTGGTGGACCGCACAACTCAAGGGGAAGTTTTAATTCTACTGTGCCTTCATACGGGTGTCTTTTCTTCTACCTCAGGGACTCCATTTCCATGGTGGACTATTTTGAATGATCATGCATCTATGAGTTGAGTTTTTTTAGATTATTATAGCATGTTTTTTTTTATTATTTATTTCATCCATTTTTGGGTCATGGACTTCATGTTTTGACATTTTCAATCTTTGCAATACCTCACTGGCTCAATTGCCATTTTGTTTATTTCATTGTTTGCTCTACTAAGATTTCATTTTCCATATATACACATAGCATTGAGCACTGCACTATTATTTATTAATTTACTCTAAAGTTACTGGTGCTCAATTCTTTACAGACCCCCCAACACTAGCCATGGGTCTAGCTCTGAAGTGAATGTCAGTTGTCATTGTCTCTGCGGCTGCTCCACCTGCCCCTGAAGGTCAAGGGGGTGCAACAAAAACATTATGGAGTTTCTAATCGTTTCTTCTCATAAACTAAAAAGAAAGGTCTGAGCTTGAGTTCCACTCTAACTTAGCCCAACAAAGGTTTTTATGAAGTAGAAAGGTTTTTTTTCTAACCATAATCAGTACAGTGTACAATACCTGGGCTGGTCATACACTGTCAGATCTGTCACTAAAAATGGGCCAGGAGGGTGCCCATGAATGTCCAATACCATTAAACCCACCTTGGCGTTTCTCCCAAATTCTACTGACTTAAGCATACCTGCAGTACACTCGAGGTGAGACCATTGTTAACTTTTCATACGTGGCTGTTAAGTCTCATGGTCACGTGAGGTTATAGTTTCATGACATGCCTTGTGATTCATTATGACTAGGGCTTTTGTTATTGTGTCTTTCTCATTTCACTGACTTTACTGTGCATGCCTAGAGCACACTTGACTTTTTAGTGGAGGAGCAGGGAACGGTAAGTGTAAGCACTAAGCCCAGATTTGATTTAGGTCCACTGAGGAGTACACTAAAGCCAGAAATATGGGTAGAGTTACCATTAGAGACAGGGATATGGGCAGAGTTACAACGAGAGGCAGATTTATGGGCAGAGTTACCACTGAAACCAGGGATAATGGTGGACTTACAACTAGAGCCACAGATATGGGCAGAGTTACCATTAGAGACAAGGCTATAGGCAGGATTACCACTAGAGACAGGTTTATGGGCAGAGTTACCACTGGAGCCAGCTCATGGAAAGGTTCTGGTCATCCCAAATGTCTTCCATTTAAGGATTATGGAGGCCACTGTGCTCTTAGGAACCTTAAGTTCAGCAGAATTTTTTTTTTTGTAACCAGATCTGTGCCTTGCCACAATTCTGCCTCTGAGCTTTTCTGGCCAGTTCCTTTGACCTCATTTACTCTGACATGCACTGTGAGCTGTAAGGTCTTATATAGACAGATGTGCGGCTTTCCTAATCAAGTCCAATCAGTATAATCAAACACAGCTGGACTCAAATGAAAGTGTAGAACCATCTCAAGGATGATCAGAAGAAATGGACAGCACCTGAGTTAAATATATGAGCATCACAGCAAAGGGTCTGAATACTTAGAAAAAATTCTAGCTCATAACCAGTGGCATGTAGTTGCCATCGTCCCTTCTAATAAGTACAAATTTGAAAAGACCTCTATGGAATGAGATTGTAAAGGCAACAATACAAAGAAGAAAAAAATATAAACCATATAAACTTATTAACATAGTCAAAGTGTACATAACAAAAAAAGAAGAGAAATAGAACAAGCACTGCATATTCTACATAGCATCTAAAAACAATTGATTGATGAGAGAATGATACTGTCCGCTTCTGAGTTCCAAGACCTCCAGAAGCTGGTGGAAACGGAATAAGCGGGTCAGCCAACGCGTTTTGATATTTCAAACAGTATAATCTTCTTCAGGGAGAAAATATTGTAACATTCTTATACACCATTGATTCACCGAGGCAAAGCATCTCGCATTCCCCCTATGGCTGGAGAGTGGAGGAGAGGAAATCTCCACCTTTCTCAAGCAGGTCCACCCATGGCTCCTTTAACATCTCATGCAAGGAGACCGTACTTCACTATCCTCCGTTTAAAAGAGGAATATATGAGACTGCACAGGGATTTACCTATCATAGGGAGGTAAGGGGCTAGAGGACAAAGCTTCCATTCAAGCTGTCCTGCTCGGATGTATCCTATGGCCTCTCCATTAGGAAAAATGGGAATGACTAAGGGTCTGAATACTTAGGACCATGTGATATTTCAGTTTTTTTTAAATAAATTTGCAAAAAATGTCAACAATTCTGTGTTTTTCTGTCAATATGGGGTGCTGTGTGTACATTAATGAGGAAAAAATGAACTTAAATGATTTTATCAAATGGCTGCAATATAATAAAGAGTGAAAAATGTAAGGGGGTCTGAATACTTTCCGCCCCCACTGTATACGTTAGTGAAGAATACAGCTATATAGCTGCAGCATGTCAGTCAGCTAATAGTAGTATAAAATGGTGAAGTAATCTGGTGACGCTGCTTTCTAGGAAGTGTTTCGTTTTGCCAATACTTTTCATGCCAAGCAGTACACAACAAAAATAAGTCTGATACTAAGATTGGCAGGCTTGTGGTGATTTGCAGCCAACTGCAAGGCTGGACGTTAGATTGGACCAGGTCAGTTTTAAATATATACTTGAATGTTTGAGAAGAGTCGCAATCAGGATTAAGGAAGCTCTGGAGTTTGGAGCTTTTTTTTCCCTGGAGATGTTTTTTAAAAAGTCCTTTAATCTACCTCAAATGAACATTTGAATGCACCTCAAAGAAAAACATTATTAGTTAAAACTATCAAAGGAATTTAGTGGCTGTTATTTAAAGGGTAACTGTACTTTCAGAATACCTAATCTTAACTGACACGTCCCCTCTCAATGCTAACTTTACCCCCTGTACTTACCTTAGATCAGCGTGTGACCTGGTCCTGGAGCTGCAGCTTGCAGAAAAGTGGAATTTCCGTTAGGGAAAATACTGCATGGTTCTGCTGGCTAGAAAGGTGACCATAACACTGGCAGCTGTCATAAAATGTATTTCAGTTTTCAAAGCTGAAAGGGCAACTAATATGCAAGTTAGCAGAAATACTAAACAATTAGAATAATTTGTTGCTTTTCAACATGTGGAGAGATCTGAATGTCTAGCTTATCTAAATCCAGGACTGCGAGCCCCCACGTGTAGCGGCCATAACCCTTTGTAGGGCGGCCTTAACTTTATGGGCTTACCGGTTACTAGTGATGGCCGAACGGTTCGCCCGGCGGTCGTTTCGCGGCGAATTTCCGACTTTCGCCGTCCGCGGGTTCGAACGCCTTTTTCCGTCGTTCGCCCCGGCGGACTTACGTGTTTAATGTATACAAGAACTTTAACCTTTCGTGACACGTTTATCATGTGTTACAGGACAACCAATTGAGACATGACAGCTCATGGACACTTGGACATTCCCCCTAACCTATAAATACACCCGATCCGGTGGCCATTTTACATTCTTTCTTCTGTCACTGTAGGGAAAGGATCCTGTGTGGAGTAGGGACAGAGAAAACGCTAGCTATTTGGTACACAAAAGTTCTTTTCAGGACTGGTATAGGTGTTAGGTCAGCAGCCTGAGTTTCTTTTGTCAGTTTAGATAAAGGGACAGAGCGCTGTATGCTGCTATTTTAGGGACAGCTCAGCCAGATTAGTCTTTCTTCATCATCATCATCATCATCATCATTAGCTGTTACTATCAGGTCCACAAAAGAGCTGTTCCAGCTAATCGTTCCAGCCTACTCTTTTTTGCCAATTTGTATAGGGACAGGCAGGAAGCAGTGTTGTCAGGCAGTGAGGATAATTTTAAAGACTTGCTGTTACTATTAGTTCCACAAAGGTTCTTTTCAGGACTGGTATCAGTGGTACGGTAATAGGCTTGTACACGTATAATATTCTTTCTTCCAAATATAGAAAGAATATTATACTTGACTGCTGCCCTTCTGCTGCAGTCTGCTAATCATTCACAACTCACTTGTTCCACAAAAGTTCTTATAAGGACTGGTAACTTGGTCTGTCTAGGGTGCTACGGTACATAGGCTTGGGTGCGGTACAGTCTGCTGTTCTGTAAGGACCGCTATCGGTCCACAATAGATAGGGTTGCCGTGCACTACTGCTGACCGCTGCCCTATACTGCAGCAGTCCTTCAGCGGCATAGGGACTGACGCACAGTCTGCTAAACACTAATACACAACCTGCTTGGTCCACAAAAGTTCTTATAAGGACTGGTAACTTGGTATAGGGTGCTACGGTACATAGGCCTGAGTGCGTTACAGTCTGCTGTTCTGTAAGGACCGCTATCGGTCCACAATACATAGGGTTGCCGTGCACTACTGCTGACCGCTGCCCTATACTGCAGCAGTCCTTCAGCGGTATAGGGACTGACGCACAGTCTGCTAAACACTAACACACAACCTGCTTGGTCCACAAAAGTTCTTATAAGGACTGGTAACTTGGTATAGGGTGCTACGGTACATAGGCCTGAGTGCAGTACAGTCTGCTGTTCTGTAAGGACCGCTATCGGTCCACAATACATAGGGTTGCCGTGCACTACTGCTGACCGCTGCCCTATACTGCAGCAGTCCTTCAGCGGTATAGGGACTGACGCACAGTCTGCTAAACACTAACACACAACCTGCTTGGTCCACAAAAGTTCTTATAAGGACTGGTAACTTGGTATAGGGTGCTACGGTACATAGGCCTGAGTGCGTTACAGTCTGCTGTTCTGTAAGGACCGCTATCGGTCCACAATACATAGGGTTGACGTGCACTACTGCTGACCGCTGCCCTATACTGCAGCAGTCCTTCAGCGGTATAGGGACTGACGCACAGTCTGCTAAACACTAACACACAACCTGCTTGGTCCACAAAAGTTCTTATAAGGACTGGTAACTTGGTATAGGGTGCTACGGTACATAGGCCTGAGTGCGTTACAGTCTGCTGTTCTGTAAGGACCGCTATCGGTCCACAATACATAGGGTTGCCGTGCACTACTGCTGACCGCTGCCCTATACTGCAGCAGTCCTTCATTGGTATAGGGACTGACGTACAGTCTGCTAATCACTAACACACAACCTGCTTGGTCCACAAAAGTTCTTATAAGGACTGGTAACTTGGTATAGGGTGCTACGGTACATAGGCCTGAGTGCGTTACAGTCTGCTGTTCTGTAAGGACCGCTATCGGTCCACAATACATAGGGTTGCCGTGCACTACTGCTGACCGCTGCCCTATACTGCAGCAGTCCTTCATTGGTATAGGGACTGACGTACAGTCTGCTAATCACTAACACACAACCTGCTTGGTCCACAAAAGTTCTTATAAGGACTGGTAACTTGGTATAGGGTGCTACGGTACATAGGCCTGAGTGCGTTACAGTCTGCTGTTCTGTAAGGACCGCTATCGGTCCACAATACATAGGGTTGCCGTGCACTACTGCTGACCGCTGCCCTATACTGCAGCAGTCCTTCAGCGGTATAGGGACTGACGCACAGTCTGCTAAACACTAACACACAACCTGCTTGGTCCACAAAAGTTCTTATAAGGACTGGTAACTTGGTATAGGGTGCTACGGTACATAGGCCTGAGTGCGTTACAGTCTGCTGTTCTGTAAGGACCGCTATCGGTCCACAATACATAGGGTTGCCGTGCACTACTGCTGACCGCTGCCCTATACTGCAGCAGTCCTTCATTGGTATAGGGACTGACGTACAGTCTGCTAATCACTAACACACAACCTGCTTGGTCCACAAAAGTTTTTATAAGGACTGGTAACTTGGTATAGGGTGCTACGGTACATAGGCCTGAGTGCAGTACAGTCTGCTGTTCTGTAAGGACCGCTATCGGTCCACAATACATAGGGTTGCCGTGCACTACTGCTGACCGCTGCCCTATACTGCAGCAGTCCTTCAGCGGTATAGGGACTGACGCACAGTCTGCTAAACACTAACACACAACCTGCTTGGTCCACAAAAGTTCTTATAAGGACTGGTAACTTGGTATAGGGTGCTACGGTACATAGGCCTGAGTGCGTTACAGTCTGCTGTTCTGTAAGGACCGCTATCGGTCCACAATACATAGGGTTGACGTGCACTACTGCTGACCGCTGCCCTATACTGCAGCAGTCCTTCAGCGGTATAGGGACTGACGCACAGTCTGCTAAACACTAACACACAACCTGCTTGGTCCACAAAAGTTCTTATAAGGACTGGTAACTTGGTATAGGGTGCTACGGTACATAGGCCTGAGTGCAGTACAGTCTGCTGTTCTGTAAGGACCGCTATCGGTCCACAATACATAGGGTTGCCGTGCACTACTGCTGACCGCTGCCCTATACTGCAGCAGTCCTTCAGCGGTATAGGGACTGACGTACAGTCTGCTAATCACTAACACACAACCTGCTTGGTCCACAAAAGTTCTTATAAGGACTGGTAACTTGGTATAGGGTGCTACGGTACATAGGCCTGAGTGCGTTACAGTCTGCTGTTCTGTAAGGACCGCTATCGGTCCACAATACATAGGGTTGCCGTGCACTACTGCTGACCGCTGCCCTATACTGCAGCAGTCCTTCAGCGGTATAGGGACTGACGCACAGTCTGCTAAACACTAACACACAACCTGCTTGGTCCACAAAAGTTCTTATAAGGACTGGTAACTTGGTATAGGGTGCTACGGTACATAGGCCTGAGTGCGTTACAGTCTGCTGTTCTGTAAGGACCGCTATCGGTCCACAATACATAGGGTTGCCGTGCACTACTGCTGACCGCTGCCCTATACTGCAGCAGTCCTTCAGCGGTATAGGGACTGACGCACAGTCTGCTAAACACTAACACACAACCTGCTTGGTCCACAAAAGTTCTTATAAGGACTGGTAACTTGGTATAGGGTGCTACGGTACATAGGCCTGAGTGCGTTACAGTCTGCTGTTCTGTAAGGACCGCTATCGGTCCACAATACATAGGGTTGCCGTGCACTACTGCTGACCGCTGCCCTATACTGCAGCAGTCCTTCAGCGGTATAGGGACTGACGCACAGTCTGCTAAACACTAACACACAACCTGCTTGGTCCACAAAAGTTCTTATAAGGACTGGTAACTTGGTATAGGGTGCTACGGTACATAGGCCTGAGTGCAGTACAGTCTGCTGTTCTGTAAGGACCGCTATCGGTCCACAATACATAGGGTTGCCGTGCACTACTGCTGACCGCTGCCCTATACTGCAGCAGTCCTTCAGCGGTATAGGGACTGACGCACAGTCTGCTAAACACTAACACACAACCTGCTTGGTCCACAAAAGTTCTTATAAGGACTGGTAACTTGGTATAGGGTGCTACGGTACATAGGCCTGAGTGCGTTACAGTCTGCTGTTCTGTAAGGACCGCTATCGGTCCACAATACATAGGGTTGCCGTGCACTACTGCTGACCGCTGCCCTATACTGCAGCAGTCCTTCAGCGGTATAGGGACTGACGCACAGTCTGCTAAACACTAACACACAACCTGCTTGGTCCACAAAAGTTCTTATAAGGACTGGTAACTTGGTATAGGGTGCTACGGTACATAGGCCTGAGTGCGTTACAGTCTGCTGTTCTGTAAGGACCGCTATCGGTCCACAATACATAGGGTTGCCGTGCACTACTGCTGACCGCTGCCCTATACTGCAGCAGTCCTTCAGCGGTATAGGGACTGACGCACAGTCTGCTAAACACTAACACACAACCTGCTTGGTCCACAAAAGTTCTTATAAGGACTGGTAACTTGGTATAGGGTGCTACGGTACATAGGCCTGAGTGCAGTACAGTCTGCTGTTCTGTAAGGACCGCTATCGGTCCACAATACATAGGGTTGCCGTGCACTACTGCTGACCGCTGCCCTATACTGCAGCAGTCCTTCAGCGGTATAGGGACTGACGCACAGTCTGCTAAACACTAACACACAACCTGCTTGGTCCACAAAAGTTCTTATAAGGACTGGTAACTTGGTATAGGGTGCTACGGTACATAGGCCTGAGTGCGTTACAGTCTGCTGTTCTGTAAGGACCGCTATCGGTCCACAATACATAGGGTTGCCGTGCACTACTGCTGACCGCTGCCCTATACTGCAGCAGTCCTTCATTGGTATAGGGACTGACGTACAGTCTGCTAATCACTAACACACAACCTGCTTGGTCCACAAAAGTTTTTATAAGGACTGGTAACTTGGTATAGGGTGCTACGGTACATAGGCCTGAGTGCAGTACAGTCTGCTGTTCTGTAAGGACCGCTATCGGTCCACAATACATAGGGTTGACGTGCACTACTGCTGACCGCTGCCCTATACTGCAGCAGTCCTTCATTGGTATAGGGACTGACGTACAGTCTGCTAATCACTAACACACAACCTGCTTGGTCCACAAAAGTTCTTATAAGGACTGGTAACTTGGTATAGGGTGCTACGGTACATAGGCCTGAGTGCAGTACAGTCTGCTGTTCTGTAAGGACCGCTATCGGTCCACAATACATAGGGTTGCCGTGCACTACTGCTGACCGCTGCCCTATACTGCAGCAGTCCTTCATTGGTATAGGGACTGACGTACAGTCTGCTAATCACTAACACACAACCTGCTTGGTCCACAAAAGTTTTTATAAGGACTGGTAACTTGGTATAGGGTGCTACGGTACATAGGCCTGAGTGCAGTACAGTCTGCTGTTCTGTAAGGACCGCTATCGGTCCACAATACATAGGGTTGACGTGCACTACTGCTGACCGCTGCCCTATACTGCAGCAGTCCTTCATTGGTATAGGGACTGACGTACAGTCTGCTAATCACTAACACACAACCTGCTTGGTCCACAAAAGTTCTTATAAGGACTGGTAACTTGGTATAGGGTGCTACGGTACATAGGCCTGAGTGCAGTACAGTCTGCTGTTCTGTAAGGACCGCTATCGGTCCACAATACATAGGGTTGACGTGCACTACTGCTGACCGCTGCCCTATACTGCAGCAGTCCTTCATTGGTATAGGGACTGACGTACAGTCTGCTAATCACTAACACACAACCTGCTTGGTCCACAAAAGTTCTTATAAGGACTGGTAACTTGGTATAGGGTGCTACGGTACATAGGCCTGAGTGCAGTACAGTCTGCTGTTCTGTAAGGACCGCTATCGGTCCACAATACATAGGGTTGACGTGCACTACTGCTGACCGCTGCCCTATACTGCAGCAGTCCTTCATTGGTATAGGGACTGACGTACAGTCTGCTAATCACTAACACACAACCTGCTTGGTCCACAAAAGTTCTTATAAGGACTGGTAACTTGGTATAGGGTGCTACGGTACATAGGCCTGAGTGCAGTACAGTCTGCTGTTCTGTAAGGACCGCTATCGGTCCACAATACATAGGGTTGCCGTGCACTACTGCTGACCGCTGCCCTATACTGCAGCAGTCCTTCATTGGTATAGGGACTGACGTACAGTCTGCTAATCACTAACACACAACCTGCTTGGTCCACAAAAGTTTTTATAAGGACTGGTAACTTGGTATAGGGTGCTACGGTACATAGGCCTGAGTGCAGTACAGTCTGCTGTTCTGTAAGGACCGCTATCGGTCCACAATACATAGGGTTGACGTGCACTACTGCTGACCGCTGCCCTATACTGCAGCAGTCCTTCATTGGTATAGGGACTGACGTACAGTCTGCTAATCACTAACACACAACCTGCTTGGTCCACAAAAGTTCTTATAAGGACTGGTAACTTGGTATAGGGTGCTACGGTACATAGGCCTGAGTGCAGTACAGTCTGCTGTTCTGTAAGGACCGCTATCGGTCCACAATACATAGGGTTGCCGTGCACTACTGCTGACCGCTGCCCTATACTGCAGCAGTCCTTCATTGGTATAGGGACTGACGTACAGTCTGCTAATCACTAACACACAACCTGCTTGGTCCACAAAAGTTTTTATAAGGACTGGTAACTTGGTATAGGGTGCTACGGTACATAGGCCTGAGTGCAGTACAGTCTGCTGTTCTGTAAGGACCGCTATCGGTCCACAATACATAGGGTTGACGTGCACTACTGCTGACCGCTGCCCTATACTGCAGCAGTCCTTCAGCGGTATAGGGACTAAGAGTTTTGTCACAGGGTGATTTAAAAAATGACAGGCAGAGGAAGAGGCAGGCCCTTCCGCAGGGGTGGTAGGGGTAGGGCAGGAGCAACAGCCTTGAGCCAAAGTGGGAAGTTGCAGAAGGTGCGTTCAATTACTTTAAAGGACGCACCAGACTTGGTTGAGTGGCTCACTCAGCCTTATTCTTCTGCACCCTCCTCATCCTCTCGATCTGCACCCTCTTCTTCACTCTCTGCTATGTGCACCCCCAAAGACACTACCACCAACAACACCACCACCACCACATACCTTCCGCTTGAGTGCAAATGGGGGCCTTCATGCTCCAGTGTTTTAATAGGGACCCCCGTATAAAAAGCATGAGGGTCAAGGACCAGTACTGGGTGGCAACGTACTTAGATCCCCGGTACAAACACAAAATGGCGGAAATGTTACCGCCGTCGCAGAGGGCTGTCAGAATGCAGCACTTCCAGGCCTTGCTTCGAGAAATGCTGCATTCTGCTTTTGCGTGCGCTGGCAGAGGAGCAATTCCCACTCCCAGAGAAGGATTTGCGGGTACCAATCCAACAGCGCCTGCAAGAAGAGGCCGGTTTGAAGATGTGTTGGTGACTTCGGATATGAGGTCATTCTTTCAGCCGACCCATCGACAGGTGTCATCCGGATCCAGCATCAGGGAACGCCTAGACCGTCAGGTGTCCGACTACATTGGGTTAACGGCCGATGTGGACGCTCTGAGGAGTGATGAACCCCTAGACTACTGGGTGGGCAGGCTTGACCTCTGGCCAGAGCTTGCCCAATTTGCAATCGAACTGTTGGCTTGCCCCTCATCCAGTGTCCTGTCCGAAAGGACGTTCAGCGCAGCAGGGGGGATTGTGACCGATAAGCGTACTCGCCTAGCTCACGACAGTGTTAACTACCTCACATTTCTAAAAATGAATGAGGCATGGATCTCGGAGGAATTCAACACATGTGATCAGTAGACCATGTATATGTCTATAAACAATTTTTGGAATCAAGCACACAGACCTTCTTAATTCATTTGGCTCACTTCCCTGACCCAAAAAAGCACACCGTACTATATGCCCCTACCCTCCTCTTTGAAGAGGTTGAGCGGTGTCATATTTCTACTGGGGCTGCTTATTATGAGGGGTTCCCACCATCCCTGTGCTGTGCTGACTTCCTCCTGGGTGTTCTTATTATGAGGGGCTCCCACCATCCCTGTGCTGTGCTGACTTCCTCCTGGGGGTTCTTATTATGAGGGGCTCCCACCATCCCTGTGCTGTGCTGACTTCCTCCTGGGGGTTCTTATTATGAGGGGATCACACCATCCCTGTGCTGTGCTGACTTCCTCCTGGGGCTGCTTACGGTGCTGCTGTCAGCGCTGTATGTCACGGAGCTGCTGTCAGCGCTGTATGTCACGGAGCTGCTGTCAGCGCTGTATGTCACGGAGCTGCTGTCAGCGCTGTATGTCACGGAGCTGCTGTCAGCGCTGTATGTCACGGAGCTGCTGTCAGCGCTGTATGTCACGGAGCTGCTGTCAGCGCTGTATGTCACGGAGCTGCTGTCAGCGCTGTATGTCACGGAGCTGCTGTCAGCGCTGTATGTCACGGTGCTGCTGTCAGCGCTGTATGTCACGGAGCTGCTGTCAGCGCTGTATGTCACGGAGCTGCTGTCAGTGCTGTATGTCACGGAGCTGCTGTCAGCGCTGTATGTCACGGAGCTGCTGTCAGCGCTGTATGTCACGGAGCTGCTGTCAGCGCTGTATGTCACGGTGCTGCTGTCAGCGCTGTATGTCACGGAGCTGCTGTCAGCGCTGTATGTCACGGAGCTGCTGTCAGCGCTGTATGTCACGGAGCTGCTGTCAGCGCTGTATGTCACGGAGCTGCTGTCAGCGCTGTATGTCACGGAGCTGCTGTCAGCGCTGTATGTCACGGAGCTGCTGTCAGCGCTGTATGTCACGGAGCTGCTGTCAGCGCTGTATGTCACGGAGCTGCTGTCAGCGCTGTATGTCACGGAGCTGCTGTCAGCGCTGTATGTCACGGTGCTGCTGTCAGCGCTGTATGTCACGGAGCTGCTGTCAGCGCTGTATGTCACGGAGCTGCTGTCAGTGCTGTATGTCACGGAGCTGCTGTCAGCGCTGTATGTCACGGAGCTGCTGTCAGCGCTGTATGTCACGGAGCTGCTGTCAGCGCTGTATGTCACGGTGCTGCTGTCAGCGCTGTATGTCACGGAGCTGCTGTCAGCGCTGTATGTCACGGAGCTGCTGTCAGTGCTGTATGTCACGGAGCTGCTGTCAGCGCTGTATGTCACGGAGCTGCTGTCAGCGCTGTATGTCACGGAGCTGCTGTCAGCGCTGTATGTCACGGTGCTGCTGTCAGCGCTGTATGTCACGGAGCTGCTGTCAGCGCTGTATGTCACGGAGCTGCTGTCAGCGCTGTATGTCACGGAGCTGCTGTCAGCGCTGTATGTCACGGAGCTGCTGTCAGCGCTGTATGTCACGGAGCTGCTGTCAGCGCTGTATGTCACGGTGCTGATGTCAGTGCTCTGTATTACGGTGCTGCTGTCAGTGCTCTGTATCTCCTGCACCCTCTTGTTTGCCTACCCTGGTCCCTGACCTTCCCTCTCCTCCATTGCCTTCATTAGCTCCATAGTCCTGAATTGTCAGAACAATTTCCCAAATAAAAAAAAAATGCTTGTAGTTATCGATCCCAAATTCACCTCATACATGTATTATGCTATTGTCCAGGTGGTGGGACTACGTGCTACCCCCTAATAATTACCCCGTGGCCGCAAATTCGACCTAAAGGTTTGCGAAATTCGCCTCCCATTGAAGTCAATGGAGCCCGCGGCGAACGGTCGTTTTCGCGAACGTTTGTGCCCGTTCGCGTTTCGCGTTCGCGAAACGTCCCGTCGGAAGTTCGTCCATCACTACCGGTTACCTCCGCTTGGCTTGTTCTTCCACATCTAGGGGTTCCCAGGGTTGATACCCAACAACTTGGACGCTGACACCAATAAAGTCCTTTTGAAAGGTTTTATTTTGCAGGGGTAACATCCAACAACACAGTTTCGTATAGGAACAGAGGCTAAGGGTGAAGAACTCAGACACCTTGAACTGCAGACATAACAAAGTCTCTAGTACCCCCCGAGAAGGCTGATACCCAAAACGTCCAACCAGGCCTGGTTCTGGCTTGTCATGTGCACCTCACTGTACACATGACCAAGCAGAACTTCTAACACAGCCCAGCTAAACTGATGTCAAAGTTAACCTACATAATTAACCCTCAGAACCCCACTACTGTTCTGAGGCAAAAACTTAATTTACACATGAATGACACTTTGTCCAAAATGTCTTCTGCTACACTTGCATTCCTGAACAGGATTTTTACAGAAAAGGATAACCAATGCAGGTCAGGTGATGGCTGAAGATCACCATAATATTATTATTTTTTAGAAAACAAGCCAAAACTTTTTTTTTTCTTTACATTTCAGATAGTGTGTAGAAGGGTTATAACCACCAGGTAAATATTGCTGCCTGTACCTTTGTTATTTTACTTTACTCTCTGTCTTAGTATTGGTGGTCACTGTGCTATAAAAAACACATTTGGTTTGAGAAATACCGGCAAATACTTATCCATCATGCCATATCATCAGGGAGGATGAAGATCCCAGCAGGATAACAACCCCAAACATACAGCCAATGTCATTAAAGAGGAGGGCCAGTTTTGAAAAAAAAAATTTAAAAGTCAGCAGCTGCAAACACTGTAGCTGCTGACTTTTAATAAGCACACTTACCTGTCCAGGGCACCCGCGATGTCGGCCACCCGAGGCTGACCCATCCCTCAGTCTCGGGTCCCGGCGCCACCATTTTGGGTAAGGGAAACAGGCAGTGGAGCCTTGCAGCTTCACTGCCCGTTTCCTACTGCGCATGCGCGAGTCGCGCAGCGCTTTGTGAATGGGACGCGCTGTGTTCTGGGACACACAGTTTCCAGAACACAGCGCGACCCATTACCCAGAAGACGCCGCACGGAGGAGAGAAGAAAGAAGATCTCCTGAGAGGAGGAAGAGGCAGATTAGGATGAGGTCAGTTGATACTGGGTGGAATGATACTGCCTGAAATACCAGTTTCGGCAAGTCTCTATCCAACTAGACCGATGGCTGCGGGAGCAACGGTCGGAACGCACTCAGAGCTTCTGGCCCACATGGGTAATGTGTACAATAATCCTTATCTAAACGATAGAATAAGCAGCGCCGAATACAATATAAATCCACACCAGGGAATTAAAAAAATATTAAATACTATAGATCCACTCCAGTGAACGTGAATTACTAAATGTTACTTCAATGTGTAAACCCTGCCTTGTGCATACAGAAATAGATAAAAAATGAAAAAATAACTTGTATCAAAATCAATTAACACAAATTATTATATAGTGCATATCACCAGATGAATAGTGATGGCAAATACATACAATATTTTGAAACAAATCACCCTGTGACTAAATATTGTTCAACACTGAAAATAAATAAACATGGAACAAGAATCAAGTGAATTGTTTCAAGTTCTATCAGACAGTGTCCACTTCCTAAAAAAATTGTTACAATCGCCACTGTGAAACTTCCTGAGAACATAATATAATGTAACCCAGTGAAATCATAGTCCATACATTGAATCTTCAGATCATAATCCAAATAATGAAATAGTGAAGAAACGGTGAAAAAAAACATTAATCGGTATGTCTTGAATAAAAAGCAGATTACATCTACACTCCTCCACCACACCACTCTAGATGTGACTCCTTTCCCCTTTTGTGGTTACACTCAACCGCTATATATGCCTCGCACTTTCGTGTGCAATTGGGCTTCAGATTGTTGGAGCGATATTTACATATAAGTTTAAAAGTTTGTTAGATTGTATCATGGATTGACTCTGTATTAATGAGCAGTGTGAACTGAAGCATTGATGGAATGGGAATACAGGTGATGCGCATGTGCGGTGATTACACACCGCCCATTGAGAGCAGTTTGGGGAAAATAAAAGTCAGTTCTCCTTGCCTAGTGACCAGTTCCATGATTAAGTCAATTGTATGACAAAACATGTTGGATTTTGGCTACTAGGCGAAAGAAAGGGGTACATATAGGATGCTGAACATCTTACATCGATCCCTGCAAAGCGGCGGTACAGTTAAGGAGCCGTGAGAGACTATCCATCATTCCCACATATCTGGGTCCGCCGTGACCACCTATGCTTCAGTATGAGCTATTCAAGAGTGCTGTGACTTTTTATATTTGGCATGTTTACTCAACCTTTGATGTGAGTGTAATGTGAGAGGTTTTTTATGTGTGATTAAAAAGTTTTATACTGTATCACGCTATGGAAGCAAATCTTTTCTGTGTTGCGTGAGAGCATCTATGAGAACAGCCGTGGCACCTATGAGAACAGCTGTGACACTAGCCCTTTATTCTGAATTGGAAATTTGGATATCCCATTTAAACCCTGTAAAGGGGAAAAGCGTATCCAGCCAAACACAAAAGTGTGAGGCATATACAGCGGGTAAGTGTAACCACATAAGGGGAGAAGAGTCACCTCTACAGCGGTGTGGTGGAGGAATGTAGATGTAATCTGCTTTTTATTCAAGAGACACTGATTAATGTTTTTTTTCACTGTTTCTTCGCTATTTCATTATTTGGATTATGATCTGAAGTTTCAACATATGGACTATGAATTCACTGGGTTACATTATATTATGATTTTCAGGAAGTTTCACAGTGGTGATTGTAAAAAAAAAATTTAGGAAGTGGACACTGTCTGATAGAACTTGAAACAATTCACTTGATTCTTGTTCCATGTTTATTTATTTTCAGTGTTGAACAATATTTAGTCACAGGGTGATTTGTTTCAAAAGATTGTATGTATTTGCCATCACTATTCATCTGGTGATATGCACTATATAATAACTTGTGTTAATTGGTTTTGATACAAGTTATTATTACATTTTTTATCCATTTCTCTATGCACAAGGCAGGGTTTGCACAGTAAAGTAACATTTAGTAATTCACGTTCACTGGAGTGGATCTATAGTATTTAATATTTTTTAATTCACTGGTGTGGATTTATATTATATTCAGCGCTGCTTATTCTATCGTTTAGATAAGGATTATTGTACACATTTTGTTTTTATAAAGTGGCGGCTTAGCTTAAAGTTTGTGCTCAGCGCAGCGTTGATACACAGTAGATGGGGAAAGAGTGAGTGTATCTTTGTCCCACATGGGTAATGCCAAAGGTTCCAGGACAATCCTCAAAGAACCTCTGGGGGAATCTAGGATGGAAAAGGACCTGGGGGTCCTAGTAGATGATAGGCTCAGCAATGTAATGCAATGCCAAGCTGCTGCTAACAAAGCAAACAAATATTGGCATGCATTAAAAAGGGGATTAACTCCAGGGATAAAGCAATAATTCTCCCACTCTACAAGACTCTGGTCGAGCCGTACCTGGAGTATGCTGTCCAGTTCTGGACACGAGTCCTCAAGAAGGATGTACTGGAAATGAAGCGAGTACAAAGAAGGTCAACAAAGCTAATAAAGGGTCTGGAGGATATTAATTTTGAAGAAAGGTTGCAAGCACTGAACTTATTCTCTCTGGAGAAGAAGCACTTAAGAGGGGATATGCTTTTAATTTACAAATACCATACCCCACAATAGGGATAAAACTTTTTTGGGAGGGGAGGGGAGGGGAAGGGAGTTTAATAAGACACGTAGCTACTCACTAAATTTAGAGGAAAAGGTGTTGAACCTTAAACTGCGTAGAGGGCACTTTACTGTAAGAGTGGCAAGGATGTGGAATTCCCTTCCACAGGTGGTGGTTTCAGTGGGGAGCATTGATAGTTTCAGAAAATATTAGCACCTGAACAACTCCAATTTACAGGTTATACAATATAATACTGCCATATAATAATACACATAGGTTGGACGTTATCGACTTTTTTCAACCTCACCTACTATGTAACAAGTAATGGCATCGCAAACACGTCTCGTGTTTTGTCGTGATTCTGGAATTGCAGGCAGAATCGCAGCAATTCCACCCGTGATTCAAATCGCCTAGGTGTGAATGGAGCCTAAGAGATTTGCCCCCTCTATGTTTTTAGATGGTTGGAGTTGGGAACTTCTCTGAAATTCTGTGAGCTTGGAAACAGGTAGCTTAACCAGTTCCCGACCAGCGCACGCCGATGTACGTCGGCAGAATGGCATGGGCAGGCATATTGGCATACAGGTACGTCCAATCTTTAATGCCACCCTGCCATGGCGAGCGTGCCACGTGCATACCCGCGATCGTCTCATGGGGAGGCAGAACTCCCCGTTCTGCCTAGCAACTAGTGACGCTGATCTCTGCTACATGTGATTGGAGCAGAGATCAGTGTTCACTAAATGAAAGCCCAGCTCCCAACAGTTAGTAACACACCCCTAGGAAAACATAACCCCTACACTGCCACCCACTGGTTAACCCCTTCACTGCCAGTGTCACTTACACAGGAATCAGTGCATTTATATAGCAGTGATTGCTGTATAAATGACAATGGTCCCAAAAATGTGTCAAAAATGTCCGATGTGTCCGCCATATTATCGCAGTCACAATAAAAATCGCTAATCCCCACCATTTCTAGTACAAATTTTTTTTTTTACTAAAAATGCCATAAAACTATCCACTATTTTGTAAACGCTATAACTTTTGCTATAACTTTTGCGCAAACCAATCAATAATCGCTTATTGCGATTTTTTTACCAAAAATATGTAGAAGAATACGTATCGGCCTAAACTGAGGGAAATTGTTTTTTTCTAAATTGTTGCTTTATTTTTGTTTATAGTGCAAAAAATAAAAACCGCAGGGGTGATCAAATACCACAAAAGGTCTATTTGTGGGGAAAAAAAGGATGTCAATTTTGTTTTGGAGCCACGTCGCATGACCGCGCAATTGTCAGTTAAATATACGTAGTGCCAAATCTCAAAAAGTGGTCTGGTCTTTGGCCAGCAAAATGGTCCGGGGCTGAAGTAGTTAAGGAGATCATTTACCAAGTTCACTATAGGTTTCATGCACACTGGTTTATTGTAAGAGCGGTTTCTCCTGACAGGAGAAAATCAGCATTAAAAACTCACCAAAGCTGCATTTTTCCATCCCAGTTTAGGTGAGTTTTACAGAGAATAGCAGCATTTGGTGTTTGGGAGTATTAGGAAATCATTTTATAAAAAGTGGATTACAGGGCCATCAAGCAGTGGTTGTGTATGGATTATTTATGAAGAATAAAGATATTAATTTAATCTCACTTTAAGAAAAACATCTCAACAAGTAAACAGAGAACATTGAACAGTTCTAAAAGAGAATGAAAATTCTAGAGTTACTTTTTTTGCTGCCTGTTTACTATTGTTCATATCTCTTCACTTCCTGTCCCAGAGAGGCAATTAAAAGTTAGAAGAAATCTCCCACAGTGAGGGGAGCTCCCTTCTTAAAGCGGAGGCCCGCCCACGGCTGCAAAAATTAGACAGGTATCCTGTCCCTTCTCGCCCCCAAAAGGTGGCAAATGTGGCACCTGAGGGGGGAAGGCGTACAACGGGTGGAAGTTCCACTTTTGGGTGGAACTCTGCTTTAAGCTGGCCATTCATTATACAATTTTCTTGTTGATCCTTTGGATTTACCTTCAACTATGTATTGTAGTGTAAGGGCCTGCTAGACTGTATAAAAAGTGAAAGTGTTTAGGTATGACCTCATATTTTATGTTTTTTTTGGTAACTCTAGAGGAAAATTGTATAATGTATTGCTAGCCTTATGCCCCGTACACACGATACGAAAATCGTACGGAAAATACAGCTTTCGATGCGATCGTACGATAATCGGATCGTTAGTACAGAGCTTTCGAGAGCCGATTCGAACAGTACATCCGATATTATTCTATCGGACGTGCACGGAAATTTTTTTCGTACGATGCTAGATCGTACGATTTTCGTGTAATCAGTACAGCTATCGTTCGAAAATGCAATACAAATGCATTACAACACATGACATCACGTACGAATTTTTTTTATGTCGTGCGGGAATTTTCGTGACTTTAGTAAACTCATCAGATTCGATCTGAGATTAGCATGCAATAAAAAACGGACGTTCATTCGTCCGATAATCTCATCGTGTGTATGGGGCATTAGACAGTTGTCATTAGAACAGGTATCAGATTTTCCTTCACCTCTTGTTCTGGGGACAACTCTAAAGTGTTGGATCCCCCTTCCCCCCCCCCCCCATTTGTTTAGAAATAGAGAGATGGATCTCCCCGTGGGAATACAAACAGCTATTAAAACTTTACAAAGGGTCTAACGCTTCCCCAAATCTATCCAAAACTCCAAAATGAAAAAAAAAAAATCTGCCTAGAGATAGAAGCAGGCGTGTGCAAATTCAAATGTGAAAGCGCATTTCATTTATGTTTAATCATAATTTTATACAATCCATTGCAGTCAGTACCTTAAACTTTGTTCAGTGCTGTTTAATATATTATTCTCTCTCTCTCTCTGAGAGGTGCAGAGGCTGGCACTTAGAGCTAGAGAACACTTGTCTGTATGTCTCTAATTGAAGGCAATTCAGTAAAAAAGGATACCAGGTGTTGAGCCTTGTAGACTTCTCAAGGTTACATTATGCATATGGTACATTTTCAAAGTTGTATTAAGGATGCATATTTTAGATGCAAATTATTCTTGACTGGACTGTGCAACTGTGGACTTTGTCAGGTATGAAAAGGGGCTTTAAAGGCTGGTGTCAGTAGTAAGTACAGGCATACCCCACTTTTAAGTACACAATGGGGTTTATTTACTAAAGCTGGAAAGTGCAAAATCAGGCTCACTTCTGCATAGAAACCAATGAGCTTCTAACCCCAGCTTGTTCAATTAAGCTTTGGTAATAAAACCTGGAAGCTCATTGGTTTCTATGCAGAAGTGAGCCTGATTTTGTACTTTCCAGCTTTAGTAAATAAACCCCATTGAGTACTAAAAAGTGGGGTATGCCTGTAACACAGAATTTAGAAGTCTGTTGTATGTAATACACAGTACAGGGGTGAGACATAAGTAACACAGAGTTCCGGCGGTTGGTAGTAAGTAATTCAGAGTCCAGGGGTTCATGGTATGTAAAGCAGAGTTCAGGTGTCAATAGTAAGTAACGTATAGTGTAGGGTTCAGTACTGAGTAACACAGTGTTCAGAGGTCAGTAGTAAGTACTACAAAGTGAAGGGGTCAGTTATAGGAGTACCACCCACCCTGCTCTTGTTAGGTTAAATTTAGTTGTTGGCTCTATTGTAGTCAGTGGAGTGGTGATCTGATTTTTTTGGTCTAGTTAGGGTTTCTCAGACTAAGTGATTGATCGCTCCTGCCTGCTTATGGGAAAAGCTTCCAGAAAACCGAGCAGGGATGGTCAATCACACAGTTTTGGATATTTATCAGACCTTGGCCAGTCCCTGGGAGGGGGAACCCAGAAGGTGGCTGAGGAAGGTGACAAATATATGGGAGACCTTTCCAGGGTGTTCTTTCCTCTGCTAGGAGTGTTCCTCCCCCTGGGTAGCAGCCATTGTAAAATAGGAATTGCAGTTTGGACCTCAGCTGGTGCCAAGCTGAGGGCCTGCAGAATATTGCTAAAGTAATCTGCTGGAGAACATTAATTTGTGAGTGCTGGTCTAGAGAAGGATTATTTTTGTCTCCCTCACTTTGTGTAGACGGAGTCTTATTATAATTAGCTTGTGGGGAATTAATTCTAAGGTGTGGTGTAGAAGGAAAATGCGGCCAAAAATGGGTGTGGTTTAAACTAAATAGTGGACATGGCTTAAAGGGGGCAGGTCAGTCTGAGATGAACAAGGGATGGAGGGAGAAAGGAAGAGATAAAGAGGGAAGGAGAGAGAAGGAAGGAAAGAGAGGAATGGACAGACAGCAGGCCCGGATTCTATACCACAATAGAAATATGTGTATGCCAGAAAGTTTAACAATCAGTAGATAAAGATACTCCATCACCTGGTGTTAGCGTTTCAGTCATCCCAGCACCATGGTTGTTATGGTGTCAGGATGATTGAAGCGCATTATTTCTATTAGTTCAACTCACCATAATGCAGAATCAGTGGGCGCCCTGAGCGTGTTACTTGTCATGTCTCCTGCCACCAGATGCCATCAGGTGTCCCCAGCGAAGTCCATCCTTACATCAGGTGTCTCCAGCGTAGTGCCTCCTTATATCAGGTGTCCCCAGCGTAGTGCCTCCTTACATCGGGCATCCCCAGCGGAGTGCTTCCTTACATCAGGCTTCCCCAGCAGAGTGCTTGCTTACATCAGGTGTCCCTAGTGCAGTACAGTCCCTTGGCTCTGCCTCTCACAGACCGGTGTGGTGCCAACATTGGTTTCCCCCAGAAAACCTTTTTTCCCTTGGCTCTCGGCTGAGATCAGAACTCCGCCCCTCCAGCCTACTTCACTCCAGCTCCTCCCACTCTCCCTCGCAATGTTATTTGGCCATCGACCACCGTGCGTGCCCCCGGATTTCATGGGGAAAACTTTCTCAGTACAACACCACAAAAGCAGGGGGCACTGCTAGGGAGAGTGGGAGGAGCTGCAGTGCAGATGGCTGGAAGGGCAGAGTTCGGATCTAAGCTGAGAGCTAGAGGGAAACAGGAAAGAGGTCTTGTGGTGGTGGCGGAGGCCATATTTTTGGAGCCAGAAGCAGCTCCGGTGCCAAAAACAGTCCTGATTTCCCAGGACAAAAGCAAAATCCCGGGATTTTAATTAGAATGGCCTCTGTTTGGGATGAGGGTCCCAAAATCAGGATTGTCCTGGGAAAATCTGGACTGTTGGCAAGTATGTAGGTGGCATAGTGTCCTGGGACATTGTGAGTAAGGACCTGAGTTTGTTTTATGTGTGCCTGCTGCTATAAGATATGTGCAAATAAGTTTGTCCTTTTCATTTCTGATATTGTTTTGGAGTATCATACACTCTTGTCCCTCTCCTGTTTAAGTTTTCTGCAAATAAAATCCACAAAAAGGCATTCCCTAGACTGAACCTCTATTGTTGGTGTGCTTGTAACTGCATCTGTGGCAGGCGGCCTCTGCACTACTTTGGGAAGACCTGTCTGTTTGCAGTTAGCACCAGAGGTCAAGTCCTGGGGAAAAGAGTGTGGGAACTCCCAACCAATATCCACTCCCCCACCAAAATAAAAATAAAAAATGATACGCTCATATGCACAAACACTTCAAAAGTGGTCTTTTTCATCTAATTTTCGTATTGTGTGTATGAAGCTTAACTGTTAGTACATAGAAAATAAAGAATCCTCAATAAACATAAATCCGGTAATTCTCTGAATAATCAGCATTCATTCAATTGTGCTTCCATGCAAATGTGAACATCATGTTCTGATCTTTATTGGGGAATGTTATTTTGTATATAGAGTGTTTATGTGGTGTTTACACTTTTCATTGAACAGAGTTTGGATAACACAGGGTTAAACGGAAAGGTCATAAATTAACTGCACATTATCTGGACAGAATGCTTGGGGAGATAGTGATGTGTTCCTGCTTAGGAGATGTATGTTAACTTGGGGGGCTGCAAATTTTGCAGGGCTCCAACACACACTCGCTGCTATTCCAACCCTTTACATATTTCCACATAAACTGCCCTCCTGGCATTAAACTTTGGCAGGTATTGTGCTCAGCTTACCACTGATATTGCTCCCTCAGCTCACCTCTCTCCTTGCATGTCCTGTGAGCAGAATAGCTGTGCTCCTCCTCTGGGTTCTCTCATCATATGGCACTGAAGATAGAGGAGGGGGGGATTCAGCGGGACGCACAGAGCAAGTATGCAGGAGACTGGGGGGGAGGATGAGGAGACAGAAAATCAGGAGGGACCGGCGGGGAGGAGCGCATCATGAGAGGTCTGGCTAAATACAATCTCTTAGCAGCAGGGACCTGATCTACCCATCAGCTAGCTGTGATTGACAGGTAGATCGAAGAGGAAGCGGTCATGGGGCCCCCTACTGGCAGTGCCTGAATGTGCTTACTATTGTGAGCTGTGTCGGCGGCTGCTGGTGTAGCACCTGCCACACAGCTCGCATACTTCAAAGTCTTGCAAGACGCGGCTGCTAATGGGAACTGAGTTCCTGTTGTGGAAAAAGTACAGGAACTCCGTTCCCATGCGTTCCCGCAGGACTTGAGCCCTGGTTAGCACTACATACATGATACAGAGCTCCGAGATCAGCAGTAAATAAGACAGAGCTCAGGGGTCAGTAGTAAGTAATGCAGAGTTGAGGTTACTGTAGTAACACAGTTCAGAGGTAAGTAGTAAGTAATGCAGAGGGTAGCACTCGGGACTAAATACCTCAAAGTGCAGGGGTCATAAGTAACACAGAGTTCTGAGGTTAATAGCAATGCAAAGTGCAAGGGTCAGTAAGATGTAGGGCAGAGTGTAGGGGTCAGGAGTTAGTAACTCAGAGCTCAGTAGTATGTATCATTCAGCCACCTAGTTGCTAACCCCCCCCCCCCCCTTCTCCCATCCCTAGTGGTAGCAACTGTACAGCTGCACAAAGCACCATATACATACAGTATGGAGAAGAGTTAGGGGCGCTAATGGACCATATGACCTCTACAGCACCCTCCTGCCACTACCTGCCCAGGTTTTCACCTGCAGGCTCATGTGACTAGTTATGATTTAGGCTGTATTTAGAGGCAGCTGACAGCAGAGGGCACTCCAGTCAAAATCGGATTCTGTATGATAATGGCACAAAGTGCCAACTGGTGTCTGTGGCAAATGTTTAGTCTAGTGTTGACTTACCATCTCCAAAATACATATTTCTCAGGCCCAACTGCAGGTCATCATCACAACCAATGACAATGACATCAAGTAACCCACATAGCTTAAAGATTAAGTACAATCTAATTTTACAACAGTCACTGGTCCTAATAAATGACTGTTAGGATTTGCCCCCTTAATGACCAGGCCATTTTTTGTGATATGGCACTGCGTCCCTTTAACTGACAATTGTCGTGCTGCTCTGTACCCAAACAAAATAAAAGTCCTTTTTTACCCACAAATAGAGCTTCTTTTGGTGGTATTTGATGACCTTTGGGTTTGTTTGTTTTTTGCTCTATAAACAAAAAAGTCCAACAATTTTTTCAAAAAAAATTTTTTTTTACTTTCTGCTATAATGCATACAAAAAATATATAAAAAAAAATTATTCATCAGTTTAGGCCAATATATATTCTTCTACATTATTATTGGTAAAAAAAGGTGTATATTGATTGGTTTGCACAAATGTTATCGCGTCTACAAACTACAGGATAGATTTAGGAACTTTTCTTTAAATAGTTTTTACTAGTAATAGTGGCGATCTGCGATATTTAGCGGGATTCCGACATTGCAGCGGACAAATCTGACCCCATATGACACTTTTTGGGGACCAGTGACATTAATACTTTGATCGGTGCTATAAAAATGCACTGATCAATGTAAAAATGTCACTGGCAGGGAATGAGTTAACACTAGGGGGCGATCAAGGGGTTAAGTGTGTTCCCTGGGGGTGTTCTAACTGCAGGGGGGATGGGCTTACTGGAACATGACAGGAATCACTGTTCCCGATCACTGGGAACTGTAGATCTCTGTCATGTCATCTGGCAGAACAGGGAATCGCCTTGTTCCCCATTCTGCCTCTCTTCACCGTGATCATTGGGTTCATAGAGTCCGCGGGTCCCGCGGCACCATACCCGCTCGCCTGCTATCCTCCTTGCACGGACCAACGCACGTGTGTACGTTCGTGTACGAGCGCCGACCTGCCACAGCATATCTGCGTGAGCTGGTTGGCAAGTGGTTAATGGTTCCAAAGGTACAACAAGAGATCCTAGCTGCTCCTGCAGCAACTTTTTCTTGGCACGTGAAAAGGGTGCTAGAGAGCAACCCACCCAATCAAAGGGTCTGAGCCCTTGTACACACGGTCGGACATTCCGTCGGAAAATGTCCGATCGGACCGCGTTGTCATATAATACGACCGCGTGTGGGCTCCATCTGACTTTTTCCGTCTGAATGTCCGGCCAACAAAGTTTGAGAGCTGGATATAAAAATTTTCCGACAACATGATCCAATCGGACTTTCGTTTGTAGAGAATTCCGATCGGACAAAGTGCCACGCATGCTCAGATCAAATTCCTAGACCAAAGTTATTGGCTACTAGCCTGAACGTAGTCCCGTCGTAACAATATAATGACATCACATTACGAACGATCGGATTTTCCGACAACTTTGTCCGACCGTGTGTATGCAACACCAGTTTCGGACAAAATCCAACAGATTTTGTTGTTGGAATGTCCGACCGTGTGTACAAGGGCTGAGGGTGTTGTAGTTGTACTGGAGTGTTTTATAATGCCCAGCAGACACCCCATTAATGGCAACTTATCTAGGTTACATCTATATGTAGCATTGACTCCTGAAGGAGCGGCTGAATTAATTGGGCTTACTGTTACCTTCTTCACCTCGTATGCGTCTAGGGGTTTCCCGAGGTAGATGGCCCAAGAACTGCAGAGACTGATGCCAGATCCACTTAAAGGGATTTTATTTGCGAAAAATAGTTAACAACACAGTCTCTCAATGTAGGGTTAGAGGGTTTAGGTAGGAAAGTCCAGGTACTTTTATCTATAACTTCAATAGAAAAAGTCTCTCACCAGTAGGAAATCCAGAGAATAGCCATTCACAACTGGATCCTCACCCTTATTGGATAGTCCTTCTCTCACCAGGCCTAGCAGCCAACAGGGTGTTTAAATCAAGAATAAGTCTCTGCCACAGACTTTGCTATAGAACACTTTAGTGAAACTTAAAGTTTGTAGAACCCTCATATTGTACCAGTATCTTGCAGCCTTTCCGGCGATACCACACGAGATTGGATTCACTTGGGTCTTTCAACTTGTCCAGGCTCTTGTTGAGAACCCAAGTCTTGCATGGCCTTCTCCCAAAGAGTCCTCCCCTGGATAACCTCACAGTTGCTGGGCCTCTCCACTAACCGAGACGGCACCGGACCACCTCTGAATCCTTCCTTCAGTTTCTTTGCCTCGGGCTAGCCAGCCCGAGACGTGTGATCAGATGGATCCGCACCCCAGGCCACGAGAGTCCTGGGGGCTGGTCAGGAAGACCAGGACCAAGCAGTCAGAACATACTTCTGGACCGGAACTCCGAAAAAACGTGACATCTACACATTAAGTACCCTCTCCCAGGAAACACAGCAAGAGCGACACTCCCACTGGGCCGGCCCCGAGAGAGAATAACCGAGAGAGAATAACCCCAACGCACCCAACTAGACTGCTTTTTGCACCCTACCATGATGACAGCGCCACCTATGGTCAGGCAGAACACCCATCAGTCCAGCTAGACTGGGGCTGAGGTCCAAATTTAGGATAATTAAACCCAAAACCAAACTGCGGTTCAAGGGTAAAGTTAAATGACAAAAACACACGCGTGCTCCTCAGGAGCTGGTGCTAAATATATTCCTATATGTCAAGGTTATAGAATTTTGCAAACCAACATATCATTTAGCAGAATGAAATGGTGATTTGTTAGTCATCAAATATGACAAGTCTATAATGTGTCTTTCCCCTAGGAGGTCTAATGTGTCTTAACAGCCCCACTGATAGTATTACTATTATCAAATAATTCTGTAGGGCTCAGAGCTTCATGGAGGGAGACTGAACTGTTACTTTAAATTATATAGCGAGAACAAAATGGCTTTGTCATAATAGCTGACAATATAAGATACACTGCTGGAAATATTGATTATTGTGGTAAATAACACATGCATTACAGTTTAGTTTGCTCTTCTTTTAGAAGATCACTCCTAAAATTGCATGCAGATTTATTAATTTATATCAGAAAAGCTTATAATCCTACTTAATTTTTTTGTTTCTATTATTGTTTTTTTTGTTTTTTTGTTTCTTTTAAATAATAATAAAAAATGAAAACATTTAGATGCTAAACGAATGTTCATAAATATTAGCTTATGGAATATTATACGTACCTCATTGCAATACCACCACCTAGTGAGCACTAATGGAAACACATCCCGTTATCAGATTCAGTAGATGTGTTTTTGCAATTGTCTATATATTTATTGAATGGAAGATTGATTATGACACATTAAAAGGTGGCCATTGCTTTAATTTCTAACGTTTTCATTGTTCTCCTAATTAATCGAAAACTCAATGTAGGATACAACGTTTGATTAAAACTAAAAATCTATTTCGGGGTTAATATTTTTGTTTAGGGGTCACTGCTGGATTAAATTGCACTTTCAATTGAAATAACTGTTTTGTGAATATTAGGGCCAGTTCACAGCACATGCAGTCCAGTGTGTTTTTTTTCTGCATCAAAAACTAATGGAAAACAGCTTATATGGTTTTCAAAGGCATAGTTCACAGCAGTACTTGCAGCTCCAGTGCGTTCCAGATAAAAAGTAGAACATGCTGCATTTTTCCTGCACTGGACTGTACTTGAACTCTGTAAAACGCATCAAGAACATACCTAAATGCACCAAAATTTCACTGGAACACACATGTCCTTAATTAAGGATAAGAAAAAAGAGGGGAAAAATATTGCACTGGACTGCATCAAAAATGCGTCAAAAACGCCCATGCAGAAAAGCATCTGGAACGCATCCAGACTGTGTTTCTATGGTGTGAACTGGCCCTACAAAAAAATAAATAAAGTTTTTCCAAGGATAAACTACACAGATGAAATGTATCAAGAATTCATTAATTTCTTTATGTAGCATAAAGTGCAATTAAAGTTATCTGACAAGGGTGGGGAAATTGACAGTTTGTTGTAGTCAACAGTATTGCTTGTCCATAGCCAGATAAGCCTGAAAAAAAGGTTGTCATTGTCAACCAAAGCAGAGTAGTTTACAATTGTGCTTATGAAGAAACTTTGGTAAACCCACTGCAGACATTTTGTTCATATTCTATTCTATTCACATGACATGAAAGCACCTAATGTAGGGGAGCACTGCACCTGATGCACAGAGCATGGAGCTTTGAAAACATTCAAAAAATCTTTACAGTTTCATTAAAAAAGAAGTAATGGCATTTATAAACATAGAACATGAATATATCGTGCATCTGGAAAGTATTCACAGCACTTCACTTTTTCCACATTTTGTAATATTACAGAATTATTCTAAACTGGATTAAATTCATTATTTTCCTCAAAATTCTGCAAACAATACTCCATTATGACAATGTGAAAGAAGTTTGTTTGAAATCTTTGCAAATCCATAAAGCGGAAAATTCCCATGTACATTAGTATTCACAGCCTTTGCCATGGTACACAAAAAAAGCTCAGGTGCATCCTGTTTCCACTGATTATCCTTGAGATGTTTCTACAACTTGATTGGAGTCCACCTGTGGTAAGTTCAGTTGATTGGACATGATCTGGTAAGGCACACACCTTTCTATATAAGGCCCCTTTCACACATGCGGACATTATGTCCGTATTTCATCCATCCGTTTGCGGATGAAATACGGACATACATGCATCCCTATGGAATAACGGGTGTCTGGGGATTGAACATCCGCAGACAACCGATATCGTCCGCCTCCGCAATTGTCCGATTCTGCAGACGGAGGAAAATTCTATTTTTTTTATCCGTCTGCAGAGCGGATCGGATGAACACGGACAGACGGTCCGTGTTCGTCCGATCCCCCATAGAGGAGAATGGAGAGCTGACAGGGCGGTCCCTGCACAGTGTGCCCAGACCGTCCTGTTATCCGCCGGCTCAGCGGGGACAACGGAGTGATCCCCGCTGAGCAAGCGGATCATCACGGGGCGGATCATTACTGATCCGTCCCGTGTGAAAGGGGCCTAAGGTCCCACAGTTAACAGTGCATGTCAGGGCACAAACCAAGCCAAGAAGACTCTGAGACAGGATTGTATCGAGGCACAGATCTGGGGAAGGGTACAGAAAATTTCTTGGAACCACCAGGACTCTTCCTAGAGCAGGCCGCCTGGGCAAACTGAGCGATTGGGGGAGAAGGACCTTAGTCAGTGAGTTGACCAAGAACCCGATGGTCACTTTGACAGAGCTCTAGTGTTTCTCTGTGGAGAGAAGAGAACGTTCCAGAAGAACAACCCTCTCTGCAGCACTCCACCAATCATGCCTATAAGGTAGAGTGGCCAGACGGAAGCCACTCCTCAGTAAAAGGCACATGACAGCCCTCCTGGAATTTGCCAAAAGGCGCCTGAAGAACTCTCAGACCATGAAAAACAAAATTCTCTGGTCTGATGAAACAAAGATTGAACTCTTTGGCCTGAATGGCAAATGTCATGTCTGGAGGAAACCAAGCACCGCTCATCACCTGGCCAATACCATCCCTACAATGAAGCATGGTGGTGGCAGCATCATACTGTGGGAATATTTTTTAGTGGCTGGAACTGGGAGACTAGTCAGGATTGAGGGAAAGATGAATGCAGCAATGTACAGAAACATCCTTGAAGAAAACCTGTCATTATGGGGTATTGTTTGTAGCATTATGAGGAAAATAATGAGTTAAAGCGGAGTTCCACCCTAAAAAAAAAAATTTCATTAAAAGACTCCTATTAACCTAGAAAAAAATCATTTGGAGGAAGACATTTTTTTATACTTACCAGAAAGGCACTGTTGCTATGTAGTCCGAGTAATCTGCCACTTCCTGGTGACTTCCTCTCTCACCTGTGCTCATCATTTCCCAGGAGTCTATGGGCAATACTGTGCTCAGAGCTATGGCCGCCGTTGAATCGCTCATGCACGAGATCGAGAGGTGCATGCTGGTTACCCAGCATGCACCTCTCCCAAGCTATTCCAGGAAGCAATCTCGATTGGGCTTTACATGCCCACATTCAGGATGGCAACGGGCACAAAAAGAGGAAAAAAGTAAGAACTTTATTTTTTAACAAGCAATCGTGATCATGATATAGTCTTTTTGAAATCTCATTTCTAATAATGCTAGGATGCAAAAAAAATATATATAATTGTTTTCACTGGAACTCTGCTTTAATTCCATTTTAGAATAAGGCTGTAACATAACAAAATGTGGAAAAAGTGAAGCATTGTGAATCCTTTAAAGATGTACTGTACATGGAAATTTTATTTTGTAGTTGAAGGCTTAATACTGCTTTAAATGTCCCCCATGGTCGTACCCAGTTCCCCATGCCCTTTTTTGATAATAGTTTGCCTAAAAATGACAATAATTTCGTATCAGGATTTATTCCCTATAGATTTTAATGGAGTTCTCAGCTAAATTCAAATTTCTGGGATTTTAAAAATAAGATTTGATAAACCACCGTAAATCAAAGCTAAGGACCGATTCACTCACCCCTAGTGGCAAGGTCTTAGAAAAGTGACACCACTAACTAAAGTGGTCCCTGTACTTTGCCCATAAAGGAAAAACAATAAGTTAATTTGCTAACCCATTACCTTACCTACCTTGCAATGCCGAGACAGGGTCATCCAGTGCCCAGGGGAAAAATGCCAAACTGCGCTCCCCTCCGCCATTCATGATGTGCAAGGTTAGGGGATCCTATACCCAGCAGTCACTAACTAGCTAAAAATCACTGCCATGGTCACTACTGCTGTCACCCTTGGAAAAGAAGGAAGGCACCCCCATCCCTAGAGTAAACCATGCGCCCAGGGCAACTGATCCCCCCTGCCCACCCCTTTTCCTGGCCCTGATTCCTCGTATATAGTGTTGGGAGACTGAGTGGCCAATCACTAAGTGTTCTGTCACATGGGGGTCCAAAATCCTGTGTAATCTCCAGCCCACGCTGGAGTGTAGAGCATTATAAGTAAATGAGGAAATGGGAGTGAGTGGAAGGTAAGTCTTAACAGTAAAGAGAGCAGGCTGTATAGGAAACCTATCACTTTGCCCCGAATAGGCAGAGTACGGGTTCACTTAAAGCTTGACACAGAAAGGACACAGCAGCCAGAAGGAGGAACCACTGCACTCAGTAGAGGAAAAGGTATCTTACACAACTGAACAGGAGGTATAGGCACTAAGTAAACTAATGGTGGCTTTACATGCTTTGATTGTATTATCTGCTCAATGTGCTATTTTATCAAAACTATAGAATCAGCAACCAATCGAATAGTCGTAACTTCCTTTCCGATTGTTTTGATTTGTGCTGAGATCAAACTGATCCGATTGGCCGAGACGAAAATTATCGATTGATTTCCATCAATCAGCAGAGTTATGAAGTTGCCTGGTCGAAACTAAGATATAATGGATAATATATTAGCATAACTTTGAGCTATCAATTCTAATTTCACTTTCCTGTACTGTATGTGACGTATCCATCGATTGTGTTTCAAATATACTGTAGACCGATCGGGAAAGAATTATTGTAAAAGGAATTGATCACTTAGACTAGTGTGCACGGCCATCATAAGCAATTAGTAATAATTGTACAGACGTTTTTACTACACATCGGTACTCGCAAAAGTTTTCCATTTCCTTTTTTTTGGGTCCTGAATTTCTAGGTAAAACTGACTGTCATTTTCAGATTTATTTAGGTAAACAAAGCGGTATAATCCCTTTATGTGTGAATCTAATGTGTGAGTCGCGAAAATTTAGGATAATTCCTTAAAGTGTTTGAAGCATCTATTCATGTTGTAGTAACTTGTGTGCTCAATGACTCGAGTCACGCCATTCTAATTTTCTTCTCATTTGATGAAATTCTTTGTGAGCCACACTCTTTAAAAGGGGTGTGCACAAGGTACAAATAGCTACGCAAATGAAATATATTTTTGGAAACAAATGTGTGTTAGCTTAGATCAGAGGAAATGGAAAGTCACATTATCATTTTTTTTGCTGCTCTTGAAGAGCTGGAAGAAACATTGAGAAGTGGTGTTAACGGAAACATATTACTTTGTATAAAGTTTTTGTGTCATTCTACACGTATAACACATACACAGGTTAAGTATGTCCAAAGCTCTTTTGGCCCTACTTCTCCTGCGGGTCACAGAAGTGCATTTCATTTTGCCCTTTTGTGACATGTATTCAGCCAACAGTGGGTTAAAGCCTGCTGTCGGCTGATGTTACTTAGCCGGTCCAGTCTCTGACTTTAATGTAGGTATCCACCCAGGTGTCTAACCGTCATCTGGCTCAGCCTCCCAGTTGATCCCACCCCCTGCCCAACTCAGAGCTCCAGTGAGCACTGGAGGGGCGAAGCAGAAAGCCGGTGACAATAACTGGCTCTCTGCTCACTGAAGATCGAGAACTGAGCAGTCAGTTGTCTTTGATCGCTCAGTTCTCGGTCTTATGCTGCGTACACACAACCAGACTTTCCAGCAGAAAAGGTCAGATGGAATCATTTCATCGGATATTCCAATCGTGTGTGGGCTTCATCTAACTTTTTTCTTCAAAGATTCTGACGGACCTAGAAATAGAACATGTTTTAAATCTTTCCAACGGAACCAATTCCCAATTCCTATCGGGAAAACCATTCGTCTGTATGGTATTAAGACAGACCAAATATGACGCAAGGGCAGCTATTGGCTACTGGCTATTGAACTTCCTCTTCTAGTTCCGTCGTACGTCATTGCGTTCAAAACTAACGGACTTTGGTATGATCATGTGTAGGCAAGTCCGTTCGGTCGGAACTCCATCAGAAAGACCGTCAGAGTTTATTCTGATGGAAAGTCTGGGCGTGTGTAGGTGGCATTAGAGGCGGAGGGGGACAGATGCACCATCAGATCGATTTTGCATCCACCTAGGTGAGTACATTTTTATTTTATTTTTTATTTCCCAAACTTCTCGTTTACATTTTGGAGTCCTGTCCTGAAAGTGGACCTGTTATAATTTAATAAACTGAAACAAAACGGAAAACTTTTTTTCATTTTTTTGACAGAAAGATGTCATTGTTTCCTGCTACATGGTCACCAGGACTGGAAGTAAGGAGAATACTCCATAACAAGGAATAAACAATAATAAGAAGACTTTGTTTGTCATGCTACAGACACTGTGGTCACTAGACAGAGAGTGAGTGGAATCTGCTCAATGCAGACACAGCACACTCTAGCCAACATTCAAAAAAGTTATCTTTAAGGTCCCTTTCACACTGGGGCGGGAGCGGTGTCGGCGGTAAAACTGTGCTATTTTTAGCACCGTTTTAGCAGCGGTATTCGGCCAATAGCGGGGCAGTTTTACCCCCCAGCTAGCGGCTGAGAAAGGGTTAAAACCACCGCAAAGCGCTTCTGCAGCAACGATTTGCCGGTGGTATAGCTGTGCTGCCCTATTGATTTAAATGGGCAGGAGCGGTGAAGGAGCTCCTTCACCACTCCAAATATGCTGCTAGCAGGACTTTTTTTTTACCGTCCTGGCAGCGCACCGCTCCAGTGTGAAAACCCTTGGTGGCTTTCACATTGGAGAGACAGCAGTGGCTGTTTCAGGTCAACTTGCAGGAGCTATTTTTAGCGCAATAGCGCCTGCAAAACGACCCAGTGTGAAAGGGGTCTAAGGCTTCATGCACACGGCCATATGCGTATTTTCTGTATGGAATGTAGATTCTTTCTGGGAGATCTAGCATAAGATCCTGCATAAAATACGTGCCTAAGATACTAACATTAATCTTTGTACAGTTCTTCGAATGAGTCTATGCATGAATGTGTATATGCATTTACATGCATTTACACATAATTACATGCATGTATGTGCTTAATGGCTGCAGATATGTACAGCCCCAGGCATAGTTGTCTCTAAGCCCCCGTACACACGGTCGGAGATTACGGCAACCAAATCCGTCGGATTAATTCCGACGGATTAATTCCGGAAGAGGTCCGGAAGTGATGTTGCATACACACGGTCAGACTCAGTTGTTGGAAAATCCGATTGTACATAACGTGATGACGTTATTTGGTTACGACGGGACTACGTTCAGGCTAGTAGCCAATAGCTTTGGTCTAGGAGTTTGATCTGAGCATGCGTGGCACTTTGTCCGTCGGAGTAGGCTACACATGATCGGAGTATGTCCGATCGGAGCATTTTGTCGGAAAATTTTACCGGCAAGTTGGAAAAGTTGGTCCGTCGGATATTCCGATGGAAATAGTCTGATGCAGATCACACACAGTCGGAATATCCGACAAAACGGTCCGATAGGAAACATTCCTTTGTAATCTCCGACCGTGTGTACAAGGGCTTAGTTTTGTTTGTATGACGCTAAAGGCGGTGCCCATTTTCATTTGTAGATGCAGCTGTGTGTATGGCCCCATTGATTTATATAGTGCTGCACTTAGACGCGTATAAAACAATGGGGGCTATTTACGAAAAGGCAAATCCCCTTTGCACTTTAAGTGCAAAGTGCACTTGAAATTGCACTGAAAGTGCACTTGGAAGTGCAGTAACTGTAGATCCGAGGGGGATATGCAAGGAAAATAAAAAAAACAGCATTTTAGCTTGCACATGATTGGATGATAAAATCAGCAGAGCTTCCACTCATTTCAGATCTACCACAGCAACTGCACTTCCCAGTGCACTTTACACTTGTAGTGCAAAGTGGATTTGCCTTTTGTAAATAACCCCCTTTGTGTGTTTTTGAAGGAATTAGTAATATAACTTGTTAAAACAACTAAGGGGGGGGGGGGGGGAATTTATTTACAAATGAATTATCAAGTCCCTGCTTATAGTGACATATGTTCAGAGAAAACATTAGTGAAGCTGGCAGCTGTACAAGTAGGGATGGTATGGTTCTTTTTATCTCCTAGAAATAAAGAATGAGTTGGGATGGTAGTAGGGGTCTAGGGAAGGGGTTTGCGGAGGTGAACATTCTTCATAGTAATGAAACTGTGGAAGAAGGAGGGAGTTTTCCAACCATCTGGATTGAATAAGGATTGAATACTTGTCATCAATCCTGATAATAGTTTAGGAAATTATAGTATGTCTGTGAATTTCTCATGACCTTTCCAAACATCACAAGGTCAACTGATCTCAGGGAAAATATCAATAGACATAGTGCTATAATCTCTTGTTTCTTCAAGGTAACGCTAATAACGAAGGTGTCTGCATTAAGCATTAACACACATGGTTGCCATGTATGAGCATTGCATGTTTATGGAACAATTATCTTTCAGTGGTGAAATCTTCCATCCACCATCTTACCTTCCTGTCTTTAACTTTGCAAACACAATTTAGGCATGACCCACCAAGGCAATATTTAATATTGAAACCACTTAAATCCTTATTAGTCAACATGTTATTAGTAAGGCCGCTCATCTGTCAATCAGATTGAAAGCTACACTGAAAGTTAAAGTAACAACTAAGGCCCCTTTCACACATGCGGACAGTATGTCCGTATTTCATCCATCCGTTTGCGGATGAAATACGGACATACATGCATCCCTATGGGATAGCGGGTGTCTGCGGATGAACATCCACAGACACCTGCTATTGTCTGCCTCCGCAGTTGTCCAATTCTGCAGACAGAGGAAAATCCTATTTTTCTATCTGTCTGCAGAGCGGATCCGTGCTCATCCGATTCCCCCATAGAGGAGAATGGAGAGCTGGCAGGGCGGTCCCTGCACAGTGTGCTGGGACCGCCCTGTCTGCCGCCGGCTCAGCGGGGACAACGGATCGATCCCCGCTGAGCGAGCGGATCATCACGGGGCGAATCATTACTGATCCGTCCCGTGTGAAAGGGGCCTAAGGTTGCCACCTGTCCAGGATTCACCCGGACAGTTCGGGTTTTGAATCATGTGTCTGGGTTTCAGTCTACCTGAAACCCGGACACATTATTCAGACCAGGCTGTGGCTCCCCAAGTAACCGAGATAGTCATACATAAATCTGTTGCCGCTGCTGGCGGCTGTTTGGGAGCAGGTTTGGCATCACGGAAGGGTGGGGTGATAATGTCAGCAAGAGCAATTTGTCCACACTCACTGGCTCGCTCTGTGCGCTACATTACTACTCTCCTTGGGGCACCCAAATGTGTCCCAGGTCTTTTATAATCCTATAGTGTTTACTGCAAAAAAAAAAAAATTGCCCTGTGCCGCAAAAGTGTTCGGGTTTGGCTTGAAGAAAAGGTGGCAACCCTAGTAACAAGCCCAATATTCAGTAAAAACATAGAGAATGCACCAAATGGGTATATCTGTTATTGTGTCTTAATAGAGAGAGTAGGTGGGCTGCTAATTGTAGCTTTTCTTGCCATTTGAGACTGCAGGGATACATTTACGAATAAATTATTCATAAATTTAGCCCTGTAGGCTCAAATGGCAAAAAAACATGAAGTGCACCGAGATGCTGGAACTTGTCTAGGAATTTGGGAAGACATTGTATAAAAGTTCTCTGTCTGGTATCATATACTTACTAAATCATATAAAACAAGTCTTAGCCAGAGGGGTAATGTATTGTTGGTTATTATTGGCTTATTTGCTTCAAGATGTTCTACACATTTATGAAGAAGGCATAATATTTACTTTCCTCTTTTTTATTATATAGCTCTGTGATTACATAGAGTTTACTACACAGTGCCTTGAAAAAGTATTCATACCCCTTGAAATGTTCCACATTTTGTTATGTTACAACCAAAAATGTAAATGTATTTTGTTGGGATTTTATGTGATAGACCAACATAAAGTGGCACATAATTGTGAAGTAGAAGGAAAATGATAAATAGTTATTTAAGTTTTTACAAATATCTGAAAAGTGTTGTGTGCATTTGTATTCAGCCCCCTTTGCTCTGATGCCTCTAACTAAAATCTAGTGGAACTAATTGCCTTTATAAATCACCTAATTAGTAAATAGAATCACCATATGTGCAATTTAATCTCAGTATAAATACAGCTGTTCTGTGAAGCCCTCGGAAGTTTGTTAGAGAACCTTAGTGAACAAACAGCTTCATAAAGGCCAAGGAACACACCAGACAGGTCAGAGATAAGGTTGTGGAAAAGTTTAAAGCAGGGTTAGATAGCAAAAAAATATCCCAGGCTTTGAACATCTCACAGAGCACTGTTCAATCCATCATCTGAAAATGGAAAGAGTATGGCACAACTGCAAACCTACCAAGATGTGGCCACCCACTTAAACTGACAGGACGGGCAAGGAGAACATTAATCAGAGAAGTAGCCAAGAGGCCCATGGTAACTCTGGAGGAGCTGCAGAGATCCACAGCTCAGGTGGGAGAATCTGTCCACTAGACATGTGCGGTTCGTTTTATATGAATCAAATAATTTGTAGGAATTTCCAAAAATGTATACATTCGGAAGAATCCGAAATACGAATTTCTATGCTTTCGCATTGTATATGAAATACGACATTTCGTTGAAGAGATTCGGATCCAAATTCCGTGACAACGGAAAACGTGACTGGTGATTTGTTGAGTGAGGGTTGGGAAAATTACCTTTTTTAATATGGGAGTGGGAGACTGGTACTGGTAGTCGATGGGAGATTCAGAATCGGACAAAACAAGAATGTTTGTTAATATCGTTCTATTATTGCCATAATAATTACGATTATTCGTTATGATGCAGTTAAAAACCCAGGAAGTCACAGCACAGGGATGGTGATCGCCCCTCATAATGAGCACATCAGGGGTACAGCCCCAGGAGGAAGTCAGCACAGCACAGGGATGGACGGAGCCCATCATAATGAGCACAGCACAGGGATGGTGGAGCCCCTCATAATGTGCAAAGCAGGGGTACAGCCCCAGGAGGAAGTCAGCACAGCACAGGGATGGACGGAGCCCCTCATAATGAGCACAGCACAAGGATGGTGGGAGCCCCTCATAATGTGAAAAGCAAGGGTACAACCCCAGGAGGAAGTCAGCACAGCACAGCACAGCGATGGTGGGAGCCCCTCATAATGAGTACAGCCAGGGCTGGTGCAAGGATTTTCGACGCCCTAGGCGAAACCTAATTTTGCCGCCCCTGGCTCCGCCCCAACTCTTCTCCGACTCCGCCCTGGCTCCACCCCAACTCTTCTCTGACTCCGCCCACTTTGTCCTGCCCATGTATAAGGTGGAGCTGGCAGGTGGAGATTTTTTTAAATCCCCACAAATGTAATCACCTCAGTGTAATACCCCCAATGTACAGGTGGGGGGTGGAGGTGTACAGTATATAGGTGGGTTGCAGTATACAGGTAGTTGTGTGCAGTATACAGGTGGGGGGTGGAGGTGTGCAGTATACAGGTGGGGGGGTGGAGGTGTGCAGTATACAGGTGGGGGGTGGAGGTGTGCAGTATACAGGTGGGGGGTGGAGGTGTGCAGTATACAGGTGGGGGGTGGAGGTGTGCAGTATACAGGTGGGGGGTGGAGGTGTGCAGTATACAGGTGGGGGGTGGAGGTGTGCAGTATACAGGTAGGGGAGGGGGTGTGCAGTATACAGGTGGGGGTGTACAGTATACAGATAGGATGTGGGGGTGTGCAGTATACAGGTGGGGGGTGGGGGTGTACAGTATACAGGTGGGGGTATACAGTATACAGGTGGGGTGGGGTGTACAATATACAGGGGGGGTGTACAGTATACTGGAGGGGTGCAGTATGCAGGTGGGGAGTGGGCAGTATGCAGTATACAGGTGGGGGGGTGCAGTATGCAGGTGGGGAGTGGGCAGTATGAAGTATACAGGTGGGGGTGTCTAGTATACAGGTAGGGGGTGGGGGTGTGCAGTATACAAGTGGGGGGGTGGAGGTGTGCAGTATACAGGTAGGGGGTGGAGGTGTGCAGTATACAGGTAGGGGGTGGGGGTGTGCAGTATACAGGTGGGGGGTGGAGGTGTGCAGTATACAGGTGGGGGGTGGAGGTGTGCAGTATACAGGTAGGGGAGGGGGTGTGCAGTATACAGGTGGGGGGTGGAGGTGTGCAGTATACAGGTGGGGGGTGGAGGTGTGCAGTATACAGGTAGGGGAGGGGGTGTGCAGTATACAGGTGGGGGTGTACAGTATACAGATAGGATGTGGGGGTGTGCAGTATACAGGTGGGGGGTGGGGGTGTACAGTATACAGGTGGGGGTGTACAGTATACAGGTGGGGTGGGGTGTACAATATACAGGAGGGGTGTACAGTATACTGGAGGGCTGCATTATACAGGTGGGGGGTGGGGGTGTGCAGTATACAGGTGGGGGGTGCAGTATACAGGTGGGGGGTGCATTATACAGGTAGGGGGTGGGGGTGTGAAGTATACAGGTGGAGGGTGGGGGTGTACAGTATACTGGGGTGTGCAGTATACAGGTGGGGGTGTGAAGTATACAGGTGGAGGGTGAGGGTGTGCAGTATACAGGTGGGGGGTGTGAAGTATACAGGTGGAGGGTGGGGGTGTACAGTATTATGGGGGTGCAGTATACAGGTGGGAGTGTGAAGTATACAGGTGGGGGGTGTACAGTATATAGGTGGGGGTGGGGTGTGCAGTATACAGGTGGAGGGTGGGGGTGTACAGTATACTGGGGGTTGCAGTATACAGGTGGGTGGGTGCAGTATACAGGTGGGTGGGTGCAGTATACAGGTGGGGGGTGTGAAGTATACAGGTGGAGGGTGGGGGTGTACAGTATACAGGTGGAGGGTGGGGGTGTACAGTATACTGGGGTGTGCAGTATACAGGTGGGGGGTGGGAGTGTACAGTATTCTGGGGGGTGCAGTATACAGGTAGGGGTGTACAGTATGCAGGTGGGGGGTGTGCAGTATACAGGTGGGGGGTGGAGGTGTGCAGTATACAGGTGGGGGGTGGAGGTGTGCAGTATACAGGTGGGGGGTGGAGGTGTGCAGTATACAGGTGGGGGGTGGAGGTGTGCAGTATACAGGTGGGGGGTGGAGGTGTGCAGTATACAGGTGGGGGGTGGAGGTGTGCAGTATACAGGTGGGGGGTGGAGGTGTGCAGTATACAGGTGGGGGGTGGAGGTGTGCAGTATACAGGTGGGGGGTGGAGGTGTGCAGTATACAGGTGGGGGTGGAGGTGTGCAGTATACAGGTGGGGGTGGAGGTGTGCAGTATACAGGTAGGGGAGGGGGTGTGCAGTATACAGGTGGGGGGTGGAGGTGTGCAGTATACAGGTGGGGGGTGGAGGTGTGCAGTATACAGGTGGGGGGTGGAGGTGTGCAGTATACAGGTGGGGGGTGGAGGTGTGCAGTATACAGGTGGGGGGTGGAGGTGTGCAGTATACAGGTGGGGGGTGGAGGTGTGCAGTATACAGGTGGGGGGGGTGAGCACAGTCAGTATGCAGACAGCTGTGTAGGGAAGTTGGTGTCCCCCTGGCTGTAGCTCCTCTCACAGACACACAAAGCAGTGAAGGTATGTGCATAGGTTACTCACCCTCAGGCAGATGAGGAGCAGTGTAATGAGTACGGAGCCCCACGCTGGCTCCTCACATCATTGGATACTGATTTCGCTCTCCTCCATTAATGTCCATACACTCCGCCCTCTTCCTCACTCAGGACCGTCTAACCCCGCCCCCCCGGTGACACCCTACAACTCCGCCCTCAGAGCTAATCCTCTCTCCTTACTCGTCTCAGACGGAACAGGACTCAGTCCCTTGCAGATCGCCCTCTGAGGAGTTACTGGGCGATCTGAGGGAGCTGCCGTTCGAACGAGGGGGAGAGGAGGGGGAGAGGAGGGGGGTGTCCCTTACTGAAGGAGCAGGACAGGAAGATGCCAGGGCGCACCATCGGGTTTCAGCTGCTCTGCTGCCAATTATTTCAACAACACCTCTAGTGGCCGTGGCTGCGCCCTGGGCGGCAGTGCGCCCTAGGCGGCTGCCTAGTCCGCCTAGTGGTAGCGCCGGCCCTGAGTACAGCAGGGGTACAGCCCCAGGAGGAAGTCAGCACAGCCCAGGGATGGTGGGAGCCCCTCATAATGTGCAAAGCAAGGGTACAGCCCCAGGAGGAAGTCAGAACAGCACAGGGATGGAGGGAACCCCCCATAATGAGCACAGCACAGGGATGGTGGGAGCCCCTCATAAGGAGCACAGCAGGGGTACAGCCCCAGGAGGAAGTCAGCACAGCATAGGGATGGTGGAAGCCTCTCATAATGAGTACAGCAGGGGTAAAAACCCAGGAAGTCAGCACAGCACAGGGATGGTGGGAGCCCCTCATAATGAGCACAGCAAGGGTAAAAACCCAGGAAGTCAGCACAGGAATGGAGGGAGCCCCCATAATGAGCATAGCACAGGGATGGTGGAAGCCCCTCATAATGAGCACAGCAGGGGTACAGCCCCAGGAGGAAGTCAGCATAGCACAGGGATGGTGGGAGCCCCCCATAATGAGCACAGCAGGGGTACAGCCCCAGGAGGAAGTCAGCACAGCACAGGGATGGTGGGAGCCCCTCATAAGGAGCACAGCAGGGGTACAGCCCCAGGAGGAAGTCAGCACAGCATAGGGATGGTGGAAGCCTCTCATAATGAGTACAGCAGGGGTAAAAACCCAGGAAGTCAGCACAGCACAGGGATGGTGGAAGCCCCTCATAATGAGCACAGCAAGGGTACAAACCCAGGAAGTCAGCACAGCACAGGAATGGAGGGAGCCCCCATAATGAGCATAGCACAGGGATGGTGGAAGCCCCTCATAATGAGCACAGCAGGGGTACAGCCCCAGGAGGAAGTCAGCATAGCACAGGGATGGTGGGAGCCCCCCATAATGAGCACAGCAGGGGTACAAACCCAGGAAGTCAGCACAGCACAGGGATGGTGGAAACCCCTCATAATGAGTACAGCACAGGGATGGTGGAAACCCCTCATAATGAGTACAGCAGGGGTACAGCCCCAGGAGGATTTACATATTTTTCTATGAAACATATTCTGTAGTGCAAATCTGCAAAAAACACTAAAAATGCATAGGTGTGAATCAGACCTAAAAGGAAAGGAAAGGAGCAACCTGGCACAGTCCCAAAGCAAAGTTTTCATATCTAGTAGAAAACATTCATTAGCCCAGATTTCTATGTATACAGTTGACACTGGAATAAGGTCATTGGTAATATTTGGCTGTGTTGTGGGAACACTAGAACTTCTGGAAAAGTCTTGTTTCCATGTGAAATTTCCCAACACAAATTAGGTTTAGCCATAAACAGATCATTATTTATAAGAGATGCATATTATTCTGGGATCTGTTGTGATAGATTGTAAGGGGGTTACCTCCCAACTAATATAATTGGCATAGATCACTGGTAACACTGGAAGTTGCATCAAACCATACCATTAAGCGTTAAGGCCAGATCCACACCTATGCATTTTTAGTGCTTTTTGAATTTTGCAGATTTGTACTACGGAACGTGTTCCATAGGAAACCATGCTAAATGGACCGTAGTGCAAATCTGCACAATGCAAAAAGCACTAAAAATACATAGGTGTGAATCAGGCCTGAGGCCTCATGTACACTGGACATTTTTGGATGTTTTACAGCTGCTGTTTTTGGCTTCAGATGTTTTTTTTTTCTACAGTCAATAAACTCTCCAGCATGTTATCCTATGGGGGGTTATTTACGAAAGGCAAATCAACTTGGCACTGCAAGTGCACTTGAAAGTGCAGTTGCTCTAAATCTAAGGGGTAGTTCTGAAATGAGGGGAAGCTCTGCTGATTTTATCATCCAATCATGTGCAAGCTAAAATGCTGTTTTTTATTTTCCTTGCATGTCCCCTTCGGATCTACAGTGACTGCACTTCCAAGTGCACTTGAAGTGCAAAGTGGATTTTCTTTAAAAGTAAATAACCAATGGCTCTCTCGGCTCCCTGACCAGAGAGTTGCTGACTGCTCTGCTCCTCCATGCTCACTGGAGCACTGAGCTGTGAAGGAGTGAGGCGCTGCTGTCTCAGCCTCTCAGTGGCTCGCTGAGAGGCTGAGACAGCCATCAGTCCAGGCACCTGGCGAATCCAGACTTACAGAGTCGGGATGACGCAATGCCTGGGCTGATCTGTGAGACATCAGCAGAGATCGAACTTCAGATAGCTCTCTGCTGAAAACGGGTCACAGGAGTGCAAAACGAATTGCACTCCTGTGACCCATAGGTGAAGTCCAGCCAAACAAGCTAAGGCTAGATTTCTCCTTTAAGGTAATTTACTATATTTTCAAAAACTGTACTCAAGCAGGTGGCTTAATGGACAAATTACTGAAGTTTGAAGTTATAACTTCATATCAGTAATTTCACATTAAATGGCTATACTGTATAATAAATTATTATGTTAGAACATATAGCATAATATATGATTTAGCTTGATTAAAAAAAAAGTACCTTTTCAGCAGCAGCAGCAGCAGATTCTCCCTTTTAACTGTGTGAGAAAAACATGGCATTATGGGTAAATCTTATACCCATAAACCCATGTTGTTTCCTTCTAGTTTTGAGGGCTGGGCTGGAAGGGAGCATGTGTCTTTTAGACACATGCCCCCTTCTATGACACCGCAGTGAGAGGAGAGCCTCCACTGCAGCATTTTTATTTAACAGCTTGGGCCAATGGTGCTTTGCCATTAGTCCAAGACTCCAAGCTGTAAATTGAGCTCAGTGCCTCTGACAAGAAGTCACAAGTACTGTGAGCTCATCCTCTCAGTCTGCTGCAAATAGTGTGCCAGCTTGTATTTAAACTGCCTGCGCTGTATGTAGCTTCTGACAGGCTGCACAAGAAGCTCCGTATCTCCAGAACCATAGGTCCTAGGAGCCCCAAAATTCCAGATGGCTGAAGCGTTTTGAGTGAAGATCCCCTCTTCCTCAGAGGGGCCTCCTCTTGGGTTCTGAGGAAGATGGATCTCTCCTGGAAATGCATCAGCCATCTGGAAGGTCCTCTGGCGTGCTGGACACGGTCATGGTGACCTGGATGGTGTCCATTGTAGACTCTGATATGCTTTTATTATCCACTTGTTTGTGTGTATGTTTCCTTCCTTTTTATTTCAACAAACATCATTTGGGTAATGCGCAAGGTTGGTGCACCCTCTTTTTGTTCTTTTACAGGGTGTGGAAATGTGTATGGCTTTCCATGATACTTGTAGAACCATGCCCATTTTAAATGGCCCACCCCTAATTAACATACGTTTTCTGCCTACAATTTCTGGCAGAACACATAGAAAAAGAGGTGCCCCTGATTTTTTTCTGGAAGGGTTGGCAACTATGCAGGAAGGGGTCCCGCTGCAGAACACATGATAGGGTCCTGCCATGGGAATGCAATAAAGGGCCCGGCGATAGGAATAAAAGGCCCTGGATCAGTGCAAGGACCCTGGGATGGGGTCAGGGTGGCCCTTCATGGTTTCTTGCACAGGGGTGGGGGGGGGCCTGAAGGTTCTAGTTACGTCTCTGGCCATAAATGTACTCTGATCTGCTCACCCGCTGCTTATTGTACATTGCTGCCGACAGGCAGAGAAAAGCATTTAAGATCTATTCTGTCATAAAATCCCTGCCTGTCACTTTAATTGTTGGAAGCCACAGCTTAGAGGATTACTCCACCTGCTCCTCAAAATAGTCCCTAAATGGGACCTGTTGCTGAACTGATGAGGCTCGGAGAGCTTTTATTTAATCGCTGAGAGACTCAGCTCCTTGAATTACTGTGCATGCAGCCAAAGGTATTTAAGGAGTCCCCTCTCTACCTCCCAGGGAACTAATGGGGCCCAAGCCCTGCACAGGAGGGCCAGCCCTATCTCCCTCTCATTGGCCCTGTTGGTCAGTGTGTCCTTTTACATTTGTGATCAGTGCTCAGGCTCATACCCTGGCTGCCTTCCTCTTCACAAGCATTCATCATCAGCAGGTTGATAGGTGGGGAAACAAGCAGACAGGGAAAATGATGGTCACACACTGATAGACATTTCAAGATAGTGGCAGTGACCATTTGCTGGGTGCTTATTCCTTCTGGCGACAAACATACAAGTGATCTTTGGGACAGGAACTCACTGCTCACAGGACCTAAGGCACTAAAGAAAAAAAGAGGGGCACATCATGCACCAGGTGCCCAGTGCCACTACCTTACAAGTATGTAAGGCAAACCATCATGAAAGGGTCACTACTACCGGACAATTTCTTATATCTATGGGGGACTTTACTGGTAAAAAGGTGTATAAGCTTCCTAATACATTCAAAGATGTAAACTATCACAGGGAGCTCTTACTGGTTGGACTGACCCTTTAGCTTTTATTACTATACGTATTACTACATACATTTTGCTTAATTAACTAGGAAAAAAAGAAAAAGACAGTTTTGTACAACTGTCATCCACCTTTGAACCATTTTGAAGCACATTGCAGGGGCTTTGGCAGCGCTGCCCATTCATTTCAATGGGCAAATCCATACACAGGCTGGGCACACAGTAGGGATAGCAGGATTCTGGCAGGATCAGGGCTAAGTCCATAACACAGGGCTGGGCACACAGCAAGGATGGCAGAGTTCTGGTAGGCAAAGGGCTAAGTCTGTAACACAGGGCTGGGCACACAGCAGGGATAGCGGCGTTCTGGTGAGCAAAGGGTTAAATCCGTAACACAGGGCTCTCAGGGTTAAATCCTCAGCAAGGGGCACAGCAAGGGTTAAAATGGCATGCTTGACTTTTACCTATAGGTAAGCCTATAATAAGGCTTACCTACAGTATAGGTAATGTAAATATCTCCTAAACGTGCACCGTTTGGGAGATGTTTACTGTACATGCAAAGCCCCATGCCGGCTCCCATGTGCATGCATGGTAATAACACCATTGCAGCTCCAGCCAGTAACAGAGCTGGAGTCTGTGAACCCAGAAGCAAGATAGGTGAAGATGGAAGCGGCCTCCAGATCTGACATCGCATGCTAGCACATTATGTTAAACTTTCCTTAAAACAAAGCATTCCCATGCCAAGATTTTAGATCCAGCACATTATGCCTTTACCTTGCAGGGTAAAGAAAAAAAAGTCCAGTGGGTTACAACTGCTTTAAGGGAACTCACTAGCTAACAGTGGCCTCAGCAGAGGAAGTCCAGGCAGCTTGGCAGGGAAAAGGAGGTCTGGTGGGCCGAGGCCCTTCATAGGAACATCAGAGGTCCTCAGAGGGCTGTGTGTCCTGGCTGCAGAATCTAGACCACACAGACAGTAGTTGCAGGATGGGCAGAGAATAAAGTCCCAGTGTCCAGAAAGCCACAGAACTATCTGTCTCCACAGTTCCATGCATCCTTCTTTATCCAGGCAACCTGAGAAGTTTGTGGATGATATGCATGGTGCTATGCAGATAACAGCATGATTATTGATACAGCCCTTGTCTATCCTAGAGAGGTAGACTCTAAGACCCCTTTCACACCACATCGCCCATAGCGTCGGTGGTAAAACGCTGCTATTTTTAGCTGCGTTTTACCGCCAGATTGCGGCGTATTTCGGCCGCTAGTGGGTGCTTTTACCCCCCACTAGCGGCCGAGAAAGGGTTAAAACCGCCAGCAATATGCCGCAATAGCGACATTTTGCCAGGGGGTATTACAGCGATGCTCCATTGATTTCAATGGGGAGCAGTGGTTGAGGAGCTTTAAACACACCGCTCCTTCACTGCTCCAAAGAAGCTGCTGGCAGGACTTTTCCCTGACGTCCTGCCAGCGCACCGCTGTAGTGTGAAAGCCCTCGGGTTTTCACACTACAGACAATGGTGCAGCTTTTTTAGGGCGGATTGCAGGCGCTATTTCTAACGCTATAGCACCTGCAAAACGCCCTGGTGTGAAAGGGGTCTAAAGGCGGGTTGGGAGATTGTATTTATTCTTAGAGCACACAAAGCTCTGGGTCTTGTCCCAGAGTGGAGGAGTCCAGCCTGAGGGGGGGACACTGCCCTCTCAGGCACAGGCTGCCATGTGGAGGCCTAAGGTGGGCGAGACCCGAGCGCTTAGAAGAAGCTGACTGAGGGGAACTGTCTGCCGTAGTTCTTTCTGGTATCACTGGAGGGCATTGCTTGAAATATTGGAAGGAGACATCCATCTGTCCTTGGGGCATGCAGACATTGCAAAGATCTTTGGGATCTTGTGCTCTAGCTAACCCTCTGGTGCATAGTTATAGTCAGCTTTGGGTCTATTGAAGGGGACACCGGCTAGTGCCCTAAAGAGCTCTGTCCAGACAGTTTACTGCTTAATGTGACTTTGCTCTACTACTACTGCTTACGCTACAGGAAATGAAGTCTTTAATTGTGCATGGTTCTTGTTCTTGGAGTGTCCCACCACTTCCTTCATCCCTGTCCAATTTCTCCAAAAATAAAAACAACACCCCCTGGACTAGTCTTTGGAGAAAGAGTGAATGAGACTAATGTGTGCCTGGCTGTGGGGCTGAAGTTGGGAAGGACAAGTATTTCCTGCAGCTCCTACGGGAGTAGCGCTACATATATATCATGATGACATAATTATTGTACCTGCCAAAGTTCCACATATTCAAACACCCCCGCCACACAACAAAATTAGGGGTGACTTCTGATGGATAAATAATAGTGCTTAGTTACCCCTACACTACCCACTGATGAGACAATAATGGAGGTGCCACACTCCGAGGTCACCTCTATGATCTTCCCTGTAAACAAGCTTGCATTGTAGACTGACAACACTGGGTGATGCATTAAAGTACTGATTATCTGAAAGTGCTTGATCATCCTCTGTAGGTCCAGGAGCATGTGAGACGCTAACACATTTTAGGTAATATTTACAAGTGTATTTACTTCTTTTGCTGAAGCCATTACTAGATTAAAGTAGTTTTTTTGTAATTCACAAGAGATTAGTTTTAAGACCTCTTTTATTGTAAAACTGTTTAAAATCCTCAACAATACACATGTGAATAAGTAATCATAATAGAGGACATAAAAAGCCTTGGGTTCCAGCTGGGGTTGCCAAAACTGCTTTATAAGTAAACAGACTACTTAAGAAACTGTAAGATCCAGCATGTGTGGTTTTCATTTCTGTAAGGCAGAATGCTTTCATGTGGTAACATGTGACTGGTCCTGCCACATAGTTCTTTACATGTAATGGTTTTGTACATTATACACATCAGTTAAAGCTCTATGTCAGCTAAATATATAAATAAAATACATATATATGAGAGCTGTTACATGCCAAAGGATTTGTGTTTCTGTTTATCTAGCCTGTCAACCTACGCCATTGAAGGCAATGGGGCCACGCTGCAGCTGCAAGCCAAGCTATTGACTTCAATGGCTGAGTTTGACAGGCTGAATAAACTGTAACACAAATTTGTGGTGCACTAGTCTCTGTAAATTGCTGTTCAGGAGAAAAAAAAACAGGCCTGACAGTGGCTGTTCGTGGAATGGTTTTCAGAGAATAGACTTAAATAGGAAGTAAACCCTGATGAGTTTACTTCCTCTTTGATTCCCTGCAAAGGTAAAGCATAATGGACTACTATGCATCGCATAGTAGCCCATTATGTATCACTTACCTGACACAGGAGCCAGCGAAGTCACCGCTGTCCCCTGTAGTCTGCATCATCCATCTTCTCGGTGGGTCTCTCTGCTCCGCCGCTGTCATTCGACGAAGCTGCGATGACTTCACTCCCGCGCATATCGCCGCTGGCAGCGGCGCGCTCAGCGCATGCGCCGTAGACAGCGGTGCCTGTCTTTCGGCAAATATCTCCTAAGCCACCCCTCCAGCAGATACCCTAGTAAGTTAGATCTTATCTGTGCTGTGACCTAGTGTGCCTGAGGATATAAAGCTTTATCTTCATAAAAGGCTGCAATATCCCAGTATCAGCTGGCCTAGTTGTACTGCTCTAACACTGCTGTGCCTTAGGCCTCATGACTACTATGCTCCTCTGAATGCTTTTCTCCTGACAGGAGAAAAGCAGCATTACAAGTGTGCTTAAAATTGCATTTTTAAAACATGTTTAGGCTCATTTAGACACGTCAAGCCTTTGGGCATTTATTAATTTCATTAGGCAATTAATTATTATTATTATTATTATTAATTTATTCTGGACAGTAAAATGAAAAAAACGCTCAAGCGTTAGTGTTTAGGTATGATTATGGGGCATTCAGCTTTCTGCCCCTAAACAACCCTAAAAGCCTTTTAGTGCATGGACACATAGGCTAAGATAAAGGGGTATTTAGGGTCAGAAAAAAAAGTCAAATGCCTGTAAAATGGGCATTTGATAGCTGCAGTGTGCATGAGACCTTAAAAGTTACCTGTAGGCAGGGGCGGACTGACAACTCATGGGGCCCCCTGGCAATAGAAGATTATTGGGCCCCCTGGCAATAGGATATTATGGAGCCCCCCGGCAATAGGAGATTATGGGGCCGCACAGTATACACAAACACACACACAGTATACACAGACATGTTCTATTGGCTGAGAAGGTACTGGAGAGGTGGGGTAACTATAATCTAAGGTATTTAGACCAAAAGGATGTTGGTAAGGGACATTTCAGAGACAGATGTAAACAAAAAAAACACAGATTTTTACATACTTTCCCTGGTTTTACTGAGGCTGGCAACCCTGATGGGGCCCTCTAGTGGCACGGGGTCCTTGGGTAGTGCCCGAATGGCCCAATGGTCAGTCCGCCCCTGCCTGTAGGTGCAAGAAATATCTCCCAAACCGCATGCGCGGGAGTGACTTAATCGCGGCTCCGGCCAGTCACAGTGCCGGAGCTGGGATACCTGGAAGTCACTCTAGGATAGATGGTGGCGTCGGAGGAGGCGAACGAGGGCTGATGCGTGGGCTTCGATCTCAGGTAAGTAGTTCATAATGAGCTAGTATGCTATGCATACTAGCTCATTATGCCTTTGTCTTGCAGGGTGTATTTTTTTTTTTAAGAGGCTTTACTTCCTCTTTAAGTACCGTCATAGCATTCCGCTGGAACTTGTGCTATGTCATTAAAAGTGTTACTGAGCCTGTTTCTGCAAGAGATATTGCACCTGTTGTCATAAGTGTCCTGTATATATGTTGACCAGTGTTCTGCACCTGTGCAAAGTAATAGTTACATAGTTAGTAAGACACCAGTCCAACCTGAGTGAGTGTCTACAATTGTCCCTATCCCTGTACATTGCACACTCACATCGGTTCCTACCCTCAAGGAGCCCACAATCCAAGGTCCCCATTCATATACTAGGGCCAATTTTGGGTAGAAGCCAATTAACCTACCGGCATGTCTCTGGAGTGTGGGAGGAAAACGGAGTGCCCGGAAGCCCATGCAGGCAAAGGGAGAACATGCAGACTCCAGGCAGGCAGTGTTGTGGTTGGGATTCAAACCAGCAACCCTTTTTACTGCTAGGTGAGAGTGCTAACCACTACACCACTGTGCCGCGCATAATACTACTAGTACTTCTGTGTTCTACAGGCAATATTGTTGTTCTTCAACTTGCACTCAACTAAATACAATAATGGTAAACCACCTTGGACTCTGAGTGTGCTGTTTCCTTAAATTTGGTACCTTACAGCTGTCCCCGCCCACATGCCCTAATAGGGAACTGTTAGGGGATTGTTAGTTACTATGTTGTATTTACCATACTTATGGATATGGACTGATCCAACTGTTGTGGACTGCCTGCACTCACTTTGAGTAAAGAATTTGAATGCAGCAAGCACTCTTCATGTGGTTGTTGTTGTGAATTCATTAAGAAAAAAAATAATAATAATACATTCATATTTCTGTCAAAGAGGTGAGATTGTTTAGGCCTTAGGAACAGATGATCTACAATTTTGCTATCATTGAACTATTACCCTCTTGAAGAACACAAAATACATGATCACTACATTAACTATTGAAAACTTTTACAAGCATGCATTGGGACAGAAACTCGCTGAAACAATGGTATCTTCTGTCACCAAACAAAAAGCTGTTTTTATTTTGTTGGTTAGAGTGAGAAGGCCAAACTTGCATAAGTATTTATCACATGGAAATAACCCTTAACTAGAGAACCCCATTGTACGTAAGTAAAAGACTGTTTGGGTAGTACACAGCCATGCAAATATATATGGCAAGGTTTGGGCTATACTCAGGAGTACCTGTGACCAACAGCCATTAAACCTGAATGACCAGAACAAATATCCCATTGTCTCAGAAAGTGAGAGATCAATAAGCCAAGTAGTCAGTATTGTCCTAGCTTCTCACGAAACAATGGCAGGAGAGATTCACACGCTAGGATGATAACCTAGAGTGGAATGACAGGTGCATATATCTGGGGTGTTGTGTCACAATGTTGGAGACAGATTCATATACCAGTAACATAAATATTTTTCTAAGCCATTCAAATTATATATATATAGGTCACAACTGAGATTATAATTTTAGTATCTAATGATCTAAAGAACTTGGTCACAAAGAAATTATATATGAAAGTATGATTATAAGTAGAAGTGTTTTAGCAACAAATTAGTATTATAAAAAAACATAAATCATGATTAGAATTGTATAAGAATTTAACCTATGTTTAGATAAACAAATATTGATTGGATACCCAAATTATACATGGATCCATATAGATAATAATTGTATGTGATATTGTTTGTGATATATCTAACCTGTGTCCTTTCTAAACGGACTAAAAATTAACAGATATACATTGATATACATATATATCAACAATTTATGCAAGTGATTATTGAAATTTATGTTAAAGAGTATTTTATATTATGCCATAATTTGTGAACACTCAAAATATATTCGTTAGAACATATATAAATAACGAGCGCACATTACAGAAATAGAAAAATATTCACTTAAAGAAATAAAACACCAAACACAGGTGAGACACCTGGTGGTGGAAGGTGCTATCACCTTAAAATCACGAGACTCCCGGGAAAGCTAACCATTAAGTCTGCCGGCCAATGAGGAGGGAACACATACCCTCTGGGCAGAACTTAGTATAATTTTATGATCCTTTTGTTTAAAAGGATATTTAAGAAACTAGAAAGATGGAAGAGGGAGGAAGCTCGGAGGAGAGCTGGGGGGAGAGAGTCAGGGGGAAGCTTAGGGACCCCCCCTGAGAAGGGACACTGGAAGACATGCATGAATACACATTTTACATTCATGAAGATCCCTGCTCCTTGGAATGTTGAAGCCACGGCAGCCATCTTAAAATTCCTGGTAACTAATACTCCACACTAATAGCCATATTGGAAATGGGTAAATATATGTTTATCATCTATTTTATGTTCTCTTAAATATTGATGTTTTTGAATATTCTATTATTGAAATACTTCTCCCGAATCAATAACCGCCTTTTAGATTTTTCTCTAAATTAAATTTTTCATACATTTCTTTTGCATAGATGCCAATTTTATTGACAAACAAATGTCTAATTTATTTCACATTGTTAACCACTTACTTACCTGCAGTATAGTAACGGTTGGATGTGTGAAATACAGACATTCTGTTTAATTGTCAATTATCAAAAGGTTATTGATTCTACCGAGAAATGATAATGGTGATAATTGTGTCCAAGGTACTACTACGCCCAGTTTGAGGGTGTTCCCAGAAATTGTCAAAATGATCAAGTAATGCAATCTGTATTTTAATATTTCATGTAAATATTTGTTTTCTGTTAACCAATAAATGTAGCTATTTTGTATGATCACTCGTCTCCGTGAATAAGTTTCACATATATAGACTGTGTCATATAGACTGATTCTGTATCTTAAAAATGTCTTCGTTAAAAATTACTTAGTAAATATTGTGCGGGAAAATGTCCTTAAAAGCACAACATTGTGTTGTGTTTGATATAAATATATGAATGATTTTTCCATCAGACTGTTTTTTGGGAACAATCTGTTTAGATAGAAACAGAAATAAGGTTACTTTTGAGATGGTTTGAGGATACTTGGCAAACAAATGCCTTTGGAACAATTACACAGGCTGTCCTCAAACAATGGGAACTTAGATACCACTGTTTCATTTACAGTTGGATCAGTCTATTGTTTTGTAACAGTGGTTAGCAATAGCTTGACAGCCTGAAACTTCCCAAATAAAAGCCAATAACAGAGACTGAAAGACATGACTCCATAATGACTTGACACCAAGGAAGGTGTCAGGGTGCACATACCAGCAGACAAGTTCGCCCCTCTATAAGTACTCCAAAACGCAGAAGAACTCATAGGAAAGGAGCATTGGCGCATAGAAGTGGGCATGTGCAAACTGGCATGCAAACGGGAGCTGTCGCGCATTCCTGTGCGCACCAATGCGTGCACGCACCCGTGCGCACTTTTGTGCGCTTCCACGCGCACCCGTAGTTGACCCAGCCAGTGCCTGCCTCCAGTGCTGCTTCGTTTCTGCTCCCACGTGCTCTGTTAATTGTGAAACCTGTGTTCTGATCTCTGTGTTAACGTGGCTTGTTTTGATCTTCCCTTGAACTCCACCTGCATTGACCTCGGCTTGTTCTGTGACCTTTCTTCTGCCTTTTATCTTGGCTCCTGTTTGCACTCATCTGGTTCCACACCTGGCTTGTCTCCTGACTATGTTCCTGCTGAATCCTGCATCTGACTGTCTTGCCATGTATGACCCAGCCTGCCTGAACCTGCTAACTGTTGCTGTCACCTGCAACAGCTGCCTGCCAAGACCTTCCAGTATCTTCTCCAGCCTTCCAGGACATCCGCCCTGCTGTCTGCAAGATTCCTTGGCACTCGTGTGACTCTGCACTCCGGCGCCTTCTGTTCACATTATCAGAGGCCCCAAGTCAGAGGTGTAAGGGAGGCCTTCCTCATCCAATCAGGCTCTACTACCAGGTACGGGATAGAAGGTCTGTACAAGCCAGAAGAAAATATATATGAAGATGCTTTCACCTGATCTCCAGCAACTGCTTTTAGAATCCCGGGTCCTCATTGTCAACGGAGATCATGAACCCACTCTAACCTGAGTTAAATAAATTTTCAGCATATTTCTACTGTTTATCGACCATAGTTTCTGCTTATTTGCCAGTCATTTTGCTTGTTATAGGTATATCTGTCAGTCTTGTATTGTATTCCTAATATTGTAATAGTTTGTATTTACAGCATTTCTTGTGTAGTAAAAGCACATTTATACACTGCAAAGGTCTGAGCTTCCTTGTTTATACTGCAAAGTTACCTTACTACGTAGATAGACCGAAGCAAAACAGTGGTGTGATATACAGTAAGTAAGGATGAGCCGAACACCCCCTTGTTCGGTTCACACCAGAACCTGCGAACAGACCTAAACTTTGTGTGAACTTTAGAACCCTATTAAAGTCTATGGGACTCGAACGTTCACAATCTAAAGTGCTAATTTTAAAGGTTAATATGCAAGTTACTGTCCTAAAAAGTGTTTGGGGACCTGGGTCCTGCCCCAGGGGACATGGATCAATGCAATTTTTTTTTTTTTTAAACAGCCGTTTTTTCAGGAGCAGTGATTTTAATAATGCTGCGTTACATCAGAGGGGGGCGGGGTCACCCATACATCACTGGGGATCCCCTTGGCTTCCCTCATCAGCGGGGTCAGGTGACGGGTTACTCCGCCCTCCTAATATAAGAAACGTCAGTGCTGGGATCCCCGCAGTGTCTCCGCAGTGGAGACAGAAGACAGATGCATGTATGGACAGCGCTGGACTGAAAATCACCTGTCGCTGGATCAGATCAGCCATCGCTGGACCCCGGAGAGATGATCATCCGTCGCTGGATAGCAAGAGTGGATTAGCACCGCTGGAATCTTTTTTTTATTTTTTTTATTTTTGATAAAGGAATTTTTCAAAGGTGTGTTTGTCTTATTTAACCATTTGTACACATTCTTTGTGAAATAGTAAGGGTACTTTTGTACCCCCTTACCATTTCAAACAGGGGGGGGCGGGATCTGGGGGTCCCCTTGTTAAAGGGGGCTTCCAGATTCTGATAAGCCCCCCGCCCGCAGACCCCCACAACCACCGGCCAGGGTTGTGGGGATGAGGCCCTTATCCACATCAACATGGGGACATGGTGCTTTGAGGCATCCTCGAATGTTGAGGGCATGTGGCCTGGTATGGTTCAGGAGGGGGGGGCGCTCTCTCATCCCCCCTTTTCCTGAGGCCTGCCAGGTTGTGTGCTCGGATAAAGGGTCTGGTATGGATTTTTAGGGGGCCCCCCGACGTCAATTTTTTTTCAATTTGATGCGGGGTTCCCCTTAATATCCATACCAGACCTGAAGGGCCTGGTAATTGAATCTAGGGGAACCCCCAAGCTTTTTTTTTTAATTTTATTTTTTTTATCAATGAATGAATTGTCGGCTAATACAGAGAACACTCATTGAGTGTTTTCTGTATTACGAGAGTGGACAATGGAAAGTGATTTTAAAAGACTTTTTTTCCTTGCGAAATGACACTTTGTGCAGGGACAGTTCTAAGCACGGGAAACATGTGCCCCTTCACAGGCATACTATAGACACCCCCCAGGTACGAAATTTAAAGGAATATTACACTTTTATTGTTTCACTTTAATCATTATTAAAATCACTGCTCCTGAAAAAAATGCAGTTTTTAAAACTTTTTTTTGCATTGATCCATGTCCCCTGGAGCAGGACCCGGGTTCTTAAACACTTTTTAGGACAGTAACTTGCATATTAGCTTTTAAAATGAGCATTTTAGATTTCTCCCATAGACTTGTACAGGGTGTTCCGGCTTTTCGAATTTACCGCGAACAGCCCAAATTGTTCACTGTTCGCTGAACAGGCGAACAGGCAATGTTCGAGTCGAGCATGAGTTCGACTCGAACTCGAAGCTCATCCCTAACAGTAAGTGACTGAAAGCATGAATCAGAATGCACAGCCTGGGGAATGGAGCATCCTTGAATACAAGTGCCAACCTAATCAGCTTGGAGCTGGTGGTTGTTAGGGAAAGCAATCTCCCTCCAGGAGGTGAGGGAGGGCACATCAAACATCAGGTGACCTGGCTCACTATGTTCCAGGTGTTCGGCTGGACTTCCAGAGCCCTAAATTGAACAACATTGCAATTGCACAGCCTTGAGTGATGTGTGTTCCAGGTATTTGGGTGTTGTTGTCGATTTGGATCAGGGGATGGAGTGTAAAGGTCTCAAACTGCCATCCATGCACATTTTACAGAATACAGAATATGGCCTGGATAGCCTTAATGATAGTGCCCTGGCTACAACGTTTGGCCATGTATAGTAGCATGGGGCCAATATGTTGGCACAAAACTAGTTCTAAACTAGAGTTACTACCTGTACAGAATTGACCCAGACAGTCCGGGTTTTGACACTTTGACACCATGACACAACATACCTCCAGTTCCAACCATCAGGTAAATCTGTCCTGGGGATTGAGCCAGTGCGAGTTCAATGAGAACACCTGTCGGCAGCACGGTGACTGTCTGTGCTTTCTCTCTTCTTCCCCACGCGCCTCAGTGAACTTGCTTTGAAGTCATTGGTTGCTAAAACCACCTGTGTGCTTTCCTAGCTTGCAGCAGCTGCAATTCCTGAGTCCAGCTGGTAAGGCAATCAGACCTAATGGAGGACTTAATGTGGGCAGGGGGTGCTGATATAAGGGGGGTCTCTCTGATCTAATGGAGGTCTCTAAGGAGGGCGTAATATAAGGGCACTGTGAGCTAATGTAAGTCTCTAATGGGTGCTGACTGCTGATCTAATGGTTGGTAACCTCCCATTAGATCAGATTCTCGTTATAGCAGCCCTCCCATAAAGACCCCCATTAGCTCAGAGCCCCCATATATATGCACCCCCACCCCTCCTTCCCCTACAGACCCCCATTAGATCAGAGTCCCTTTATATTAGCACCCCCTTAAAGACCCCCAATTATATCAGAGTCCCCTTATATCAGCCACATAACTTAGAGACCAAAGGACCCTAATCTAAGAAAAACTCAGTAAATATACTCACTGTTGGGTTTCTGCTAGCACTGATTTGCGTAACCACATCTCAAAAAACTAAAAATTTTGTTGGATATTAGCGTAACACATTTTGGGACACAGACGGTGAGGGGACCAGTGCCAAAGACGAAAACAGGCAGGGAGAAATGTCTGGTCACCAGAGCAGGAAATTAATTTGGCTCATATAAAAAAATTGTGACCTTGATCCATTACAATGCAGGATTACTTATGAAGAGGTGTTTGGAGTCAAGACTGAGGGGTAAGGTAACTGATGCACAATTCACTATTTAAAGTGGTTCTAAAGTCTACAGTTTTTTTACATTAATGCATTCTATGCATCAGCGTAAAAAATCTTTTGTGTCTTAGGATTCCCCTCTCATCCCCCTTATACTTACCTGCTCCCAATCTCAATCAAGAGCATAAGAGCTGTGGCTCTCTCCCTCCTCACAGGGCAGATCGATAGCAGCAGGAGCCATCAGCTTCTGCTGCTGTCAATAAAATTCTGAAAAGGGAGTGGGGGGGGCGGGGCCAAGCCTTGCTATCTGTGTCAATAGATGCAGACAGGGTGGCTCAGGAGCGAGCCTGTATGAGTGACCCCATAGCAAGCAGGAGCCAGGAGACCCCAGAAGAGGAGGATCAGGGCTGATCTGTGCAAAACCATTACACAGAGCACATAAGAATAACATGTTTGTTATTTTATTTGTAAAGCTTTATTTTATGTTATGTTATGTTATGTTATGTCAGAGGTCCCTCTGCATTTTAGCTGAGGATCAGTGAGCAGGGGGGGGGGGGGGAGGTGTAATGAGGAGAAGGAGAGAATTTGTGTTCAGAACGGAATGCATCTGCGAATCAGATCCGTTCCCATAGAAGATAATGGGTTGTAATTCGCACCGCAATGCCCAGAAAACGCACACTTTTTTGTGCAACGCTGAACCAGATGCATTCAAATTAATGTATTTTAAAATGTCCTGCGAATTGGATGCGGTGTAAGCCGCATCTAATTCGCATAGGTGTGAACGGGGGCTGAATGTCATTTGTGCCTGGAGTCTGACTGTACCATCCTGCGCATCTTCCACAGTACTACCTTCCTGTATCTGAACAGGGATTCACAGTGCTGTTTTAGCCCTTGTACACACAGTTGGATATTCCGACAACCAAATCCGTCAGATAAATTACGATGGATTTAGTCCGGAAGTGGTCCGGGAGTGGTGTTGCATACACATGGTCGGATTAAGTTGTCGGAAGTTCAGCACCACGTCCGGCACCCTTTGGGCTCCTTCTGCTGATCTCGCGTTTATCGCGTGTTAGTAGAAGTTTGGTTAGAGACGATTTGCGCTTTTCAGATTTGTGCTTCAGATCGTTACTGTTCTTTAGTTTGTGCTTGTCGGTGCGTATCTGCTTATATCAGTGCGTGTGGTCAGTTAGCATTTGTTGGTCATTGTGGACTATATCTTGGTATATAGAACGCTTTGATTTTCAGTGCTTATTGTCTGCTTGTTTCTGGTTTTCAGTTCGTTCTTTCAGGCCTTGCTGTTTATCGGTGCTTTCTGTTGTCCGTTCTGACCAGCCGACCATTTTCAAGCCATGTTTCAACCTTACTAACTACTAAACTGCTTTTGCACATTGAAAAAGGAAACCACACATTGTTGATAATTTAACTTTTTACTCAAAGCCCATTCACATGTGCGTTTAGAAAAGGGTTGTACAACAAACCAACATATTTGGTGTATAAAAAACATTATTTTGGGTAACATTTTTATAACTTGGCATTTTTGTGTAAACAGGCATGTATCAAAGCATAACATACAGAACACAGGAACTTACAAAGTTCAACTTTGAAAAGTGAAGACAATATCAGACATGAGTATGTACAAACTGTGCTGATATTGCCTTCCTCGGATGGGGTGTCACCCCTGGAAAAGCCAAATTTGGAAGATTCCCCCCAATTTTAGAATCAAAAAGTAGCCAGTTTCCTCCTGATCCCATGCCTAATGTCAACATGTGCTATCTCCCATCATGGAGTATCAATGTACGTGTTTTGGGGGTGCAAACCCTTCATCTCAGCCACTTTAGTAGCAAGGAAGGGGTTGCACCCACAAAACACGTACATTGATCCCCCATGATGGGAGATACACGTTGACACACTGTGTGCATCTTACAAATTTGGCTTTTCAAAAAATCGAAAAAGTGTTTTTTAAAATTTAAAAATGATGCTAGCTAGTTTGGGGTGTTTCAGACTCTCCCCAAAACATCAATGATCTTCTCCATTTTTGTTGAACATCATTGATGTTTTTCTGTATATTCTCTAAATCGCGATTGCACCCCATTATCTCCCCAATGAGGATCTGGGCACTTTCACTGGTAAAATGTGATTCTTTTTCCACAACATCCACATCACCTAAAAAAACACAAAAAAAACACACCATGTATTATAAATATGCAGACATACATTGATTAGCTTACCTGAAGCTGTGGTCTCCGACACTCACCTGTTGTAGTGCCAGTTTCGACAATCTCTCCTTCCTCCTCCTCCTCTGCTTCTGGTGTTGGTATTTTCCCTTCTTTGGGAGGTGTGGGGTCCCTGGTGTCCTCAGACGTCCCGAGTCTTCTCTCCCCTATGAGAATGTAAAAAAGGAATACTTAGCACACAGATATTTGAGGACAGAAATAGGAATATGAAACATTGCTTGGAAGTGTCGTACAATTGTGTTTTTTGGCAGAGTTCAAAGGTGAAAACATTATTTTTGACACTTTCTAAAGCTGGAATACTTACCTGTTGTGTGAACAAATGTAGTCAAGCGCAACTAGGCAAAACATTGTTTTGGGAGTGGGCTAACGAACAATGTTTATTACGAACGATTGAACCCATGAACATGAAAGTGGCCATTTTAAACTGTACAGCATTAAATCAAAGCACATGGAGCAGTATGCAAGCAATAATAATAATAATATGAACACACGACAACTACTTACTTTTTTGAAGAACTCTCTTGATCCTTCTGTACTAATCGTGCTCCCTCAGTTTCAGGTCTGACCAGCATTTTCTCAGTTGATCCTTGGATCGTTGTACCCCAAAATTCTTCTGAAGACTCTTCAAAACTTTAGTCATGGTCTTGGCCTTTCTGATAATTGGGTTTGGATAAGGTCCATACTTCCCATCATAGTCATTCCTCTTCAATATGTCCACCATCTCCAACATCTCTCCAAAATACATATTTGAGGCCTTAAATCTTCTCCTCAGGGATTGGGACGTTTCAGGTTTCGGGCTTTCCTCGTCCTCCTCCTCGTTAGTGGAATTATTATTGCGCACCTTCTGTGTCTCCGCCAAGTGCTCTCCCCACTGCGCAGAAAGAGAAGGGGCGGGGAATAGTCTAGAAAGAATGTCAGGGGTGGGCGGAGTTTCACGCATGTGCACTGTATATAAAACGCAACACGCGTGTGTCGTACGTGCGATCTGTGAGCAGAGTGAGGAGCTGATGCGCCGATCGTACAAACGAAGGTACAATTTTTAACTTGGTACATCACTAGCCTATACTGCTTCTATATAGGCCTATGTTGGGACAAGATTAGAAGAGTTTAGCATGACATTATTATTAGGGTTTATCTTGTGTTGTGTCTTGCAGACAGGATGGATCCCTTCCAGAAATCGCATTTTATGGGGCTATTCATTGATCTGCTCAGGGAGCTGCCCTGCCTGTGGAAGATGAACAACCCCTTTTCTAAGAACCTAAGAAAGAGTAAGGCAGCGCTGGAGAAACTGCTTGGTTTTATAAAGACCATGGTCCCCACGGCAGACATGACCTATGTGAAGGCCAAAGTTGGTGCCCTGAGGAGTACATATCTCAGGGAGCGCAAGAAGTACCAGAATTCCCTGAGATCAGGAGATCCAGATGCCATTTATATCCCCAGGATGGTGTACTACGAGAGGCTGCATTTTCTGGCAGACCAGGGGGAACCCAGGCCACCACTCTACAGTCTTCCTTCAAGGCTTCCTTCACCCCCAGCTGAGGCTTCCGATGTTCAACCTGGGCCTTCCAGGCAGCAACATGTGGAGGGGCCCAGCTTGAGACAGGTATAGCATTGTTCAACATTTCTTATCGTTATTTAATGATGTTAACTAGATGTTATTATTGATCAGTAAGTTGTGATTTAACAAAGTGGTTTACATATCAATAGACAGTAGTGACCAAAAATGATTGGGACAAGAATGAGAAATGCTGGGCTCAGAATGATAGTCTGTTCTATCTGGTAACATTCAATTTGCAACAGTCACAAGCACCAAATTGTGTGATTGATGACCAAAAAACTAAAACTATGTCCCATACACAGGAAGACCTCAGCCGGGAGGAGGCTGTGGCAAGTGGCAGCCGGGAGGTCGACCATCACCCTCCTCCTCCTCCTCCTGCCACAACTACAGGAGCAGAGCCACAGCCTGGAAGGAAGCCTGGAGGGAAGTGCCTAAGGAAGAGTGATGGCCTAGGTTCAGTTTGGTCTGATAGAATCACATATTATGAGTATCGCCTCTGGTCTAAATCATTATAAATATTGTATAACGTACCATCATCCAGAATTTGTAGTTTTTTTAAAAAGGAAGAGAAGGGTCGAATGGAAGTATCGGGTAGTCGCTCACACCAACCCCATATATAGTTCCATACAGCCCTATAATAAATTGGACTATACCGGTACTTGGTAATAGAAAAACATCAATAGAATTTAAAATCGATATAATATTTAATCAAAATATAAAACAAGACAACAATGAAACATCACTTGAAGAAGTACAATGGTATGCACATCACAGTTGAGGTATTCCTGACGGGTTCTCCATAGGGAACATTCAACCGTAGAGGATGTACAATAATTTTCCTCGACTAGTTTCGCGGGAACAGGCCCGCTTCTTCAGGAGGATATCTATACAGAAGTATCACAATCATTAAATAATACACACATATAAAACTATAAGCAATACAATTATCATGATGTTATTAATTTTACATACACAATTCCCCATATGCAAAAAAGGAGATCCGCTCACCCCACTTCAAGGAACAGGCTGCAGGCAAGGAAGTCCACAAAGTCCCCCCACGGTGAACATGGGGGATTGGTAAGCGCCGGCTCTAGATAAATAATGTTATAATCATTTATCAATTAGGTAGGAGTATATCTTGGATTAAGGAGGGGAAGAGGGGCGGGAGGGGAAAGAAGGGATTGTGTTTTAATGGGTGAAACCGTGATTTTAAGGGAGAAGGGGGGGGGGGAGGGGAGGGAAGGAAAAGAAGAAGAAAAAAGGGGGGGGGGGAGAGGGGGGGGAAGGGGGGGGGGAGAAGGGAAAAAGATGAGAGGGAAAGGGGGGGGGGGGGGAAAGAGGGGAGAGGAAAGGGGGGTAGAGAGGGAGAAAAAAAAAAAAAAAATAAAAAATTTAGTAGAGGTATAAGATCAAAAAGTGATTTAAACCATAATATCTCATATAGATATAAGTGTAAAAAATTCAAACGTGAATAGTCAAATGTATCCATGTGGATTAAATAATAGAAAAAGAAATTTAGAAAGGAACCCTTCACCCAAGTAAGAATCCTTAATTCCAAAGGGGGGTTAAAATAAATAAAAGCGAATCGGCTTACCAAAGAGCCAATCAGGGGATCGTGTAAGAACAAGACACCAAAATGGTTAAGCAGGCTTGCAAGGATATTGTACCATTCGCTGAGTATCAGATACCAGGTCCACTGTTAGATAGCTTAATGGCCATCAATACTGCAAAAGGGGTGTGAAACATTTAAGTATAAAGAAGGTAGAAAGACCGTAGGCATTAACAAGCCGATGCGTCAAAAAAAGAGTTTACACGAATTCGTAAATGAGTAAATAGCATCTTATATAGTGGTTACCTGTCAGCGGGGACAATATCCTAATGCAGCCCTAATGGAGTCCGTGCGCACCTGTCCATTCGGCGGTCAATTCGACCGTTAAATAGACTCCCCAACACACACGGCGTCTGGCGTCCACCGGAAGTCGGTGCCGTCCGACGTCATGTGGCGTGCCTCTCCGCACCGCGCAGGCGTACTAAACGGTCGCTACTGCGCAGGTGCGTCCGCTCGGCGGTCTAATAGGGCGCCCGAACGGGTTACCTAGCAGTCACCACGTCGGACGTACGCCAAGTCCCGGCGGCGTCCGAACGTCATGTGGTCTGTTTCCCCACACTGCGCAGGTGCAGTGCTAGACTGTTACTGCGCTAGTGCGCAAGGGGATAACCCCAATGGATCCTTGATCCAAAGGTTAACCCTTGCAAGTCGGGCGAATAAATCGTCCAGACCAGGGGAAACACATGTCCACCAAGGGGAGAAAAAAGGGGATAGGTTTTTTATTGGTGGCATATATAGCGTCACCTATTATAAAAACGGTTTGTAAGAAATTGTCTCATTGAGACCTGGTGGTAGGGTGGCATTGAGTCGTTCGATCCTCAGGGTTTCCCTCTGTAGGATCGTTCGATCCCAATTTCCACCTCTAGGATTTGGAAAGACTACCTCGAGAACAAAGAATTGGATCACTGTGGTATCAAAGCGATGGTAAAAACCAATATGTCTACCAATTGTGGTAAGTTTCCCACTTTCTGAATAATATAAATGGTCACCAATCCTCTGTCTAAACTCTCGAATAGTCTTTCCAATATAAAAGGCTCCACATTTACAAGTCATAAAATATATGACCCCCTTCGTACTGCAATCGGAAAACGTACGAGGTAGAAAAACTTCTCCATTAGGTAGAATAAATTGGTTACCCTCCAGGACCCATGGGCAACGGGGGCAGTTGTTACATTTAAATGTACCTCTGGAATGTCTATGCATAGGACTAGTAGATGTATAGTGACTATGCATTAAACGATCCCGAAGGGAGCATGCTCTTCGAAAGACTAATTCGGGAGTAGGCCGTATATATTTAGCTAGAACATGATGCTCCGTGAGTAAATGCCAGTTTTTTGTGAGGATATTCCGAAGAGTTTTATGGTGAGCAGAATATGTTGTGATGAATCTCAATGATTCATTACTTGTCGTTTTAGGTCGTTTATGTAATAATATGTCTCTAGGATGAGACACGGCCTTATTAAAGGCTTTCCTCAAATTTGTGGGAGTATAGCCCCTGGCTAATAAACGGTCACGTAAGGCATCAGCTTGGACTTTAAAGTCAACGTCTCGGCTGCAGTTTCTGCGTAATCGCAGAAACTGTGCAAACGGGATGCTGCGCACCAAGGGTTCCGGATGGGCGCTGGTAGCAAACAATAAAGTATTGCCTGCGGTGGGTTTGCGATAGAGGTCCGTATATAAAGTGCCATCGGGCTGTTTTATGATGAAGAGATCCAAAAATGGAATCCGCTCTGTATCGAAGGTAAACGTAAATTTCAAATTAAATTCATTGTTATCTAATTCTTGCATGAACTGGAGGAATCTTTCCTTAGTTCCAGTCCATACTATAAATAAATCATCTAAATAGCGATACCATAGAAGAGCGTCCTCCAAAAATGGAGCAAGTTTATCATCAGAGTGGATTTGTCTCTCCCAACCTCCCAAAAATAAATTTGCGTATGCTGGGGCACAAGAGGTCCCCATGGCAACGCCTTGGGTTTGCAAATATAATTGGTCATTAAAGGTAAAGTAGTTCTTTGTTAATATAAATTCCAACAATGCTAAAATGAATTCATTAAATGGCCATGTATTGATCTCCTGCTCATACAAAAAGGATCCAGCCGTCCGGATGCCCTGCCCGTGGGGGATACTCGAGTAAAGAGCCTCGATATCAATCGCCACGAGCAGGGCATCCGGAGGGATCTGGATCCCCTCCAGTTGTTGCAACAAATCCGTCGTGTCTTTAATGTAAGAGGGGAGTCTTCGCACATGTGGCATTAAATAGGCGTCTACCAGTTTACTGGCATGGTCTGTCAGTGAGTCAATCCCCGAGACAATTGGCCTTCCAGGGGGTAATGGTAAATTTTTGTGTGTCTTGGGAAGAGCGTAGAAGGTAGGAACCATCGGAAATTTAGGGATCAGGAAGTCTAATGTATCTCTGTCAATGAGGCCTGCCATAAATGCCCCAGTGCAGAGAATACAGAGTTCCTGATGAAATGAATTAGGTACTGATTGGTCAATCGGACGATACCAGATAGGGTTATTAAGGATAGTCATACACATGGTCTGGTACTGGTGGTGTGTCATAACGACAATATTCCCACCTTTGTCCGACTGTTTAATGATCAAATCTGGATGTTTTTGTAAAGTTTTTAATGCTTGAATCTGTCCAACATCAAGATTAGGGGTAACATCATGCCAATGCTGTCGTTTCAGATCTCTTATTGTAGTTTGAAGAAAATTCCAGATGGTAGGGCATATCATGAGGTCAGGGAATCTACGAGAGCGTAGTTTAAATTTCTTAGAGGCCACCTCTAAATGTTCTATGTGGGTGGATGAGGCTGTGTTGGAAGGGGGTGTAGTTTGTGAAATAGGGTCTTCAATGGCTCCTTCATCATAGAGGAGCATAAGATCCCGTAATGCCCGAAATTCCGCCATACTAAAGTGTTTAGTGCGTTCTGTAAGTTTGCGTTCTAGATTCAAATTGGTGCGATCTTTGTCAAATAAAAACTTAAATGTGAGATTTCGTGCAAACAAATACAAATCTTTTATGGTTTCATTAACTTTTAGTCTATCCAGTGGGCAAAACCCTAGGCCCAAATGGAGTACTGACACCTGTTCGTCTGACAAACAATAGGGGGTCAGATTTACGATGTTACGGTTAGTGTCGGGTTGGGAATGTGTGGTAATGCTGGTGCTGGTTTGAGAATATAGGAATCCAGATTCCCTTGTTGTTTTTTTAGATCTAAAAAAATCATGTCCTCATTTATTTTGGTGTGTTTATTAGTCATTAATGTTGAATTCAAGACCTTTAGGATAGTACCATGAAGTGTGGAGTGGCCCGTAGCCCCCTCTATTGAGGGAGTGACCTCAATAGGTATTTGTGTTGCAGGTGTACGTGTCGGTTTAGGGGGTTTGGAACCCTTCTTATCTTTTTTAGGGTTCACAGGTGGGGTACCACCACCATAACGTAATCTTTTACGAGTAGAATTTGCTGTTGGGGTGACCGAAGGTCTAGGATTACTTGGTAATGAGTAAGTTGATGTCAAAGAGGAGTCAGATTCTATCTCCATTGTTGGATTACTAAAGGTATTATATCGAAGAGGAGGTTTTCTCCCCAAGTTCCTGTTTGACCAACGGTATGCATAGCCTTCAGTAAAGGCGGATTTATCTCTATTAAATTTAATCTGTTTTTTTGTAATAATAGATTTATTCAGAGTTTCCAACCGATCTCTTAATTCCTTCCATTTAGGATCAAAAGATGGGTTGTCCTTCAGATATATATAATCGGTATTCAGTCGTTCAATCTCTTTATCTAATAAGGTCATATCCAAACTATATTGATTAATCAAAGTTTTCATGAGATCAAGACTACAATTAGTCAGGATGTTTTCCCAGTTTTTCCTAAAATCCGGTGAGGGGTCTTTTAGGGTTGGAAAAATTTGGTTTCGCAAACCTATAGGGCAAATACAGTCGGTAACGTACATCTTAAAGTATTCAATATGCCAATGTAGATGAGATTTACGTTTCAATAATCCATAGATCTTATAGAAATAGGTTTTCAAATCATCCTCAACTTTATGTTCATTCAGGCAAGCAGTTTTCAGATTTGTCATAAATTCTCCCCAATCAGTATTTAGGGTATCCATGACGGGAAGGTGGGGGAGGGATAAGGAAAGAGACAATCTCTAAATTTTTCTATGGCGACGTGACTAAACAAGAAAGAAATATATATAACAATAATTGTCATTACAATGTGATAAATATTAGAGGCACTCCAACAATCAATCACCAATTAAGTTCCCCAATTAGGTGAATGAGTAAATGGGTGTGTTATCCACCCTATCCTAAATCACATATTATGAGTATCGCCTCTGGTCTAAATCATTATAAATATTGTATAACGTACCATCATCCAGAATTTGTAGTTTTTTTAAAAAGGAAGAGAAGGGTCGAATGGAAGTATCGGGTAGTCGCTCACACCAACCCCATATATAGTTCCATACAGCCCTATAATAAATTGGACTATACCGGTACTTGGTAATAGAAAAACATCAATAGAATTTAAAATCGATATAATATTTAATCAAAATATAAAACAAGACAACAATGAAACATCACTTGAAGAAGTACAATGGTATGCACATCACAGTTGAGGTATTCCTGACGGGTTCTCCATAGGGAACATTCAACCGTAGAGGATGTACAATAATTTTCCTCGACTAGTTTCGCGGGAACAGGCCCGCTTCTTCAGGAGGATATCTATACAGAAGTATCACAATCATTAAATAATACACACATATAAAACTATAAGCAATACAATTATCATGATGTTATTAATTTTACATACACAATTCCCCATATGCAAAAAAGGAGATCCGCTCACCCCACTTCAAGGAACAGGCTGCAGGCAAGGAAGTCCACAAAGTCCCCCCACGGTGAACATGGGGGATTGGTAAGCGCCGGCTCTAGATAAATAATGTTATAATCATTTATCAATTAGGTAGGAGTATATCTTGGATTAAGGAGGGGAAGAGGGGCGGGAGGGGAAAGAAGGGATTGTGTTTTAATGGGTGAAACCGTGATTTTAAGGGAGAAGGGGGGGGGGAGGGGAGGGAAGGAAAAGAAGAAGAAAAAAGGGGGGGGGAGAGGGGGGGGAAGGGGGGGGGGGAGAAGGGAAAAAGATGAGAGGGAAAGGGGGGGGGGAAAGAGGGGAGAGGAAAGGGGGGTAGAGAGGGAGAAAAAATAAAAAATAAAAAAAAAACAAAAAAAAAAAAGGGGGGGGGGGAAAGAGGGGGAGGGAAGAAGGAGTGAGGGTAGAATAGGTTGAAGTGGCTACATATAGTTCCAGAGGGAAGTGCCTAAGGAAGAGTGATGGCCTAGGTTCAGTTTGGTCTGATAGAAGATGCAGCCTCTTGTAGGACCACAGCCTGGGGACATACATGGCATCTGCTCTTCCTGATCTCTTGGTCTTCTGGACCAGATTGTTCTCCCTGAGATATGTACTCCTCAGGCCACCAATTTAGCATTTTCAAAATAGTTCATGTCTGCCCTGGGAGCCAAAGGCTTCGCCAAATCGACCAGTTTCTCCAGCGTTGCCTTCCTGTTTATTTGTTTGACACCTAAATAAAGATTTTTTTGGTTGAAGAAATACTTGCCTATGTCTTTTACTTCAAAAAGGACAGTTTATTTGTGAGTAGGCAGGTACATTTCAAAAATACAAAGTCAAATTAATAACAAGGGGCACCAACACCAAACAACCTCCTCTAGATTAAAAAAGAAAACAATAAAATAAAAAGATAATAATGGTGTTGTGGTAAATTGACACACAAAACACACCAAAAAAATTGCAAAGATGAGCAAACTGTCAAAAAAGGAGATGTTGATTAAAAAAACCAACCACCAAATTTAAAAACAAAAAAAACAAAAAAACGATTGGGAAGATGTGATGAATTAAAATATTGTATTCATGAAATGAGGAAAAAGAATAAAGAAATAAGTTTGGGAGAAATGTGTGTGAATATGAGCAGCAAAACAACTTCATTCTTGTAGCATTGTAAAGAAAAAGAGAATACACTGCATTAAATAATTTTTAACATTGCAGTGTGACGAATGTGCTATATCGATTACGAGTGGCAGTTTTACCTGACCGAGCGCTTCTGTCTCAGAATTTATTCTGAGCATGCGGGGCACCTTGTCCGTCGGACTAGGCTACACGCGATCAGAACTGACGCGCATCAGATCATGTTGTCAGAAAGTGTTATAGCCAAGCTCTCAAACTTGGTCCGACGGAAACAGTCCAATGGAGCCCACACACTGTCGGATTATCCGACAACACGGTCCGATCGGACATTTTTCGTCGGAATGTCCGACCGTGTGTACAAGGGCTTACTCTTGCAGGATGTGGCCGGTGCTCTTTAAGCTTTAAAAAAGATGTTTCATTTAATGCAGTAATTAGGAAATTAGGGAAGCAGGAACTGGCAGATGTCACAGCAGCATCTCCATTATATATTACTATAATTGAAAACAAGGAACTGGGTATTGGATATAAACTCTCCTGTCCTTGACTGTATTAGAATTTTCTATACAGTTACTATTTTTAATTCAAGCTGTAAAGTCTTGAACTATTACAAACAATAATTTTATCCTTCAGGGTTCATTGCTTAATGTGCATATTAAATAAAGATGAATTAGTGGTGGAATAACCTATTCCAATTTCCACAGTGAATAAAATATGATGAGTTAATAGGATAGGAGTTAAGGAAAGGTGTGTACACATAGATGTGTAGAATGACACCTGGGGCAATATGAGGCATTAACACTTTACACTGTATAAAAAGAAACTTAGGGCACTTTCACACTGGGTGAGGGAGACATTAGCGGTAAAAATAATATTAGCAGTGCTTTTCGGCCGCTAGCGGGGTGCTTTTAACGGCTGAATAAAGGGTTAAAAGCGCCTACAAAGCACCCACAAAGCACCGCTACCGTACAGGCACTTTGTCAGAGCTGCCCATTGATTTACACTGCTCCTTCACCACCCGAAAGATGTTGCTTTGCGGGCGCTTTTAACCCTCTTTTGCTGAAAAGCACCATTAAAACATCAGTAAAGTACCACTAAAAATAGTGGCGCATTACCACCAATGCCCCAACGCCCCAGTGTGAAAGTGCCCTTAACATCCTGCCAGCACAGCACCCCAGTGTGAAAGCACTCGGGCTTTCACACTGGGGCTGCAATGGAGGAATTTTTCAGGCGCTTTAAGGTGCTATTTTTAGCCCAAAAGCTCCTGAAAAAACGCCCCAGTGTGAAAGGGATCTAAAAGAGGATCTTCACCCCATGAAAAAAACATTAAGTCAGCAGCTACAAATACTATTGCTGCTGACTTTTAATAAAAGGACACTTACGGTACCTGTCCATGGGTCCAGCGCTGTCTATGCCTGGGACAAGTTAAAATGCAGCACAGAAAAACAGGAAACCCTCTTACAGGCTATAGGCAACACAACAGTTTGAAAAAATAATAAGAGAACATTGGCCTTTGTTACTCAAAGATAGGGATGCGCTCTGTGTTCATCTCGAACGCATGTTCGACTCGAACACAGGCTGTTCTCCTGTTCGGTGAATCCAGAACTTTGTGGGCCGTTCGCACCATATTCGTGTGTTGCGAATGGCCCACAATGCACTACGCCATAGCAGTGCATTGCTGGCTCATGATTGGCCAAGCATGCACTGTGACCCCGCATGCTTGGCCAATCACAGCGCCGGAAGCGAGGAGAGCCATAATTGGCCACAGGCAGGATGCCTGTGGCCAATTACAGCTCAGGGGGGTTTAGTACACACCCCACACTACATAAGGCGGCCAGAGCAGCGGGCTTGTGTAGTGTGTTGGCGTGCAGGGAGAGACCAGGATAGGCAGGGACAGTGTCTTTTTGCTTGTGAACCTAGCGCTGTTACAGTGGGTCTTGTGTGCCTCCTGCACAGTATACACCTGAAGCGACCCCTTATTGCTGGTGTTGTTCTGTTTCTGTAACACAGGCATCTACAGCAGTTACAGTGGGTGTTGTGTGCCTCCTGCACAGTATACACCTGAAACTACCCCTTATTGCTGGTGTTGTTCTGTTTCTGCAACAAAGGCATCTGCAGCAGTTAGAGTGGGTGTTGTGTGCCTCCTGCACAGTATACACCTGAAGATACCCCTTATTGCTGGTGTTGTTCTGTTTCTATAACACAGGCATTTGCAGCAGTTAGAGTGGGTGTTGTGTGCCTCCTGCACAGTATACACCTGAAGCTACCCCTTATTGCTGGTGCTGTTCTGTTTCTCTAAAATAGGCATCTGCAGCATTTACAGTGGGCCTCCTGCAGAATATACACCTGAAGCTACCCCTTACTGCTGGTGTTGTTCTGTTTCTGCAACAAAGGCATCTGCAGCAGTTAGAGTGGGTGTTGTGTGCCTCCTGCACAGTATACACCTGAAGATACCCCTTATTGCTGGTGTTGTTCTGTTTCTATAACACAGGCATTTGCAGCAGTTAGAGTGGGTGTTGTGTGCCTCCTGCACAGTATACACCTGAAGCTACCCCTTATTGCTGGTGTTCTTCAGATCCTATACCACAGGCAGGCAGCTTCAGTAATTACAGTCAGTGTACTGTGTCCTCTGCTCAGTGTGCACCTAAAGCTACCCCATTTGCTGGTTTTACCATCTCCCTGCAGGCCATTAGTATGTCTGGAAGGCCAACAAGGACAGGCAGACAGTCACGAGCCAATAAAAGAGGGCAAGCAGGCTCTTTGTCTAGAGTACTGGTCATGGACCCGGTGCATCGTCATCAGCACGTGGCCATGGGACACGCTTGTCCTTATTTTTGGCAGCTGGACGTGTTGCTCGGCTGGCTGAGCTCCAAAAGGAGTTGAACCTGCCCAAGAACCGCTTTATATGTGACATGCCCACCAGGTGGAACTCAATGTTGGCCATGCTGCAGTGGCTGCACACGCAGCAGAGGACCATCAATGAGTACCTGTGCGACTACAGCACCAGGACAGGGTCAGGGGAGCTCGTTTTTTTTCACCATGCCAGTGGGCATGATCAGGGATACATGCACTGTCCTGTCACCATTTGAGGTGAGCAGTGACAGTGCATGCATCAGTGATACTGTACCTCTTGCCCACCTGTTGGAGCATACGCTGAGGCAGACCAGAGGCAAGAAGAGGAGGACTTCCTTGCCTCTCAAGGCCCCCTTTATCCAGACAGTGTTCCTGCTGACCCATCCATCACATAGGAAGAGGAGGAGGAGGAGGAGGCTTGTGTCAGCATGGAGGTGGAGCCTGACACTCAGCATTAGCAGCAGCAGTCTTTTAGGGATGATTTACAGTCCCAAGAAACCCGTGGACTTGTACGTGGCTGGGAGGAGGTGGCTGCGGATCATGTCATCCTTAGTGACCCAGAGGACTCCAGGAGAGGTTGCAGTGTCGTGGCACCAGCACCAGTGCCTAAGGCCCAATTTTTCAGCCCCTGTTTAACAGGGGCATGTAATTACAATTTTTGATGCAAAGCATTGCAGCAGGGCTCATTCCTGCACTCCAACTAGAGTATCTGGGAGAGGGTGCAGTGTTGTGGCACAAGCACCAGTGCCTAAGGCCCAATTTTTCAGCCCCTGTTTAACAGGGGCGTGTAATTACACTTTTTGATGCAATACTTTGCAGCAGGGCTCATTCCTGCACTCCAAATAGAGTATCTGTGAGGGGTTGCAGTGTTGTGGCACCAGTGTCTAAGGCCCAATTTTTCAGCCCCTGTTTAACAGGTGCATGTAATTACAATTCTTAATATAATATTTAACTGCAGGGCCCGTTCCAGCGACCACTGAGAGTAACTGTGAGAACTTACAGTGTTTTGGCACCAGCACCACCACAACCACCAAAGGCCCAATTTTTCTACCACTGTTCAACAATGGCACGTAATTACAATTCTTGATATAATAGTTCACAGCAGGGCGCTCCAGCGCCCACCAAGAGTCACTTTGAGGGCTTACAGTGTTAACTTGTGGCAACACCAACACCTTAAGGCCAAATTTCTGCAAAGCATATAGGGCAGGCCCCTACTTTGAAACATCCAACTTACAAACGTCCCTTACTTGCAAACGGAAGGAGACAACAGGAAGTGAGATGAAAAAAGATGGACTGCCAGAACAATTATACAGGGGTGATAACCCTTCATGTTTTCCAAAAAGCTTAAAAATAGATTTTTTGACTGGAGCTACACTTTAAAAATTTACCAGTTCAAAATTACAAACTGTTTCTACTTAACACAACAAACCTACACAGTCCCTGTCTTGTTTGCACCGCCTGTATACTGCTGTTCTGAGTATATAGGGCCTGGGGGCCCCACGCCTTTCCTTTTTTTTATTTGGGTACAGGGTTCCCCTTAATATCCATACAAAAGGGGCCGTTAAGGGCGGGGGGTGGGGCTACCCATGCCATTTTTCTCAATGATTTTCATCTGTATTTCTGGAACCAGACATTACATTACAACCGCAAACAGTTGTAAATGACTTTTTTTCCCGTTAAATGTCATTTTGTGCAGGGACTGTTCTAAACACGGAAAACACGTGCCACTTTACAGACATACTATAGACACCCCCCAGGCACCATATTTAAAGGAATATTTCACTTTTTTTTGCACTTTAATTGTCATTAAAATCAGTGCTCCCGAAAAAACAGGCATTTAAAAAAATGTTTTTTTATTGATCCATGTCCCCTGGGGCAGGAGCCTGGTCCCCAAACTCTTTTTAGGACAATATCTTGAATATTAGCCTTTAAAATTAGCACTTTTGATTTCGTAATGGGGTTCTAAAGTTTGTATGAATTTTCGGGCCGTTCAAAGGTTCTGGTGCGAACCGAACCAGGGGGTGTTCGGCTCATCCCTACTCAAGGATAGAAAGCTGAAAAGTGTTCTACCAGGTCAACCCCAGTTTATTTACACTAAATCACCAACACTTATGTTGAAGTTGGCACATAATTTCATAAACGTCCCAAAAAATTCCTTTACTTTCCTAGACCAAACTCTTTTTTTCAGTTGTGGTAAATGCATTATTTGTAGAACTTCTAGGCATAGGATTATGAAAAAAACATTTTAAGTCTTACTCTCGGGGGAAATCCTTTGAGATTAAGAAGTTTATTACGTGTGGGACCACACATGTTACCTACCTTCTGTCCTGTCCTTTTGTTCTCCAGTATGTGGGGAGGACCTCAAGGAAGTTGGGGATTAGACTAAGGGAGAATGTCAACAGAATCAAAAAAGTTTTTAAGCACCACAGTCTGTCCAATCATTTCAGATTGTTCCACAACAGAAACCCTAGCGTTTTAACGTTTTGTGGAATAGATAAAGTGGAGGGACATTGGAGAGGATTCAATCTCAAGAAATCTGTCTCACAGAACGAGACCCAATGGATCCATAGGCCTGGTACTATGAGTCCCTTTGGCCTAAATATAGAATTAGATTTGAATTGTTTTTTGTCTAACCGGTAATTTATTTTTATTTTTTCTTTTATATTTATTTTTATTTTATTTATTTTATTATTTTTTTATGTTTTTATTTTAGTTCATTTTTATTTTTTATTTAACATTTATCAATTAATATTTTTTATCTGTATTTCATAAAATTATTGTATCATGATGAATATATAATTTTTCCTGGAACTATTGTTCATATTTTAAGATATAAATATATTTAATTTAAGGCATATTATAATTTTAAACAAATGTATTAAATTTATATATAATATGTAGTTGTTAAAGAGTTTGTTATCACTTGAAAACAACAGGAAGTGATGTTGTATAAAGGATTTGGTTGCTTCCTATTGGACAATGTGAGAGGAGGTATTCGCTTCTGGGATATAAATCCCATCACCCAAAACCGGAAGTGATGTCCTTGATGATGGCCTGGGGGAGGCTCGAAACGCATTGACGCATTTGCGGTTTCATTAACCACTGACGCAACTTCGCCCTCCGTGGAACACACACCGGTCAGCGGCGGAACCGGATGCTTTACACTGATGCCTGTTTTTTAAGCTGTCTTGTAAGTGGTGCCTAGTTTGCGGAAGCTATTCAGTTTAATGGTATTTCACTATGCGTTCCTTTTCTGTTTCCCATTTATCAAGCTTGGCCGATGTTTATTGATATAAGAACATCTTTCTGCAGAAGTCTCTAAGTTCCCTCTCCTCACACACCAGATCATTTGATCACAGCCTCTTTGACCCTAGACTGCAAAGCTGAGGTTCAATTCATTTTGGTTAGTGGGGTCACAAGAGGGAGGTGAAGCACATGATACCTTCAACGAAAATAATTTTTTAGAGCACTGATACACTATATTTTTTTAGGAGCACCCAGCACTTTATAGACTGTGTGGAATTTATTTACATATGTCTTTTGAAAAACTTTTGTATATCACAATATATGATGTCACATATTTGTGATGCAAATTTGACGCACTAATGCACTTTATCTTTAGACTGTGTCCTTTTATATTTGATTATCACTTCATATGATGTCACGTCATTAATTATTATTTGCATTGTTCTCTTTGCAAGCGCCATTTATATATTTATTTCTATTTTGAGGTTGAAGCACCTTTGCAACGGCAGCTGCATTGGTTTACTCACTTTTTCACTTAGCACACGTTTTATATAGTTTATTTATTTTTCAATTGTGGTTCAATATTCTGCAAGCGCTGTTAAATTCTTACATCCAAAGTATACCCTCAGGCCCATGCAAAACACTTTTTTTTGTTTTCCACATCTCTCCTTTTTATGTGTCTCAACAAGCTGAATATCTAGAATCTCAGCCCCTCTGACACGCCAGGTTGAGTGTACAAACATACAATATCACAGGAATTTACTGAAAGAAATGTGATCGGAACTGCACATGAGTAGCTCAGACCACATTTATGGCCTGCTCTGTGTGCCGTTCTGGTGTGACTCCCATACGCATTTGAGGGAGTCGTGTCACCTCAGCCCGACCATTAAAGAGTTGTGTTATCATTTAAGAATATGAATGATATTTGTGTTATCATTCATATTCTCTGAAAAATTGGCAAGAAATCATAAATTCAGCCAAGGGTATGTAAACATATGAGCACAACTGTATATGGCAGATAGAACATATAGATGTCCCCTATAGCTGGGTGTACAGAATGTGTATTACGTATGGTAAAGGACTTGGAGGTGTAGTTTGATTATGTTTGACACATGCTGGGAGTTAACTGGTAGTAATCTGATGTAAGACTGGGCAAATTGTAGGATACAGGTGTAGCGGCCATAACCCGTTGCAGGGCGGCCTTGACTTAATGGGCTTACTAGTTACCTTCTCGTGGCCTGCTCTTCCACGTCTAGGGGTTCCCAGGGTTGATACCCAATGACTTGAACACTGACACAGATGAAGTCCTCTTTAAAAGGTTTTATTTTGCAGTAAGAACTCTCAATTAACACAGTCTCTTAGGGAACAGGTGAAGAACTCAGGCACCTTGAACTGCAGGTCTAGCAAAGTCTCTATTTCCACCCAGAGAGTAGCCACTCGAGGCTGGGTACTTCAAGGCTGAACAGATCTCTAGCCAGTGATCATGGCAGTCAGCACATTGACTCAAACTTGAACAATCAACTAAGGGTGAACAGGAACCTTTTTCCTCCGCACCTGGAACGTTTCCCGTCTCCTCAATGGTACTGGAGAAGTGTGAATTCGTCAATGTCCTTCTCAACTCAGTAACCAGGCACTTCTCAGGATGCTCCTCCTCCGAAGAGTCCTCCCCCGGTCACTTTCACGAGCTGTGGTGTCCCTCCAAGCCGAGAGCACACCCGGACACTTTGAATCCTCCCTCAGTTACTGCACTTCAGACCAGCAGGTTCCGAGACTCGGGAACGGACGGATCCCTACCCCAGACCAGCAGGCAGGTCTATCGGGGCCACTGACAGGAACATGTTGCAGGGTGTCGAAAACCCGTGACCCGGACCACTCACAGGGCTACCCTGGTCCTGGAACCACAACAGACCACACGGGTCTCACAAACACCTCCGGAACCCCGAACATGTGACCCACGCCCCCTTAAGTACCCCTTACCAGACTCCTCAGTGGGCCCCAGCACTCCCACTGATTGGCTCTGAGAAAGGCTATACCTAAACATCCAACCAAACCTGGTTCTGGCTAGTCATGTGCACCCCACCGTTCACATGACCAGGCAGAACTTCTAAACACAGCCTGGCCAAACTGGTGTTAAGGTCCACCTACATAATCAACCCTCAGAACCTTTACTGTTCTGAGGCAAAAGCTAAATTTACATGCGTATGACATTTTGTCTAAAATGTCATCCACTACACAGGTACTTAGCACTGCTTTGGGTTACTGTACTTTCATCCCCAACATCAGATCAGATGTAGAGAATTTATCACTGCTTTTTCATTGGAAAAAAGAGAACACTTCTTTTTACTGTGAAGGGGCAGCATAGTTATGCAAGTAAAATTTTACTTAGGTAGGTTTTACATCTATTTGTACTTGTTTGCAATACACTGTTTATGTGCATAGCTATTAATTCAAAATGTCAAATGCACATGTACAGTGTAAACAAATGTACCTACCCTTCAGCGCACCACTGCGTCACCTCTTGCCATTGACTTTTACATTGCTACCGAGTAGAACATTGCCCCTTTTTACACTGTGCATCGGGTAAACATCAATAGAGCTTGTTTGGACCAGGGAAAAGAAACTGACTGTGTTGAAGGAAGGGCAAGAAAGGGAGCGTGGAGGCAGAATCAGATGAGCTGGAGACAGCAGAGCTGTGAGATTGAGCACAGGCTGAGCTGGAGGATTATATCACTATGTACTTCCAGGTCCATGTTAAATAGGATTAATGGACCCAGGGGTGTGCAATAACACTGAGACAAGCACAGTGGCAGTGGGGGTGTCACTGAATTGGGAATAGAAGGGAAATGTTCGGACAGGGTAACTTGTTCTGGTGACAAATATCTAAAGCTGGCCATACTTTAAAGTATATGTAAACTCTAACCTTGTAACAACCCATTCAGTGAAAGGCAAAACATTTGTGTAACCAAATGCTGTATTACCTTATATCAAATGGAGCTATACATGGAGCACTTTCCTTCTAGCATTTTACATGGGGAATAGTCGCATCATGTCCTGAATGCGAGGGAAACAAACCATTCACTGATAGGAGAGGATTGTGGGACATGTAGTCCAGTCACCTGGATTTACACTAGACTTAATACTGTTTGACACTACAAGTTCCAGAAAGACTAAAGGAATTCTGGGCAAGTAGATAAAGTGGACTTACCTGGGCAGGCTCGCTCTCTTGGCACACAGATTCAGAGCCGCATGAGTCTGTCACTCTGGGTGCTGTTGGTGGGCACCACGGCCTGGGCAGAGCTGGGACTGCTCACCCTGAGTGCTGTATTGCTGGGCACAGGGTGGCTGTGGCTGTCACTAAATTGCTCATCAGGTCCTCATACACTGCACACCCGCGCAGTCACTGCTGGATTTCAGGGCCTATGGGTTGCCAGTACAGGACCCATGTATTGGCTGGATTGGTGAGCGGGCAGAAGCCCATCTTATTTCTGACGCTTTACCTAAAAACACTGCATGCAGACAAATTTACACCTGACCAATTGGAGGGTCATTGCCAGGGAAAATACAACATCTATTACAGTCTCATTGGCCTGCTACTGCACAGTAACATCTCTGAGCTCCATCAAGGATACCCATACTCCAAGGATTTTGTTTCATCAAAAGAGACTTTGCTCATAGAACCTGTGGCAGAATGCAACCTCTTTATAGATCTACAACCGTTTATTAGAGGGCGTACAATGACTAAAAGTCTCCTCTTCCCCCTCTTGCTTCTGGGGTCATAATCTGTTTCAGCCTGTTTATGCTAGCCATTTGACTTCTAGCTATTATTTCATTGTGTGTTCTTGTGATCTTATTTTAGTGCAATACCAACCAAATTGGGTCATACCTCTAACCTCTATAGTATGGTTGACTTAACCTTTCAGCAAAGTGTTGACTTGCATATATTACTAATTATTAATGTCTTTGCATTTTATGTTTGCATAAAATATGTCAGAACCCAGAGTGTCAGAAGTATCAGGAGGCTTGCAAGGTCAGGGCAACCAATGGGGACAAGCAACTGCCAGCGGCCCTTGCGGGGGTAGGGATGCAATTGTGTATAGATATAAAAATCATTATAAATACCTTTTTCCCCTTTTTCATAAGTGAGCACATAATCTCGGTTCTGAGCTGCATATGGGGCTCAGATAGCTGGAGGAGGAGAAACAGTAGTACACTGGTCATCCTAGTGAATGGCTGTGCAGGTCTGTGTGTGGAGGGGGGTGTCAGGATGTCAGGACAAGTCTATTCATTAGAGGAGAGTAGGCTAAGTTCACTGCACAGCTAAATAACTGACAAAGCTGTGTTTTCATGCCTAGGGTGCTCAGCTTTTGATAGGTAAGCAGAGTCTGGCATGAAAACCAGGTATTTCACACAAAGGAAGCAATACAAAGAGAGCAGGATACTTTTTCATACATGGTAAAATGTTGGGTTTAAATATTTTTAATCATTTATTTTTTCTTTCAACCCGCTGACCCGCCCCCCACTCCCACTGTGCTATTGTGTTCTGACAGCAGGGAGACTTCCCCACTGTCAGATAACACTAATCATTGTTGCCAGCTATATAGCCAGCTGCACTGATCATTAAAGAGAAACCCTATAGGATGATCAGTAGATCTACTTCTGTACAACCAGCCTGCGTACACATCAGCAGTCCCCACAAAACCAGACAAATAAAATTGATATCTATGCAACTTTGATATTGAGATAACATATATGCTCCTGAAAATACCAGGAGCTCTGTACTAATGCAGAAGAAAATCATAAAACGACTATAAAAGGCTCCCTGAGCAGTAACACTGAATAATTTTCTGATGAATGAATGCCTGAGGATAATTATCGCATTAACCACTATAACCCCCTGGGGTATTCTTGTGGATACAGTTGTTAAAGGAGCCAGCTGGAAGCAGGGGTACCGTTTTCTCTATCTCAGCCTGTTTCTACCACCTTTGGAGCTAAGAGGTCACACACGTCTTCATTAAACCTGCAAGCCTGGATGTGACTTAGCTGGGGCCCACTGATTGGAGGTGTTCCAAGAATGGATAGAGGTGTGTGTGTGTGTGTGATAATGAGAATGCTAGCCTGAAGAAAATATTAAGATCCCCTTGTCCTTGACTAAAATCAAGGCATCCCCCAAATGGCACATTCTACATTTGGAGAGATTACCTCTTACTTCCAGTGGAAGGCTATTCTACAGAATGATACATACTGTAGATGGCAGGGATTTTAACCTTTGCCTACTGTATCCAATATGAAGTCAGTCATTACTTGGGATGAGCTTGGTGTTCGAGTCAAACGCATGTTCGACTCGAACACTGGCTGTTTGCCTGTTCGGCAAAGCCAGAACTCTGTAGGCCAGACATGTCCAAAGTCCGGTTTTGAACGGCCCGCCTGGTTATTTAAACATATACATCTTTTGTGGCCCCCGGCGATCTCCCAGCGCCGGGGTCACAAAAGATATATAGTCCTGCTGCCTCAGAGGGAGGAGGCAGGACGAGTGCCGTGCACACAGGAGGAGAATTTCCTGTTTACACGGCAGCTGTAATAGGAAGTCCCATCTCTGCCATTGGACGACTGTTCTGTCCATCAGAGGAGGCGGGACTTTCTCTTAAAGGGGCCGTTGTGTAAACAGGAAATTCTCCTGTAGGATGTGTTTGGCTCTCATCCTGCCCTCCATGGCTGCACTGATGGTAATGGTGGCTACATTCCTGGCAATTGCAATTGTGGGGCTGCATTCCTGGCAATGGTGAGTGAATTCCTGGCAATGGTGGGGCTGCGTTCCCGGCAATGGTGGGGCTGCGTTCCCGGCAATGATGGGGCTGCGTTCCCGGCAATGGTGGGGCTGCGTTCCCGGCAATGGTGGGGCTGCGTTCCCGGCAATGGTGGGGCTGCGGGCTGCGTTCCTGGCAATGGTGGGTGCATTTCTGGCAATGGTGGGGCTGCATTCCCGTCAATGGTGGGGCTGCATTCCTGGCAATGGTGGGGCTGTGTTCCCGGCAATGGTGGGGCTGCGTTCCCGGCAATGGTGGGGCTGCGTTCCCGGAAATGGTGGGTGCATTCCTAGCAATGGTGGAATGGTGGGGTTGCATTGCTGGCAATGGTGGGGCTGCATTGCTGGCAATGGTGGGGCTGCATTGCTGGCAATGGTGGGGCTGTATTGCTGGCAATGGTGGGTGCATTCCTGGCAATGGTGGGTGCATTCCTGGCAATGGTGGGTGCATTCCTGGCAATGGTGAGTGAATTTCTGGCAATGGTGGGGCTGCATTCCTGGCAATGGTGGGGCTGCATTCCTGGCAATGGTGGGGCTGCATTCCTGGCAATGGTGAGTGAATTTCTAGCAATGGTGGGCGCTGCATTCCTGGCAATGGTGAGCGCTGCATTCCTAGCAATGGTGGGCGCTGCATTCCTAGCAATGGTGGGCGCTGCATTCCTAGCAATGGTGGGCGCTGCATTCCTAGCAATTGTGGGTCTGCAGATGGGCACTGGCCCTTATTTTTCTTCACAGTTCTTTATTTAAGATTTTAATTTTTTTTTTTTCCTGAAGCTTCCCTCTTAAAGTGAAGGTGCGTGTTATACGCCAATAAATACGGTGTATCCAAATAATACACTTGAGTTCATCTCTTCACCACACACAGCCACAAAGGCAAAAAAATTATTGTTGGGCAGTGTATTAGTGCTCGGACGAACAGACTTAGACCGAATTTTAATGATTCAAAGAATGTCAGGCAAAATGGTCGGCCCTCGCGCATGTTCAGTTCATCAAATCTGGCCCTCTTTGAAAAAAGTTTGGACATCCCTGCTGTAGCCTGTTCTCGCCAAATTCGTGTGGCACTCACAGCCCACAATGCACTGCGCCATCGCAGTGCATTGCTGGCTCATGATTGGCCAAGCATGCACTGTGACCCCCGCATGCTTGGCCAATCACAGCGCCGGCAGTGAGGAGAGTCAGGAGTCAGGATGCCTGTGGCCAATTATAGCTCAGTGGGTTTAGTACACACCCCACACTATATAAGGCCACCAGGGTGGCAGCCTTGTGTAGTGTGTTTCGGCGTCTACAGGAGTTAGTGGGTGTTGTGTGCCTCCAGCGCAGTATACACCTGTATCTACCCTTTATTGCTGTTCTCTAATAGAGCCATATGCAGGAATTAGTGGGTGTTGTGTGCCTCCAGCGCAGTATACACCTGTATCTACCCTTTATTGCTGTTCTCTAATAGAGCCATCTGCAGGAGTTAGTGGGTGTTGTGTGCCACCAGTGCAGTATACACCTTTTATCTACCCTTTATTGCTGTTGTTCTCTAATAGAGCCATCTCCAGGAGTTAGTGGGTGTTGTGTGCCTCCAGCGCAGTATACACCTGTATCTAACCTTTATTGCTGTTCTCTAATAGAGCCATCTGCAGGAGTTAGTGGGTGTTGTGTGCCTCCAGCGCAGTATACACCTGCATCTACCCTTTATTGCTGTTCTCTTATAGAGCCATCTGCAAAAGTTAGTGGGTGTTGTGTGCCACCATTGCAGTATACACCTTTTATCTACCCTTTATTTCTGTTGTTCTCTAATAGAGCCATCTGCAGGAGTTAGTGGGTGTTGTGTGCCTCCAGCGCAGTATACACCTGTATCTGCCCTTTATTGCTGTTCTTTAATAGAGCCATCTCCAGGAGTTAGTGGGTGTCGTGTGCCTCCAGCGCAGTATACACTTGTATCTACCCTTTATTGCTGCTCTCTAATAGAGCCCTCTGCAGGAGTTAGTGGGTGTTGTGTGCCTCCAGCGCAGTATACACTTGTATCTACCCTTCATTGCTGTTCTCTAATAGAGCCATCTGCAGGAGTTAGTGAGTGTTGTGTGCCTCCAGCACAGCACAGTATACACCTGTATCTACCCTTTATTGCTGGTGTTCTCTCATACAGGCATCTGCAGTAGTTAGTGGGTGTTGTGTGCCTCCAGCACAATATACACTACCCAACTGCTGGTTTTACCATCTCCCTGCAGGACATTACTATGTCTTGAAGGCCAACAAGGAGAGGCAGACAGTCACGAGCCAATAAAACAGGGCAAGCAGGCTCTGTGTCTAGAGACAACAGTGCTGGTCGTGGATGCGGTGCATCGTCATCAGCACATGGCCATGGGACACGCTTGTCCTTATTTTCGGCAGCTGGACGTGTTGAGCCGCATCATGCCGAAGACTTGGTAGAGTCATCTTCATCCTCCTCATTCTCTCTCACCCAGGCTCAGGGTACTAGCAAAGCAGCTGCCAACGCATCCTCTTCCCTCGTCTCAATGTCATCATCAGTCACTCCTTCCCTAGACCCACCATGTCCTCCTGAGGAGTCCCCCGAACTGTTTGAGCACAGTGTTGGGTACATGCTCCAGGAGGATTCCCAGTGTTTTGAAGGCTCAGATGATGATACTCAGCTAGAGGAAGGCAGTAGCGTGAGCGCAGAGAGAGGGGATGCTCAAGAAGGACAGCAATCTGGCAGTCATGTTCCACCAGCTGCAGCATACTGCCAGGTTTTCTCCAGTGATGAAGAGGGAGGGGATGATGAGGTCACTGACTCCACATGGGTGCCTGAGAGGAGGAGGAGGCACATCTCCAACAAGACAGGATGCCCTCCGGGGGGCCAGCTTAGGGGCAGCACACCAACTGAATCACCGCCTGTGCAGGGTGCTGCCTCTGCACGTTATTCCAAAAGTTCTTTGGTGTGGGACTTTTTTGAGACGAGTGCATCAGATTGCACTGCTGCCATTTGCAACATATGTCTCAAGCGTATCTCGCGTGGCCAAAACATTAGCCACTTGGGCACCACATGCTTGACCAGACATATGTTGACTTGTCATGCAGCTCGTTGGCAAGCGTACCTTAAAGACCCACACCCAAGAAAAAAGTGGACCTCTCCTTGCTCCTCATCAGCTGGGATCTTCAACCCCACTAGACCTTCAGTCCTCTTTGAAACCTGCACTGAGAGGAATGAAGGTGTAGAATTAGGTGTGTCACAGCCAAGTACTTACGGGCACTCTGCTAGCAGTACACCCATGTCCAATTGTAGCAGGCAAATTTCCCTGCCCCAGCTGCTGGACCGTCAAAAGAAGTTCACTCCCAGCCATCCACATGCCCAGCAGTTGAATGCTAGCTTGGCTAAATTGCTAGCACTTCAACTGCTGCCTTTTCAGTTGGTAGACTCTGCCCCCTTCCGTGAGTTTGTGCAATGTGCGGTTCCTCAGTGGCAGGTCCCCAAACGCCACTTTTTCTCATGGAAGGCGATTCCGGCTCTCTACCGGCATGTGGAAAGCAATGACCTTGCCTCGCTGGACAGGGCAGTCAGCGGGAAGGTGCATATTACTGCTGACTCATGGTCCAGCAGGCATGGACAGGGACGTTACCTATCTTTCACGGCCCATTGGGTCACTCTTCTGGCAGCTGGGAAGGATGCAGGACAAGGTGCAGTAGTGTTGGAGGTTGTTCCACCCTCAATGCAGCAGTCTCACCTTTGCCCTCAATGCAGCAGCCTCACCTTTGCCCTCAATGCCGCAGCCTGATCAATGCCCATCTGCAACCTAGACGGGACCGGGAGGGGGCAGTGCTCAGCCTCACCATTGCCTTCAATGCAGCAGCCTCACCATTGCCATCAGTGCAGCCTGATCAATGCCCATCTGCAACCTAGATGGGACCAGGAGGGGGCAGGACAAGCACCGACAGATTACATACAGTAAGGCCGCGTACACACGGGTGGACTGTTCGCCCAACTTAGTTTGTCAAACAATCCGACAAACAGTCCGCTCAAAATTTGCATGAGCGGACTTGACCACACACGATGAACGAACAGTCCGCTGAAAGCGTGCGCGATGACGTGAACGGCGCGTACGACGGGACTAGAAAAACGACGTCCTATACACTGCAATGCAACCTTCGGCGTGTAAATCCTTTCTGAGCATGCGCGGAACTTAGTTTGACGAACAAGCCTACACACGAGTGGACTGTCCGCTCAAACCAAGTTTCAGCGGACTGTCTTACGGGAATTCCGAAAAACTTTGTTCGTCAGACTGTCCGCTGAAACTGTCCGCTGAAGCCCACACACGAGCGGACTGTCCGCTGAAACACTGTTCAGCGGACAAAGTTGGGCGAACAGTCCGCCCGTGTGTACGCGGCCTGAGAATCTCCTATGATAGACAGAACAGTGGCCAATGGCGGCCCAGGAGATGGGACTTCCTATTACAGAGGCCGCCAAGTCAACAGGAGATTCTCACTGTATATAATCTGATGGCGCTCATCCCTCTCCATTCCCTTTGCCCTCTGAGGCAGCTAAAATTGAAGTATTGGTGTATAACACACACATGCTATTTGCACCCAATTTTCATGGTGAAAAAGTGAGTGTTATATGCCAATAAATACAGAAATTACAAGAATGTGGTTACTGAGGGGGAGCATCTTCAGCAGAATTCTGCTCAGTCCATTTTAGGTCTTGGATTAAGGATCTTCTCTGTCTATTGAAGGTCTCAGATTAAAGGTCTGCTCAGTTCATTATAGGTCTTGGATTAAGGATCTGCCCTGTCCATTGAAGGTCTTGGATTAAAGGTCTGCTCAGTTCATTAAAGGTCATGGATTAGAGGTCTGCTTTGTCCATTGAAGGTCTTGGATTGAAAATCTGCTCAATCCATTGTAGGTCTTGGACTAAAGGTGCATTATAAAACAGATTGCTGTAATACTAGCTTATAAAAAAGACTGAATTTCTGGCAATGGTGGGGCTGCATTCCTGGCAATGGTGGGGCTGCATTCCTGGCAATGGTGGGGCTGCATTCCTGGCAATGGTGAGTGAATTTCTAGCAATGGTGGGCGCTGCATTCCTGGCAATGGTGAGCGCTGCATTCCTAGCAATGGTGGGCGCTGCATTCCTAGCAATGGTGGGCGCTGCATTCCTAGCAATGGTGGGCGCTGCATTCCTAGCAATTGTGGGTCTGCAGATGGGCACTGGCCCTTATTTTTCTTCACAGTTCTTTATTTAAGATTTTAATTTTTTTTTTTTCCTGAAGCTTCCCTCTTAAAGTGAAGGTGCGTGTTATACGCCAATAAATACGGTGTATCCAAATAATACACTTGAGTTCATCTCTTCACCACACACAGCCACAAAGGCAAAAAAATTATTGTTGGGCAGTGTATTAGTGCTCGGACGAACAGACTTAGACCGAATTTTAATGATTCAAAGAATGTCAGGCAAAATGGTCGGCCCTCGCGCATGTTCAGTTCATCAAATCTGGCCCTCTTTGAAAAAAGTTTGGACATCCCTGCTGTAGCCTGTTCTCGCCAAATTCGTGTGGCACTCACAGCCCACAATGCACTGCGCCATCGCAGTGCATTGCTGGCTCATGATTGGCCAAGCATGCACTGTGACCCCCGCATGCTTGGCCAATCACAGCGCCGGCAGTGAGGAGAGTCAGGAGTCAGGATGCCTGTGGCCAATTATAGCTCAGTGGGTTTAGTACACACCCCACACTATATAAGGCCACCAGGGTGGCAGCCTTGTGTAGTGTGTTTCGGCGTCTACAGGAGTTAGTGGGTGTTGTGTGCCTCCAGCGCAGTATACACCTGTATCTACCCTTTATTGCTGTTCTCTAATAGAGCCATATGCAGGAATTAGTGGGTGTTGTGTGCCTCCAGCGCAGTATACACCTGTATCTACCCTTTATTGCTGTTCTCTAATAGAGCCATCTGCAGGAGTTAGTGGGTGTTGTGTGCCACCAGTGCAGTATACACCTTTTATCTACCCTTTATTGCTGTTGTTCTCTAATAGAGCCATCTCCAGGAGTTAGTGGGTGTTGTGTGCCTCCAGCGCAGTATACACCTGTATCTAACCTTTATTGCTGTTCTCTAATAGAGCCATCTGCAGGAGTTAGTGGGTGTTGTGTGCCTCCAGCGCAGTATACACCTGCATCTACCCTTTATTGCTGTTCTCTTATAGAGCCATCTGCAAAAGTTAGTGGGTGTTGTGTGCCACCATTGCAGTATACACCTTTTATCTACCCTTTATTTCTGTTGTTCTCTAATAGAGCCATCTGCAGGAGTTAGTGGGTGTTGTGTGCCTCCAGCGCAGTATACACCTGTATCTGCCCTTTATTGCTGTTCTTTAATAGAGCCATCTCCAGGAGTTAGTGGGTGTCGTGTGCCTCCAGCGCAGTATACACTTGTATCTACCCTTTATTGCTGCTCTCTAATAGAGCCCTCTGCAGGAGTTAGTGGGTGTTGTGTGCCTCCAGCGCAGTATACACTTGTATCTACCCTTCATTGCTGTTCTCTAATAGAGCCATCTGCAGGAGTTAGTGAGTGTTGTGTGCCTCCAGCACAGCACAGTATACACCTGTATCTACCCTTTATTGCTGGTGTTCTCTCATACAGGCATCTGCAGTAGTTAGTGGGTGTTGTGTGCCTCCAGCACAATATACACTACCCAACTGCTGGTTTTACCATCTCCCTGCAGGACATTACTATGTCTTGAAGGCCAACAAGGAGAGGCAGACAGTCACGAGCCAATAAAACAGGGCAAGCAGGCTCTGTGTCTAGAGACAACAGTGCTGGTCGTGGATGCGGTGCATCGTCATCAGCACATGGCCATGGGACACGCTTGTCCTTATTTTCGGCAGCTGGACGTGTTGAGCCGCATCATGCCGAAGACTTGGTAGAGTCATCTTCATCCTCCTCATTCTCTCTCACCCAGGCTCAGGGTACTAGCAAAGCAGCTGCCAACGCATCCTCTTCCCTCGTCTCAATGTCATCATCAGTCACTCCTTCCCTAGACCCACCATGTCCTCCTGAGGAGTCCCCCGAACTGTTTGAGCACAGTGTTGGGTACATGCTCCAGGAGGATTCCCAGTGTTTTGAAGGCTCAGATGATGATACTCAGCTAGAGGAAGGCAGTAGCGTGAGCGCAGAGAGAGGGGATGCTCAAGAAGGACAGCAATCTGGCAGTCATGTTCCACCAGCTGCAGCATACTGCCAGGTTTTCTCCAGTGATGAAGAGGGAGGGGATGATGAGGTCACTGACTCCACATGGGTGCCTGAGAGGAGGAGGAGGCACATCTCCAACAAGACAGGATGCCCTCCGGGGGGCCAGCTTAGGGGCAGCACACCAACTGAATCACCGCCTGTGCAGGGTGCTGCCTCTGCACGTTATTCCAAAAGTTCTTTGGTGTGGGACTTTTTTGAGACGAGTGCATCAGATTGCACTGCTGCCATTTGCAACATATGTCTCAAGCGTATCTCGCGTGGCCAAAACATTAGCCACTTGGGCACCACATGCTTGACCAGACATATGTTGACTTGTCATGCAGCTCGTTGGCAAGCGTACCTTAAAGACCCACACCCAAGAAAAAAGTGGACCTCTCCTTGCTCCTCATCAGCTGGGATCTTCAACCCCACTAGACCTTCAGTCCTCTTTGAAACCTGCACTGAGAGGAATGAAGGTGTAGAATTAGGTGTGTCACAGCCAAGTACTTACGGGCACTCTGCTAGCAGTACACCCATGTCCAATTGTAGCAGGCAAATTTCCCTGCCCCAGCTGCTGGACCGTCAAAAGAAGTTCACTCCCAGCCATCCACATGCCCAGCAGTTGAATGCTAGCTTGGCTAAATTGCTAGCACTTCAACTGCTGCCTTTTCAGTTGGTAGACTCTGCCCCCTTCCGTGAGTTTGTGCAATGTGCGGTTCCTCAGTGGCAGGTCCCCAAACGCCACTTTTTCTCATGGAAGGCGATTCCGGCTCTCTACCGGCATGTGGAAAGCAATGACCTTGCCTCGCTGGACAGGGCAGTCAGCGGGAAGGTGCATATTACTGCTGACTCATGGTCCAGCAGGCATGGACAGGGACGTTACCTATCTTTCACGGCCCATTGGGTCACTCTTCTGGCAGCTGGGAAGGATGCAGGACAAGGTGCAGTAGTGTTGGAGGTTGTTCCACCCTCAATGCAGCAGTCTCACCTTTGCCCTCAATGCAGCAGCCTCACCTTTGCCCTCAATGCCGCAGCCTGATCAATGCCCATCTGCAACCTAGACGGGACCGGGAGGGGGCAGTGCTCAGCCTCACCATTGCCTTCAATGCAGCAGCCTCACCATTGCCATCAGTGCAGCCTGATCAATGCCCATCTGCAACCTAGATGGGACCAGGAGGGGGCAGGACAAGCACCGACAGATTACATACAGTAAGGCCGCGTACACACGGGTGGACTGTTCGCCCAACTTAGTTTGTCAAACAATCCGACAAACAGTCCGCTCAAAATTTGCATGAGCGGACTTGACCACACACGATGAACGAACAGTCCGCTGAAAGCGTGCGCGATGACGTGAACGGCGCGTACGACGGGACTAGAAAAACGACGTCCTATACACTGCAATGCAACCTTCGGCGTGTAAATCCTTTCTGAGCATGCGCGGAACTTAGTTTGACGAACAAGCCTACACACGAGTGGACTGTCCGCTCAAACCAAGTTTCAGCGGACTGTCTTACGGGAATTCCGAAAAACTTTGTTCGTCAGACTGTCCGCTGAAACTGTCCGCTGAAGCCCACACACGAGCGGACTGTCCGCTGAAACACTGTTCAGCGGACAAAGTTGGGCGAACAGTCCGCCCGTGTGTACGCGGCCTGAGAATCTCCTATGATAGACAGAACAGTGGCCAATGGCGGCCCAGGAGATGGGACTTCCTATTACAGAGGCCGCCAAGTCAACAGGAGATTCTCACTGTATATAATCTGATGGCGCTCATCCCTCTCCATTCCCTTTGCCCTCTGAGGCAGCTAAAATTGAAGTATTGGTGTATAACACACACATGCTATTTGCACCCAATTTTCATGGTGAAAAAGTGAGTGTTATATGCCAATAAATACAGAAATTACAAGAATGTGGTTACTGAGGGGGAGCATCTTCAGCAGAATTCTGCTCAGTCCATTTTAGGTCTTGGATTAAGGATCTTCTCTGTCTATTGAAGGTCTCAGATTAAAGGTCTGCTCAGTTCATTATAGGTCTTGGATTAAGGATCTGCCCTGTCCATTGAAGGTCTTGGATTAAAGGTCTGCTCAGTTCATTAAAGGTCATGGATTAGAGGTCTGCTTTGTCCATTGAAGGTCTTGGATTGAAAATCTGCTCAATCCATTGTAGGTCTTGGACTAAAGGTGCATTATAAAACAGATTGCTGTAATACTAGCTTATAAAAAAGACTGAATTTCTGGCAATGGTGGGGCTGCATTCCTGGCAATGGTGGGGCTGCATTCCTGGCAATGGTGGGGCTGCATTCCTGGCAATGGTGAGTGAATTTCTAGCAATGGTGGGCGCTGCATTCCTGGCAATGGTGAGCGCTGCATTCCTAGCAATGGTGGGCGCTGCATTCCTAGCAATGGTGGGCGCTGCATTCCTAGCAATGGTGGGCGCTGCATTCCTAGCAATTGTGGGTCTGCAGATGGGCACTGGCCCTTATTTTTCTTCACAGTTCTTTATTTAAGATTTTAATTTTTTTTTTTTCCTGAAGCTTCCCTCTTAAAGTGAAGGTGCGTGTTATACGCCAATAAATACGGTGTATCCAAATAATACACTTGAGTTCATCTCTTCACCACACACAGCCACAAAGGCAAAAAAATTATTGTTGGGCAGTGTATTAGTGCTCGGACGAACAGACTTAGACCGAATTTTAATGATTCAAAGAATGTCAGGCAAAATGGTCGGCCCTCGCGCATGTTCAGTTCATCAAATCTGGCCCTCTTTGAAAAAAGTTTGGACATCCCTGCTGTAGCCTGTTCTCGCCAAATTCGTGTGGCACTCACAGCCCACAATGCACTGCGCCATCGCAGTGCATTGCTGGCTCATGATTGGCCAAGCATGCACTGTGACCCCCGCATGCTTGGCCAATCACAGCGCCGGCAGTGAGGAGAGTCAGGAGTCAGGATGCCTGTGGCCAATTATAGCTCAGTGGGTTTAGTACACACCCCACACTATATAAGGCCACCAGGGTGGCAGCCTTGTGTAGTGTGTTTCGGCGTCTACAGGAGTTAGTGGGTGTTGTGTGCCTCCAGCGCAGTATACACCTGTATCTACCCTTTATTGCTGTTCTCTAATAGAGCCATATGCAGGAATTAGTGGGTGTTGTGTGCCTCCAGCGCAGTATACACCTGTATCTACCCTTTATTGCTGTTCTCTAATAGAGCCATCTGCAGGAGTTAGTGGGTGTTGTGTGCCACCAGTGCAGTATACACCTTTTATCTACCCTTTATTGCTGTTGTTCTCTAATAGAGCCATCTCCAGGAGTTAGTGGGTGTTGTGTGCCTCCAGCGCAGTATACACCTGTATCTAACCTTTATTGCTGTTCTCTAATAGAGCCATCTGCAGGAGTTAGTGGGTGTTGTGTGCCTCCAGCGCAGTATACACCTGCATCTACCCTTTATTGCTGTTCTCTTATAGAGCCATCTGCAAAAGTTAGTGGGTGTTGTGTGCCACCATTGCAGTATACACCTTTTATCTACCCTTTATTTCTGTTGTTCTCTAATAGAGCCATCTGCAGGAGTTAGTGGGTGTTGTGTGCCTCCAGCGCAGTATACACCTGTATCTGCCCTTTATTGCTGTTCTTTAATAGAGCCATCTCCAGGAGTTAGTGGGTGTCGTGTGCCTCCAGCGCAGTATACACTTGTATCTACCCTTTATTGCTGCTCTCTAATAGAGCCCTCTGCAGGAGTTAGTGGGTGTTGTGTGCCTCCAGCGCAGTATACACTTGTATCTACCCTTCATTGCTGTTCTCTAATAGAGCCATCTGCAGGAGTTAGTGAGTGTTGTGTGCCTCCAGCACAGCACAGTATACACCTGTATCTACCCTTTATTGCTGGTGTTCTCTCATACAGGCATCTGCAGTAGTTAGTGGGTGTTGTGTGCCTCCAGCACAATATACACTACCCAACTGCTGGTTTTACCATCTCCCTGCAGGACATTACTATGTCTTGAAGGCCAACAAGGAGAGGCAGACAGTCACGAGCCAATAAAACAGGGCAAGCAGGCTCTGTGTCTAGAGACAACAGTGCTGGTCGTGGATGCGGTGCATCGTCATCAGCACATGGCCATGGGACACGCTTGTCCTTATTTTCGGCAGCTGGACGTGTTGAGCCGCATCATGCCGAAGACTTGGTAGAGTCATCTTCATCCTCCTCATTCTCTCTCACCCAGGCTCAGGGTACTAGCAAAGCAGCTGCCAACGCATCCTCTTCCCTCGTCTCAATGTCATCATCAGTCACTCCTTCCCTAGACCCACCATGTCCTCCTGAGGAGTCCCCCGAACTGTTTGAGCACAGTGTTGGGTACATGCTCCAGGAGGATTCCCAGTGTTTTGAAGGCTCAGATGATGATACTCAGCTAGAGGAAGGCAGTAGCGTGAGCGCAGAGAGAGGGGATGCTCAAGAAGGACAGCAATCTGGCAGTCATGTTCCACCAGCTGCAGCATACTGCCAGGTTTTCTCCAGTGATGAAGAGGGAGGGGATGATGAGGTCACTGACTCCACATGGGTGCCTGAGAGGAGGAGGAGGCACATCTCCAACAAGACAGGATGCCCTCCGGGGGGCCAGCTTAGGGGCAGCACACCAACTGAATCACCGCCTGTGCAGGGTGCTGCCTCTGCACGTTATTCCAAAAGTTCTTTGGTGTGGGACTTTTTTGAGACGAGTGCATCAGATTGCACTGCTGCCATTTGCAACATATGTCTCAAGCGTATCTCGCGTGGCCAAAACATTAGCCACTTGGGCACCACATGCTTGACCAGACATATGTTGACTTGTCATGCAGCTCGTTGGCAAGCGTACCTTAAAGACCCACACCAAAGAAAAAAGTGGACCTCTCCTTGCTCCTCATCAGCTGGGATCTTCAACCCCACTAGACCTTCAGTCCTCTTTGAAACCTGCACTGAGAGGAATGAAGGTGTAGAATTAGGTGTGTCACAGCCAAGTACTTGCGGGCACTCTGCTAGCAGTACACCCATGTCCAATTGTAGCAGGCAAATTTCCCTGCCCCAGCTGCTGGACCGTCAAAAGAAGTTCACTCCCAGCCATCCACATGCCCAGCAGTTGAATGCTAGCTTGGCTAAATTGCTAGCACTTCAACTGCTGCCTTTTCAGTTGGTAGACTCTGCCCCCTTCCATGAGTTTGTGCAATGTGCGGTTCCTCAGTGGCAGGTCCCCAAACGCCACTTTTTCTCATGGAAGGCGATTCCGGCTCTCTACCGGCATGTGGAAAGCAATGACCTTGCCTCGCTGGACAGGGCAGTCAGCGGGAAGGTGCATATTACTGCTGACTCATGGTCCAGCAGGCATGGACAGGGACGTTACCTATCTTTCACGGCCCATTGGGTCACTCTTCTGGCAGCTGGGAAGGATGCAGGACAAGGTGCAGTAGTGTTGGAGGTTGTTCCACCCTCAATGCAGCAGTCTCACCTTTGCCCTCAATGCAGCAGCCTCACCTTTGCCCTCAATGCCGCAGCCTGATCAATGCCCATCTGCAACCTAGACGGGACCGGGAGGGGGCAGTGCTCAGCCTCACCATTGCCTTCAATGCAGCAGCCTCACCATTGCCATCAGTGCAGCCTGATCAATGCCCATCTGCAACCTAGATGGGACCAGGAGGGGGCAGGACAAGCACCGACAGATTACATACAGTAAGGCCGCGTACACACGGGCGGACTGTTCGCCCAACTTAGTTTGTCAAACAATCCGACAAACAGTCCGCTCAAAATTTGCATGAGCGGACTTGACCACACACGATGAACGAACAGTCCGCTGAAAGCGTGCGCGATGACGTGAACGGCGCGTACGACGGGACTAGAAAAACGACGTCCTATACACTGCAATGCAACCTTCGGCGTGTAAATCCTTTCTGAGCATGCGCGGAACTTAGTTTGACGAACAAGCCTACACACGAGTGGACTGTCCGCTCAAACCAAGTTTCAGCGGACTGTCTTACGGGAATTCCGAAAAACTTTGTTCGTCAGACTGTCCGCTGAAACTGTCCGCTGAAGCCCACACACGAGCGGACTGTCCGCTGAAACACTGTTCAGCGGACAAAGTTGGGCGAACAGTCCGCCCGTGTGTACGCGGCCTGAGAATCTCCTATGATAGACAGAACAGTGGCCAATGGCGGCCCAGGAGATGGGACTTCCTATTACAGAGGCCGCCAAGTCAACAGGAGATTCTCACTGTATATAATCTGATGGCGCTCATCCCTCTCCATTCCCTTTGCCCTCTGAGGCAGCTAAAATTGAAGTATTGGTGTATAACACACACATGCTATTTGCACCCAATTTTCATGGTGAAAAAGTGAGTGTTATATGCCAATAAATACAGAAATTACAAGAATGTGGTTACTGAGGGGGAGCATCTTCAGCAGAATTCTGCTCAGTCCATTTTAGGTCTTGGATTAAGGATCTTCTCTGTCTATTGAAGGTCTCAGATTAAAGGTCTGCTCAGTTCATTATAGGTCTTGGATTAAGGATCTGCCCTGTCCATTGAAGGTCTTGGATTAAAGGTCTGCTCAGTTCATTAAAGGTCATGGATTAGAGGTCTGCTTTGTCCATTGAAGGTCTTGGATTGAAAATCTGCTCAATCCATTGTAGGTCTTGGACTAAAGGTGCATTATAAAACAGATTGCTGTAATACTAGCTTATAAAAAAGACTGAGGCCGCGTACACACGCGGGGACTGTTCGCTGAAACTTTGTTTGTCAAACAGTTGCCGCAACAGTCCGCTCAAAATTTGCATGAGCGGACTTGCCCACACACGAGCGGACTGTTTCAGCGAACTGTTTGCCAAACAGTTCGCTCAACTTTTGAAATGAACGGACTCGCCCACGTAAGGCGGAGGCAAGTCCGCCCATTTCGAGCGCGTGTACAGGTAGGCGGGGCCCGCGAAGGAGACGTCGCGGGCACCGCCGCCTGGAATGGACTTAAAGGGGAACCCCAACGCCGAAAAAAATCGGCGTGGGGGTTCCCCCAAAGTCCACAACAGACCCTTGTCCGAGCACGCTACCCGGCCGGCCAGGAAAGGGGGGGCGAGCGAGCGCGCCCCCCCTCCTGAGCCGTACCAGGCCGCGTGCCCTCAACATGGGGGGTGCCTTGGGGAAGGGGGGGCCGCGCGGCCCCCCCACCCCAAAGCACCTTGTCCCCATGTTGATGAGGACAAGGGCCTCTTCCCGACAACCCTGGCCGTTGGTTGTCGGGGTCTGCGGGCAGGGGGCTTATCGGAATCCGGGAGCCCCCTTTAAGAAGGGGGCCCCCGGATACCGGCCCCCCACCCTATGTGAATGAGTATGGGGTACAATGTACCCCTACCCATTCACCTGTAAAATAAAAGTACCCAAAAAAAAAACACAACACACGAGAAAAAATATTTTATTGCACAGCTCCGGGGGTCTTCCGTCTTCGGGGGGTCTTCTCGCCGGACTCCTCCGCTATCTTCGTGTAGCTCTTTTGCTAGCGGAGGAGTCCGGCTTTCTTCCTCCCCGCCGCCGGCCTCTTCTCCCGACTTCGGGGGTCTTGTCCCCCTCTTCGGTTCTTCTGCCGGGCCACCGCGCCTTCTTATAGCTCTTTTGCAGGCGGTGGCCCGGTCTTCTGTCGCCGCTGTCGCCGTCGCCGCCTTCCGTTCTTCTTCTTCTTCTTGTTCTTGTTCTTCTTCTTCTTCTCCAGGAGATGTTGACACGACGCTCTCTCCGGCCGGAATGCCAGAGCCGCCCTGCGCTGCCACTTATATAGTGCCAATGGGGCGGTGTCACATTGTATATGTCACATGGGTTGGTCACATGGGTTGATGTCACATGGGGACTATGACATCGTAAGGGGGCGGGGTCACCATGTGACATCAACCCATGTGACCAACCCATGTGACATATACCATGTAACACCGCCCCATTGGCACTATATAAGTGGCAGCGCAGGGCGGCTCTGGCATTCCGGCCGGAGAGAGCGTCGTGTCAACATCTCCTGGAGAAGAAGAAGAAGAACAAGAAGAAGAAGAAGAACGGAAGGCGGCGACGGCGACAGCGGCGACAGAAGACCGGGCCACCGCCTGCAAAAGAGCTATAAGAAGGCGCGGTGGCCCGGCAGAAGAACGGAAGGCGGCGGCGACAGAAGACCGGGCCACCGCCTGCAAAAGAGCTACAAGAAGGCGCGGTGGCCCGGCAGAAGAGCCGAAGAGGGGGACAAGACCCCCGAAGTCGGGAGAAGAGGCCGGCGGCGGGGAGGAAGAAAGCCGGACTCCTCCGCTAGCAAAAGAGCTACACGAAGATAGCGGAGGAGTCCGGCGAGAAGACCCCCCGAAGAGGGAAAACCCCCGGAGCTGTGCAATAAAATATTTTTTCTCGTGTGTTGTGTTTTTTTTTTGGGTACTTTTATTTTACAGGTGAATGGGTAGGGGTACATTGTACCCCATACTCATTCACATAGGGTGGGGGGCCGGTATCCGGGGGCCCCCTTCTTAAAGGGGGCTCCCGGATTCCGATAAGCCCCCCGCCCGCAGACCCCGACAACCAACGGCCAGGGTTGTCGGGAAGAGGCCCTTGTCCTCATCAACATGGGGACAAGGTGCTTTGGGGTGGGGGGGCCGCGCGGCCCCCCCTTCCCCAAGGCGCCCCCCATGTTGAGGGCACGCGGCCTGGTACGGCTCAGGAGGGGGGGCGCACTCGCTCGCCCCCCTTTCCTGGCCGGCCGGGTAGCGTGCTCGGACAAGGGTCTGTTGTGGACTTTGGGGGGACCCCCACGCCAATTTTTTTCGGCGTTGGGGTTCCCCTTTAAGTCCATTCCAGGCGGCTGAGCCCGCGACGTCTCCGTCGCGGGCCCCGCCTACCTTCACACGCGCTCGAAATGAGCAGACTTTCCTCCGAGCGGGAACAGTTTGCTCATTTCGAAAGTAGCCTACACACGGGCGGACTGTTCGCTCAAACAAAGTTTCAGCGGACAGTTTTTCGGAATTTCCGAAAGACTTTGTCCGTCAAACTGTCCGCTGAAACTGTCCGCTGAAAGCCCACACACGGGCGGACTGTCCGCTGAAACACTGTTCAGCGGACAAAGTTGGGCGAACAGTCCGCCCGTGTGTACGCGGCCTGAGGATATTTCATTGGGTCTACCCAGTTTTCCATTAGTCTATGGCACAGGTATAGGTACCACATGAGCGAAGGAATTTTTGCTGCTGCTTTTGATATTCTCTACCCCCTCCATCTCTCTGTACACTGAGCCATTACATTTTTCCAAAATTTAGTGCATTTCTTTCTTTCAATTGCTGCTGTAAACCAGATCACTGAAAGCTGCCCAGCAGCTCCTTTGGGGGTGATTGCTACACTCAAAATGTTCTTAGCCTTAAAAAAGAAAACTAATGCAAGCACCACATCAAAGGACTGGTATGTTGCAATATATTACAGATTTTTTTTGTGGGGTTTACTTTAAGGTGGCTTACAGGGACTATAGGATGAGCTGGAGGTTTACTGAAGTGGGGTGAAAATAAATAGCCTTTTCTTACACTTCCTTCTGTTACTGACAAGAGTGTCAGGTGACATGCAGTAGGGAAGGGAGCCTTCTGCACAGAGCACAAGAAAAACAAATCATATATTGTATTTACTGTATGTTAACATCCAGTACTGCATTACATAAAATACTGTAATGTCAAGTCACATGACAGAGCTAAACTTAAAACTGATCTTCCTAAAACATGAAAAAAACCCCAGTACAGAGGAAGGACACTTTAGATGTAGCAATATATTTCACAATGTTAACATGTGCACAGTGTATGTCAGCATGCTGATCTTGTGGTATACCAGGATATGAGCACTCCCAAATGGTTAACCGTAGGAGAAACCATCAGAAGGTTATCATTACCATTGAAGAATAATGTGTTAGTGAAGGAATTTATTAATATACCATATCTGAAAGTGACAAAAGACATACAAGCAAAACAGTAATCCTCAAATATGTCATTGTACCTACGCAGTTAGGGCACTTAAAAGTAAATATGCCAGTGTAGCACGGTCCCCTTGGGGACTGCTTGCATTTACCTGCTCATCTGTATGGCCATGACCCTGTGAACATTCCAACCCACCTGACACTTTGGGTTCAGACATCATTGCAACACCTTTAAGTAATAAGATAACACTCAATACATTTATATTCTGTTAACGTTTACTGGAATACTTCAGTTAAGAAATGGTTGCACAAAGGAAGGAATGGTTCAACTGAGCTTTGGATAACAGCACAAACCCAGTTGAGTGACTCCTCAATAAAATGACAGTTAAGACAGTTGGCCACAGCAGATTATTATATACACATATGTACAATGGAGTACCACTTGAACATAGGGTGACCACATTTCCAAACTGGCATTCAGGGACAATTTTGCCAAGGACCGGGGGGGGGGGGGGGGGGGCGCAAATGTAGTCTCAAGATTGACGGCGGATTCAGAAGTGGGGTGGATTTGTTGGGTAAATGGCTGGTGCTAGTACTGAAATCATTCTGACACCATGCTTGGTATGGTGTCAGGATGATCAAATCACATTATTTCTATTACTACATTGTAATATAAAATGAAATAGTTCAACTCACCATAACGCAGAGGGAACCCTGAGCTTGTCATTTGCCACCAGATGCTGCTTGTCACTTGCCACTGTCTCCTGCCACCAGATGTCACTTGCCACTGTCTCCTGCCACCAGATGTCACTTGCCACTGTCTCCTGCCACCAGATGATGCGTGTCACTTGTCACCTGCTGCCAGAGAGAGGGCAGGGGAGACAGAGGGGGAACAGGGAGACAGAGGGGGGACAGGGAGAGGGGAGAGGGAGACTGGGAGAGGGAGACAGAGGGGGGAGAGGGGACAGGGAGAGGGAGGGAGAGAGTGAGACAGAGGGGGGGCAGGGAGACGGAGGGGGGACAGGGAGAGGGAGGGGGCAGGGAGAGGGGGCAGGGAGAGGGAGGGGGGACAGGGAGAGAGAGGAGGCAGAGAGGGGGACAGGGAGAGGGAGGGGGCAGGGATAGAGAGAGGGAGGGGAGAGAGTGGGAGCTCAGGGAGACAGAGGGGGGACAGTGAGACGGAGGGGGGACAGTGAGACGGAGGGGGGACAGTGAGACGGAGGGGGGACAGTGAGACGGAGGGGGGACAGGAGACGTAGGGGGGAACAGGGAGACGGAGGGGGGAACAGGGAGGGGGGAACAGGGAGGGGGAACAGGGAGAGGGGAACAGGGAGGGGGGAACAGGGAGAGGGGAACAGGGAGAGGGGAACAGGGAGAGGGGAACAGGGAGAGGAGAACAGGGAGAGGAGAACAGGGAGAGGAGAACAGGGAGAGGAGAACAGGGAGAGGGAGAGGGGAACAGGGAGAGGGGAACAGGGAGAGGGTAACAGGGAGGGGAGGGGAGGGAGAGGTAGGGCAGGGAGAGAGGGGGAGACAGAGTGGGGACAGAGAGAGAGGGGGAGACAGAGTGGGGACAGAGAGAGAGGGGGAGACAGAGTGGGGACAGGGAGATAAAGGGGGACAGGGGGGGAGAGAAAGAGGGGGGCAGAGAGAGAGAGGGCAGAGAGAGAGAGGGCAGAGAGAGAGAGAGAGGGGGAAACAGAGTGGGGACAGGGAGGTGAAGGGGGGACAGGGGAGAGGGAGGGCAGAGAGAGGGAGGGCAGAGAGAGAGAGGGCAGAGAGAGAGAGAGGGAGGGCAGAGAGAGGGCAGAGAGAGAGAGAGGGAGGGCAGAGAGAGAGAGAGAGGGCAGAGAGAGGGAGGGCAGAGAGAGAGAGGGAGGGCAGAGAGAGAGAGAGAGGGCAGAGAGAGAGAGAGAGAGAGAGAGAGAGAGAGAGAGAGAGAGAGGACAGGGAGAGAGAGGGAGGGGACAGGGAGAGAGGGGGAGGGGACAGGGAGAGAGAGGGAGGGGACAGAGAGAGAGAGGGAGGGGACAGAGAGAGAGAGGGAGGGGACAGAGAGAGAGAGGGATGGGGAGAAAGAAAGAGGGAGGGGGAGAAAGAACGAGGGAGGGGAGAAAGAAAGAGGGGGCAGGGAGAGAGGGGGGACAGGGAGAAAGAGGGGGACAGGGAGAAAGGGGGGACAGGGAGAAAGGGGGGACAGGGAGAAAGGGGGGACATGGAGAAAGGGGGGACAGGAGAAAGAGGGGGACAGGGAGAAAGAGGGGGACAGGGAGAAAGGGGGGACAGGGAGAAGGGGGGACAGGGAGAGAGAGAGAGAGGGGGACAGGGAGAGAGAGAGATGGGGGGCAGGGAGAGAGAGAGGGACAGGGAGAGAGAGAGAGAGATGGGGGACAGGGATAGAGAGAGGGGCAGGGAGGGGGGACAGGGAGGAGAGAGGAGGGGGCAGGAGGGGGGACAGGGAGAGAGAGGGAGGGGAGACAGAGGGGGGACAGGGAGACAGAGGGGTCAGGGAGAGAGAGGGGGGACAGGGAGAGAGAGGGGGGACAGGGAGAGAGAGGGGGATAGGGAGAAAGGGGGGACAGGGAGAAAGGGGGACAGGGAGAGAGGGGGGACAGGGAGAGAGAGAGAGAGAGGGGGGACAGGGAGAGAGAGAGAGATGGGGGACAGGGAGAGAGAGAGATGGGGGACAGGGAGAGAGAGAGATGGGGGACAGAGAGAGAGAGAGATGGGGGACAGGGAGAGAGAGAGAGAGAGAGAGAGAGAGAGATGGGGGACAGGGAGAGAGAGAGAGGGACAGGGAGGGGGACAGGGAGAGAGAGATGGGGGACAGGGATAGAGAGAGGGACAGGGAGGGGGGACTTGGAGAGAGAGAGGGAGGGGCAGGGAGGGGGGACAGGGAGAGAGAGGGAGGGGAGACAGAGGGGGGACAGTGAGACAGAGGGGTCAGGGAGACAGAGGGGGACAGGGAGACAGGGGGGGACGGAGACAGAGGGGCAGGGGGGGAGACAGAGGGGGCAGGGAGACAGAGGGCCAGGGGGGGACAGGGAGACAGAGGGGGGACAGGGAGACAGAGGGGGGACAGGGAGACAGAGGGGGGACAGGGAGAGAGGGGGGACAGGGAGAAAGGGGGGACAGGGAGAAAGGGGGGACAGGGAGAGAGAGGGGGACAGGGAGAGAGGGGGGACAGGGAGAGAGAGATGGGGGACAGGGAGAGAGAGAGATGGGGGACAGGGAGAGAGAGAGATGGGGGACAGGGAGAGAGAGAGATGGGGGACAGGGAGAGAGAGAGGGACAGGGAGGGGGGACAGGGGGAGAGAGAGAGAGAGAGAGAGAGAGATAGATGGGGGACAGGGATAGAGAGGGAGGGGCAGGGAGGGGGACAGGGAGAGAGAGGGAGGGGAGACAGAGGGGGGACAGGGAGACAGAGGGGTCAGGGAGAGAGAGGGGGACAGGGAGACAGAGGGGGCAGGGAGAGGGAGGGGGGACGGAGACGGAGGGGGCAGGGAGACAGAGGGGGCAGGGAGAGAGAGGGGGGACAGGGAGAGAGAGGGAGGACAGGGAGACAGAGGGGGAAGGGAGAGAGAGGGGGGACAGGGAGACAGAGGGGGGAGGGAGGGGGGCAGGGAGAGAGAGGGGGGACAGGGAGATAGAGGGGGGAGGGAGAGGGGGGGAGGGAGAGGGGGGCAGAGAGGGGGGTCAGGGTCTGGTTAGCGACAGTGCTCAGCTCACTCACTTGGATGGTTGGGGGGGGGCTCACAGTCAGCGGCTTCCCGGTGAGTGTCACAAGCTTGCCCAGGCAGGCATGCTGGATGGAACAGTGTGCGGATCTCCCCTCGGATGATGGAACGGCAGCGGCCATTGGAGGACTTCTGTCCCCGCCCACCACCAGCGTGACCGTGACCTATCACAGTAGCCAAAGGAAGTTCTCCAAGGCTCTGTGCTACAGGTGGTGGGCGGGCCAGCAACAGTAAAAAGCCGCCCTCAGGACTCAGGAGGAGGAGATACAGAAGACGCTCTCTGGCTGCGCTCTCTCTCTCTCTCTCTCTCTCTCTCCCTGCTGCTGTGGCTGGAGGCGGAGGTGGGTGGACTCAGAGCTCTGTTGCTAGACGCGAGGCGGGGCGGCCCTAGCAACCAGTTAGGAAATGTTTATTGCCGCGGCTGTGTGTCTTTACTTCACAGTGTATTGTCCCGGAATGAAGGTGCCCGGGACACGGGACACAGGTATCAATTAAGGGACAATCCCGGGCAATCCGGGACACGTGGGCACCCTACTTGAACATAACCTGAAAGGATAAGCAGAGATTAAGTATCAATTCTGACAATACTTATAGAAAGAGAAAACCAGGCCTGCCTGTTTAACCTTTGATCCTAATGAGAGATGAATTACCATGGATGGTATGAGGGCCCTTTAAGTAGCAATGACAGAATGTCCCCGTTGCAGATCTAATGGTCTTCACCGTCAGTCAGAGCTCATTATTTGTATCCAATAAAGTATAGGAATAGAGTGGTAGTATATCTGGTGATGACTGTAGCTAAAGATGCTTATGTACGGTGTTCAAATAAAGGTGCAGTGAAGTGTTCACAAAGTAAAGTTGTCAATACACAGTGTCCCAGTGAAACAACAAAGGAAAGGTTTGCAAAGATGGGCAGTGGCCCTCTCACCAACATTCAGACCGATTTGATGCCTTCCAGCTAGCGAATCCCGGATGGAAGTCCTGGCTGTAGACCCGCTTGTGAAGATCCCCCGTTGTGGAGTATGAAACGTGGGATGCTGCACTGTACAGGTGGTACTGATCAGATGTCCGATGAACAGCAGGCAACGCTGGACCCCTTCTCAGTCAGGTTGGGTGACTGCAAACCACATGGAAGGCCGCGACCTCACTCCCCTTGCACAGAGAGCGCCTTCACGCACGAGGCCTAGGAGGAAAAGAGCGTGAGGTGGATCTGTGGTCTCTTTTATAACTCTTCCCAGCAATCTCTCTGGTGATAGCAAAGATCCCTGGGATATGTAGTCTGGATGTATAGTCATGCAGGCAAACCGCCATCTGATTGAACTACTATTCCAACAATCCCTTTGGTTGGGCTCACAAATATGTCAGTCTAGTAACACTGGACACTAGAGGGACAAAATGATATACAGACAGGGCAGGGAATAGCTGTTCGTTGCAATTGTAATCCATATTGCTACATCAGAAAAAAAAAGCAAAGATTTCCATTACTCACCTTTCCTTCTGAAAGCTCTGGCTACCTAACTGTCATGCTAATTAAATGCTTAAAAATTGAAACCATGAATTTTAATTTCCTGGTGCATCATGGCAGCATACATATGGGTTGTGACTCCGCCCCCACAACCTGATAGGACTGGTTAACTATAAATCAAAGACAGACCCAGCTCACAGCATTCTCCTTTTTCCCCTCACCTGATCAGGACTGAAATTGCGAGGTAACCCTTACCGTTTGTCGCCCCAGCCAGGTTCAGCCTCTCCTGGGTGGAAGTCCTTCCACTACAGTCTCTAAATGAGCTATATGGTTGGACCCCCATTATGGTGGTGCAGGCTTCTCAAAGAAAGCTTTAAACAAGCTTTGACATAAGTGACAGTGTTTCCTTTTGCTTTCCATATGCTTTTTACTTATTTTCTCTGTATTATGAGCGTTTGCCATTCCCAAGATGGCTGCAGCAGTGCAAGTACACTCTGAGCATGTGACTGTACACTCTGAGAGGCAGGAAGTGATGCAGCCTCTGCGTTTCCTGGCTAGAGCTTTTCTAGGATGGTGATCTGAACATGCTCAGGCACTGATATCATCACTAAGGATGAGCTCAGGCATGTTTGTATGGTCCACGTGCAGAGCCCACCTGGAAGTCGGCGCATCGCTGCACTGCGCTAATCACAGGCAGTGAGACATTGTCCCGATGCGCGGCTGCAGAGATCGGGCAATGTCTCACTGTCCGTGATTAGCGCAGCGCTGCGCCGACTTCCTGGCAGGCTCTGCACGTGGACCATGCGAACACGCCTGAGCTCATCCCTAATCATCGCTAATGGCAAATGTGAGTTCTAAATGGTTTTATTGCATTTTTGGCAAACAAATGGTGGAGCGCTCTACTCATGCATGCTGGATGCTTATGTAGTCATTGTTTGCAGGCATGTTTTCTCTTTTTATGGCATTCACCTGTGTTTTTCCAATCTCCTTCTCAGTGTTGCTCTAGGATCATTGTGCTCTTTATGGCATTCACCTGGGCTCTTCCATGCTTGCTCTGGGATCACTGTTGGGCTCAGTTTCCACTAGTGCGACCTCCTCACTGCAAAGTCACATGACAAGTACCGTTGATATCTGTGTTCATAGACCTTAACCATAGACACATAGACCATAGACACAGGCATTGCTTCAAGTTGTATCAAATTTGCGGCAAAATCATGCGACTGCGACTTTCAGGTTGCAATAGTGGAGACTTAGCATTATGCTGTTTTTCATTTCAGTCTGCTACTTTGCTCTGTTTCTATGGGAAACGCTGTCCAGTCAGACCACCCATTGCTTTTAAGCTATAGGGATTAGGTAAGTAGTGAAGACTGAGAAAGAGAGACAATATATATATAGTCCTGTAAGGACTACAAGATGGAGGGAGCCTTCTGATGGTCAAGACAAGTCACCATCTACGAACAGACATACAGGGAATGTTGATTAAGCTCATCATCTCACCCCTCATTATCATTGCTCCCCATTTACAAACATCACAACTTATCAGCCCTAATAGTTGATGCATTTGTTGTGGAAAGTCATTGCCTGCCAAGCTAGTATGTCAAATCTGCCTGGAACAAGCACTATACAGCCAGGACCTCAAAATGGAGAGCCTGTGAAAAGCCAAGAGGAAGAGTTAATTCAGGAAAAATTGAAGGGGTCAGAGAAAAATGCCCTTATAAACAGGCTGTCAAAACTGTATACCCTGAAAAAGCTAGAGGTCAACCTGCTGCAGTCTCCTCTGATGATCGATGATCATCATGCATAATGAATGTAGCTGGCAAGACATGTCACATTCAAGGAGGCTCTAGTCAAAAAAATTAGATCTAGATCTGAAGTGCTCCTACATACTGTAACTTCTGCAGGTGCTGGCACACCAGCAATAACCAGCCTATGTGCTGAGTGAGTCTAATGGGAGTGATTTCATAATTATCAACCAGCTACTGCACCTGTAAGAGTCTACATTCCTTTAGACGTGATTCCTTAATGGGAGTATCTTATCAAAAAAAAAATTATTGCAGTGGATGCCAAAAAATCTGACTTTTATCACGGTGCAGACTTCTGGGAAAATCAGTGAACCAGTCATACAAGCAAGAAAGGATGTTTCAGGGGGATGTTATGTACACATTCTGTGTACAGAGCACCTCCAGATAGTCATGTTTCACTGCATTTTACAGAAAATTGCAGCCCTGCAGATAAAAAAAAAAAAAGAAGTGAAGTAACCCTTTAAATAAGCTCATCTGGAAGAAGTGACGAGACAAGGTGGTAACAGCTTTGTAAGAGCTGAAATTGGCGGCATACACTGTGGTGAATGTGTCAGACGTCTTTTGTTTTCCCCACGGTCACGGCAAGCAATGCATTATGGCTGAAGCCATGGTTGGTGGATCCGGCCAAAAAAAAAAATGGTGCAAGACACCAGAACACAGATCCAATCTATCTGGGAGTAGACAGGCTACAGCCATCTCAAGGGTGACCATTAGCAGGTTAGGGCAAATATCATCTGACAAAAAAACTGAAAATTCAAAAAGGTCCAGCCTACAGGTGACGACTCCCAAGTAGATACCAGGAGGCAAAATCCTACGGACCGGGAAAAAGATTAGTAAATTAACTGGAGAAGTACCCAATCTTCATTATTGAAGCCTTAAAGATCTAAGGCCCCTGTCTTAGAAGAGCGGAAGTCCTTTTTAAGGGTGCACTAATCCAGGGGGTGCCTGTGCGAAGCTTTACGTACACACCTGGTGGGAAAACCTTCAGTATCAGTAGGCCATATCGGCTATATTGGTGTGACATTGGTAGAAGTTTAAAGGAGGTCTGCCTTTCTGGTACAATAATTTATATTGAAAAAGTATAACATGACAAACTCACCCATGCAGGGGCATAATTTAATGAGCATACCGATCATGTAACATTGACAGGTGGGAAGTCCACCTTTCAATCTCTTCCAGTCAGCCAGGCTACCAGAGTTGATGGAAAAGTAAGAAATTCTGGTCCAGTATGTAGATAGATTAAAAGAAGGGGGGGGGGGGGGAACAAGCATTCGTGAAGGTTCATGAGGATTCAGTTCACCTCTGTTCCTAGCAAAAAATAAAAACCAGGTAATCTGTGCCCAATGCTAAAGTTTAAAAAAAAATAATAATCAAGCAGCGCAGGAAGTTCAAGCCTCCTCTGGGACTGTGACATCATAATGGGTGGGGACATTATCCGGCGATGTCCCTATATAAGTCGCCACACGCCGCGTGTTCTGTCATAGTGAGCGGAGACAGTGACGAGGACGAGGCAACATCTCCTGAAGAGAAGAACAGAAGACGGCGACAGCGGCAGCGGCGACAGAAGACCGGGCCACTGATTGTAAAAGAGCTAGAAGAAGGCGCGGTGGCCCAGCAAGAAGAACCGAAGAGGAGGACAAGACCCCCGAAGTCGGAAGAAGACCCCCGGGCAGCGAAGAAGAAAGACGGGCTCCTCCGCTAGTGAAAGAGCTAGCAAAAGAGCAGAAGATAGCGGAGGAGTCCAGCGAGAAGACCCCCGAAGACGGAAGACCCCCGGAGCTGTGCAATAAACTATTTTAACCCTTGTGTGTTGTGTTTTTTTGTACATTTTTTTTCACAGGTGAATGGGTAGGGGTACATTGTAACCCATACTCATTCACATAGGGTGGGGGGCCGGGATCTGGGGGCCCCCTTATTAAAAAGGGCTCCCGGATTCCAATAAGCCCCCCGCCCGCAGACCCTGGCCGTTGGTTGTCGGGAAGAGGCCCTTGTCCTCATCAACATGGGGACAAGGTGCTTTGGGGTGGGGGGGGCCGCGCGTGTTGAGGGCACGCAGCCTGGTACAGCTCAGGAGGGGAGGGCCGCTCACTCGTCCCCACCCCCTTTCCTGGCCGGCCAGGTAGCGTGCTCGGATAAGGGTCTGGTATGGATCTGGGGGATCTGGGGGATCTGGATCTGGGGGACCCCCACGCCGTTTTTTCGGCGTAGGGGGTTCCCCTTAGAATCCATACCAGACCTAAGGGCCTGGTATGCTCTCGAAGGGGGGACCCACGCCAAATTTTTTTTTTATAAATTTGGCGTGAAGTTCCCTCTTGAGAGCTGATAATTCCGTGAGAGTCGCCTCCGTATAGACGGAGATCCGACTTGTAGGCAACCTCCATTGAAATCAATGGGTACCAGTCGCCTACAAGTCAGATTGAAGTAGTACAGGAACCTTTTCTGAAGTCGGAGCAACTTCAGTAGTGTGCATTAAGACAGCTCTCATTCACTTACATTGATTTTTACATGTTGTCCGACCTGAGGCGACTAGGGGGCGACCTGAAGTAGGATCTGAATCGCCCCTGTGTGAACCGGCTCTATGTGGAACTTGTTTATGGTTCTCATTTCTATCCTACAAAATTGATTACACTCTGCAAATCCTAAACACCGTATTTCTGGTTGCTACAACCTCTGTGAAAAAGGATGTCAGAACTGCAGGCTTTGTACTCAAGGAGCTTCACTTAACTTTCTACTCAAACAGAATAGTCCTAGAACTCCTGACTGCTTTTATCAATGGGGTGTCTTTCTCCTTGCTTGGCAGCTACCTTTTCATTCAGGGAAGCTGAAATATGTTCTTGGTTCCAGCGTGGCTTAAGGCAGGGTCAGTCAGCATCAACACGTTCAGTCACCTCCTAGATTGTTAAGACAATTAAAAGAGCCTATTCTTCAAGGCCTTCCTGTTTTGGAGGTCTTACGAGCACATTTAACTAGGGCAGTGCCAGCTCAGTGGACAGCTCAGCGCTGAGTGTCTCCTGAGGATATTTGTAACTCAGCAATATGGTCCTCCCAGGTCAACTGCATTACACTTTAATAGATGAACCCGGCTCGCAACAGTAAAATTTGGAAAATTCATGTTGCATACTTGTGTTATTGATTACAAAATTTTTCTTGCACCCTCTCATATGGTGAGTTAGTCCCCGTATGTACAGTGCCTTGCGAAAGTATTCAGCCCCCTTGAACTTTTCAACCTTTTGCCACATTTCAGGCTTCAAACATAAACATATAACATTTTTTATTTTTTGTGAAGAATCACCAACAAGTGGGACACAATTGTGAAGTGGAACGAAATCTATTGGATTTTTGAAACTCTTTTAACTAATAAAAAAATGAAAAGTGGGGCGTGCAAAATTATTCGGCCCCCTTGCGTTAATACTTTATAGAGACACCTTTTGCTGCGATTACAGCTGCAAGTCGCTTGGGGTATGTCTCTATCAGTTTTGCACATCGAGAGACTGAAATTCTTGCCCATTCTTCCTTGTAAAACAGCTTGAGCTCAGTGAGGTTGAATGGAGAGCGGTTGTGAACAGCAGTTTTCAGCTCTTTCCACAGATTCTCGATTGGATTCAGGTCTGGACTTTGACTTGGCCATTCTAACACCTGGATACGTTTTATTTGTGAACCATTCCTTTGTAGATTTTGCTGTATGTTTGGGATCATTGTCTTGTTGGAAGATAAATCTCCGTCCCAGTTTCAGGTCTTTTGCAGACTCCAACAGGTTTTCATCCAGAATGGTCCTGTATTTGGCTGCATCCATCTTCCCCTCAATTTTAACCATCTTCCCTGTCCCTGCTGAAGAAAAGCAGGCCCAAACCATGATGCTGCCACCACCATGTTTGACAGTGGGGATGGTGTGTTGAGGGTGATGAGCTGTGTTGCTTTTACGCCAAACATATCGTTTTGCATTGTGGGCAAAAAGTTCGATTTTGGTTTCATCTGACCAGAGCACCTTCTTCCACATGTTTGGTGTGTCTCCCAGGTGGCTTGTGGCAAACTTTAGACGAGACTTTTTATGGATATCTTTGAGAAATGGCTTTCTTCTTGCCACTCTTCCATAAAGGCCAGATTTGTGCAGTGTACGACTGATTGTTGTCCTATGGACAGACTCTCCCACCTCAGCTGTAGTTCTCTGCAGTTCATCCAGAGTGATCATAGGCCTCTTGGCTGCATCTCTGATCAGTCTTCTCCTTGTCTGAGCTGAAAGTTTAGAGGGACGGCCAGGTCTTGGTAGATTTGCAGTGGTCTGATACTCCTTCCATTTCAAAATGATCACTTGCACAGTGCTCCAAATCCGGCTTTAAACTTCTCCAACAGTATTACGGACCTGCCCGGTGTGTTCCTTTGGTCTTCATGATGCTCTCTGCGCTTTCAACAGAACCCTGAGACTATCACAGAGCAGGTGCATTTATACAGAAACTTGATTACACACAGGTGGATTCTATTTATCACTATCAGTCATTTAGGACAACATTGGATCATTCAGAGATCCTCGCTGAACTTCTGGAGTGAGTTTGCTGCACTGAAAGTAAAGGGGCCGAATAATTTTGCATGCACCGCTTTTCAGTTTTTTATTTGCTAAAAAAGTTTAAATTATCCAATAGATTTCATTCCACTTCACTATTGTGTGCCACTTGTTGGTGATTCTTCACAAAAAATTAAAATTTTATATCTTTATGTTTGAAGCCTGAAATGCGGCAAAAGGTTGAAAAGTTCAAGGGGGCCGAATACTTTCGCAAGGCACTGTATGCTGCCATAATGCACCAGGAAAATGGAAAATTGTATACTCACCTTTCCGTAATTTTCCTTTCCTGGTGCATCTTCATGCAGCATACAGATGCCCACCCAAATGGTGAGAGTTGCAGAGAATGCTGTGAGCCGGTGTCCCATCATATAAGGTCCCCCATTGGATAGTGTCCGCTGTGTACTGCGCATGCACAGTACACAGAAACACAGTTTCCGAAAATAGCCGAGGATGAACAGCGCCTGCGCCGTGAGTCCAGGTTCTATCCCCACCATCCAAGTGGACATAGAGTAGGAGTATAAAAGAACAGAGCGCAGCGAGGCCGAGCCCGAAGCGCGGCGAGCAAAGCTCGCCCGCGAGGGGCCCTCTAATTTTCACAACCCTATGTCCGCTTGGATGGTGGGGCTACCACCTCCACTCACGGCGCAGGCGCCGTTCAGCTTTGGAGATTTTCCGAAGCTTTGTCTGCTCCGTACTGTGCATGCGCAGTACGGGGCGGACACTATATGATGGCAGGACACTATCTGCCAGAACACCGGGTCTGTCTTTGATTTATAGTTAACCAGTCCTATCAGGTTGTGGGGGTGGAGTCACAACCCATATGTATACTGCCATGAAGATGCACCAGGAAAGGAAAATTACGGAAAGGTGAGTATACAATTTTCAGTCTTTTCTTTGCCCTTTTTGTTACATGGTTCTCCAGGGTTTTTGACTTAGAAATGCTGACGCCAGACACAGCCAAAGGAGGGTCAGCAAAAGCTACCCCCAAATTCTTCTTCTAGTTTGTCCACTTTATAGAATAATGGCAGAATTGCTAGATATTGTATTAGAATTACGTCTTAGTTTTTTTTATAGATTTGTTTTGGATATCTATTATAGCAGAAAGTAAAAAATTGTTTTTTTTTTGTTTTTTTTTTTCAAAATTGTTGATTTTTTTTTGTTTAGAGCACAAAAAATAAAAACCGCAGAGGTGATCAAATACCACCAGAAGAAAGCTCTATTTGTGGCAATAAAAGCACATCAATTTTGTTTGGGTACAGCATCGCACGACCGTGCAATTGTCAGTTAAATTGACATAGTGCTGTATCGCAAAAAATGGCCTGGTCATTAAGGGGGTAAAACCTTCCGGGGCTGAAGTGGTTAAGTAAGGTTCATTGATATCATTATGGTAATTATTAATTATATACAAAGCCACTATATATTTCCTTTGCAATGCCCATAAAATACTGAATAACTAATAGTACAGCCTTTTTACACTTGCCATGGAGCAAATTAATAAAATAATATATATATATATATATATATATATATATATATATATATATATATATATATATATAATATTACACCTTGTACAGTTAACTGGCCCATAGACTAATCTTTTGGTTGTATTCCCTAAAAGCCATGATATTATAATTTTCAGTGAAGACCTAGCAGAAGATTAACAGAAGCTATTGCAGGCTACAAAGACACTTGTAGCATCTTTATATACAATACACACATAAACTTGATGAACCAGGCAGTAAAAACAATATTTCTATGTTTCTATGTCTTATCTCAATAGTATGGCGAAACAGGAATTATCATCAGAATACGATCAGTGTTTCAGACGCACTGCTGCTTGTATATAGTGATTTGGTAATGTATGATGCTACTGATCAGTCTGGGATGAGTTGCATACGATATGGGAAGTTACAGGTACGCCAACTGTGAGTCTAGCAATATTGACATAAGGGGTTAGGCAGATTACTCAGATTTCTTTGCCTTATGTATGCAGCAGAATTAAGCAATGCATTCTCGCTGAATGTATATCTGTCTTTGCCTCTCTGTCCTATCAGGTAGAAAGGTGGAGATATAGGAAGATACTTTAAATAAAACTCCACTTATGTTACAAAAATTGTTACACAAGCTGGGGCAAAGGGGGCTTCTTTCAGTTAGTTCCCAGTTCCTGGCCCTCAATCTTTCTCAGCTGTGTGTGTGTCCCTCTCCTGGCTCTTGACCTACCCCCAGATAAAGCAGGAACCCTGGTATTACGTACAGTATCCATTCAAACCAGACCATGTCCAGAGGAACATACAATCTCATGATTCTGACACTCTAGGGGTGACCTATCCTGGGGTTCTGTGGCACCTTAGTGCTCCTCTTTGTAGTTGTTTGGGGTTCCTTGACCAATAAGCAGTTTTTTCCACTCCAATAAATAACCACAGACATTACTGATCTTAATAGCTATCTGTAAGGGGGCATTCTTTCCATGGATAACCAATATAAGAAGTCTCTACACAACTGATCACCAATACACATATTCTACATTTATCAGCTATACATCCATATATGTAGGTCCTTCACTAAAATTCCTTCTCCTATGACCACCAATGTAAGGGTGCACATCACTGATCACAATTGTAAGGGGGCATTTTTCCACTGAGCAGGCGTTTCTTCACTGGTTACCATAAAAGTGAGTATTACAGTTTATACAGTCTGCATTTATTTATTTTCTAGCTATTATTATTATTAGTTTCATTATTATTACAAAAAAAATTGTGGTATAAATCAGCCCTGAATGTCAAAAATGCTTTAAATTTGTTATTCTTCTTTGTATTTCAATATCTGCAACTTTCTGTTTATGCTAATTTACTGTGAGCTATAAAAAATAATATTACCAGGGGGTCCTTGAGACCTGAATTTTTTTTAAGGGCTTCTTCGTGTTAAAGCAGAAATAAAGGGAGGAATGCTCACCTTTACTTTAATGCTCTCTGCCCCCTTGCTGGCACCAGCATTTTGTTCTGTGTACTGGTTTTCTGGCATCATCATTGGCCAGTATGGGATGATGTCCATCCTGCACATGCACAGGAGCTAATAATCCCAGTACAAAGGGATCGGGCCAGCCACTGTAAGCCGAGTGGTGTATGCACTGCTCAGTTTACATGCTGGGGATTGCAGCGAGCAGTTAGGTGTGTTTTATTGCAGAAGAGACACTGCAATAAAAAGCCTGCCTGTTCATAGTGAATAACAGTGGAACATTAGTTCGACTTTAATAAGGATTAGAATGGCTGCACTAGGGCCATACTGGGCATAAGCCAATTACTGCACTGACATTTTTTGGAAGAAAAACATCACTGTTGGACATATTCCACAACTTTCTGTCTCTCTGCAAAAGAAACTGTATGGGATCCATTAAAACCTTTGGCCAACATGCACACTCTGCAATTGTCCAAATTGACTGTAAAATAAACAAACTGTCTCAGACCCTCCTGTATGGCCCCAACTGATTCTATATTTTATTATTTATAATGTCAAGTCTGTTGTTTTATGATTTTTAAAGTTGAGTCTTTTATGTTTTATAGTTTATAATGCAAGATTTGTATGATTTTTAGTGCTGGATCTCTTATCTTGTGAAATACCAACTACCGGCCAGTTTCTATCTACTGGTCAAAGCAGACCTATTACCGATTGATGAAAAAGCATGTGTCTTATGGGAACACTAGGATTTGTAAGAAGGATTGTTATGAAGGTTGAACCTCTCATTCAAGAAGCCGACTGAAAAAGGTCATGGTGAAAAATCTATTTGGCTTCATGCACGCAGGGCATTAACCACTTGCCGCCCACCCACCACACTTTAACTGCCACAGGGCAGCAGCTCCAAGCTGAGCGACTTACTGGTATCTCGCTTTGCACAGGAGTACTAGTGCGCCCCCTGGGGTGCACAGGAGATCGCTGCACCCTGTGAGTGGCCGGGGTATCGTGTGGTCATGTGATTGCTATGGCCTATCATAGTGATCATATGATTAAATGTAATCAAAACTGTCATGAATGGCTTCCATTCATGACAGCCTGCTTACTATTTTGATGCTGTGATTGGCCCACAGTTGTCACATGGTACCTGGGCCTATCACAGCACCCTGTACCATGTGACTAGCTGTAGCTAATCACAGCATCACAACAGTAAGCAAGCTGTCATAAATGAAAGCCATTGATGACAATTAAAACAGTTTTTTTATAACGGCGATTAACACTTACAAGTAATACTAGTGTAAAAAGCGTGACTACGCTGACTGTATTAAAAAAAAATAAAAAAAATCTTAAAGTCAATAGTTTTTTTTATTTGCTGTGAGTATTTCTGATCACCTGATGAGCATTGGCGACAGTATGAAAAAAAAATGGTGAAAATCCACAAATTTAATTTTCTTAATTTTTCCAAAAATTGGGACAGAAATTACTTCAAAAAACTCACAATGCTTTCTACTAAATTCCTTGGACTATCTAATTTCCAAAAAAGGGTAATTTGGAGGGTATTTGTACTCAGTTGCGTAACTAGAACCTTCAGGGCCCCGGTGCAAAAAATTATGGAGGGCCCCCTGACCTCCGGGCCACTGATCCCAGGGGCAGCAGGACCTGGATAGAAGGGGAAACAAATCCCCCTCCATTTTCCTCATGTAGCCACTGAATGCCTATCAGAGGGAGATGAGGAGAAGCAGAATTTTAGTGGCTGCAGGAGAAAAATGGAGGGGGATTTGTTCCTTTAAATGCCCCCCCCATCCAGGTGGTCAAGTGCAACATGGGTGCTATTGCAATTGTAACCCCTGTAGTTATGCCCCTGGGATGAGTGGGTGGGAGCGGTGTTGGTGGGGGATGGGATCAGTGGCGGTTGGGGAGGGATAGGATCAGTGTCATCGGTGGTGGGGGATAGGATGCGTGGCAGCGGCGAGGGAGAGATGGGATGAGTGCCAGCGGTGGGGGGGATGGGATCAGTGGCAGCAGTGGTGGTTGGGTAGGGATGGGATAAGTGACAGTGGTGGTGGTGGGGGGATGGGATAAGTGACAGCGGTGAGGGGGATGGGATCAGTGGCAAGGGTTGTGGTTGGGGGGGTGGGATCAGTGGTAGGGGGGATTGAATGGGATGAGTGGCAGAGGTAGTGGGGAAATGGGATCAGTGCCAAGGGTGATGGTTGGGGGAGGGTGGGATGGGTGGTAGTGGAAGGGGGGGATTGGATGGGATGAGTGGCAGCGGTAGTGGGAGGATGGGATCCATGGTGAGGATGGTGATTGGGGGAGGTGGGATGGGATTGAGTGGTGGGAAGGGGAATGGTATCAGTGGCAAGGATGGGGTTAGTGGCAGTAGTGGTCATGGTGGGGTGGATCAGTGGCAGTAGTGGTGGTGTGGGGATCAGTGGCAGTAGTGGTGTGGGGGGATCAGTACAGTAGTGGTGGTGTGAGGATCAGTGGCAGTAGTGGTGTGGGGGGATCAGTACAGTAGTGATGGTGTGGGGATCAGTGGCAGTAGTGGTGTGGGGGGATCAGTACAGTAGTGGTGGTGTGGGATCAGTGGCAGTAGTGGTGTGGGGGGATCAGTACAGTAGTGGTGGTGTAGGGATCAGTGGCAGTAGTGGTGTGGGGGGGATCAATACAGTAGTGGTGGTGTGGGGATCAGTGGCAGTAATGGTGTGTGGGGGGGGGGGATCAGTGCAGTAGTGGTGGTGTGGAGGGTATCAGTGGCAGTAGTGGGGGTGGTGTGGGGGATCAGTGGCAGTGTTGATATTGAGGGATGGGTGCCACTCACTTGCAGATCACTCTGTTCCCCTTCCTTGATGGGTCTTGCTTAGGTGAGCAGAGGGGATGGGCAGGGCCTGTGAGTGCAGGAAGGGTCAAAGAAGATGGGCGGAGCGGGTGGGGACTGTGCCTGTGAGTTCAGGCAGAGAGTATGGGTGGAGAGGATGGGCGAAGTGGGCGGGGACTGTGCCCCTAAGTGTGGGATGAGAGGATGGGCGGAGCCTTGCAGTGTGCCCGTGAATGCGCTCGGGGAGGATGGGCGCATCGGCCGGAGAGGATGGGCAGAGCGGACTCCCCGTGAATGACTGTACACAGTGAGTGTACTGTACTATCTCCCAAGCGGCGGGCCCCCCTACAGTGGCGGAACCAGAGGGCCCAGTCGCCAATGCGACTGGTGCGACCCTAGTAATTCCGCCACTGTTTGTACTGTCCTGGACTTTTAGGGCCTCAAAAATGAGAAAGGCCAGGATTGATCAATTTTCAAATATATATACCATAGTTTGTAGACTAACTTTTACATAGACTAAATAATATACACTGAGTTGGGCTTTTTACCAAAGTAAAGTAACAGACTACATTCTGGCCTAAATGTATGAAGAAAGATTGTTTGCAATTCTTTTTAACAGAAACAAAGAAAATTTTTTTTTTTTTTATTTATATGGCAAAAAACAAAACAAAAAAACCCCCCCGTGGTGAATAAATACCACCAAGAGAAAGCTCTAGTTGTGTATTACAGACAGACACCACAGCAGTTGTGCCATACTTTAGCCGCTTTAGACCACAGAAACCACCCTTGAATGATATATAATTTCTCTGGAGCCTCTGGAAGAAATGTGTTTCTTATCTTTAAATACAAGTCCTTAACCACTTCAATACTGGGCACTTTCAATTCCCTCCTTCCCAGATCAATTTTCTGCTTTCGGCGCTGTCAAACTTTCAATGAGAATTGCGCAGTCATGTAACACTGTACCCAAATGACATTTTTATCATTTTTTTCCCACACAAATAGAGCTTTCTTTTGGTGGTATGTAAGCACCACTGGGGTTTTTCAAATAAAAAATACCGAAAAGTTTCCAAAAAAATGCATTGTTCTTAGTTTCTGTAATAAAATTTTGCAAATAAGTAATTTCTCTTGATAAATTGTGACTAAAAATGATGCTGCTACATTTCTTTGGTAAAAATAACCCAAATCAGTGATTATTTGATGTTGGTAGTGATTGGGACAGACAGATGTTTTATGGGGACACTGACATGTGTATGGGGACAGGGGTACCAGTGGTGCTGGGTGTACTGTTTGTGGGGTGATCTGTAACAGCTCTCTGTGTAAAATCCTCTTCACACAGAGAGCTGTCACAGATCTGCAGATTGACCCTCTCCGCCCCCCCCCCCCCCCCGCACTGAGCTGAGCTGGGAGAACTGTCACAGACACGTGTCTCTGTTTACATTGTGAAGGCTGTGATTGGACACAGCCATCACCTGATTGGGAGGGCCAATCACAGCGCCCATATCCCAATCTCTGCTCAGCTGGATTCTGTGCTCATAATGATCACAGGATTGAGCCGCAGTGCGCCTCGTGGTCACGCTGCGAGCACTCATTCTGAGGGAAGTTCCTGAACGTCTACTCAGAATGAAGAAAGGACCATCCGGCCATTTATGTGCAGTGACCGGGAGGAAGGTGGTTAAAGTAATATTAAAGTTTTTTTTTTTTGTTTAAAAATAACAAACGTCATACTTACCTGCTCTGAGTAGTGGTTTTGCACAGAACAGCCCAGTGCCTTTTCTTCTTGGGTCCCTCATCGGCTCTCCTGGCCTCTCCCTCCTGCAGAGTGCCACCCACAGAAAGCAGGGGGCACCTGGGCCGAGCCTGTGCTCTGTAAGTCACTGCTGGATTGAGATAGATCTCAGGCAAGCATTAGGGGGGCTGCTGCACACTAAAGGTTTTTTTATCTGCATGCATTAACCACTTGCCAACCTGCCCACCTTCGATTGACGGCAGCAGAATGGCACTCCTGCGCAAATCACCATAGCTGTATGGCAGGCGCTTTAAGGAGTATAGGGGGCACGCTCCTGCTGCATTCCGAAGGAACACCCGCGATCACTCCTGACGGAGCGTGAACAGGGATCTGTGTGTGTAAACACACAAATCCACATCCTGTCAGGCCAGAGCAAACAGATTGTGTGTTCCTAGTGTAGCGGGGTCTCTTTAAGAACTATAAAACTACTGTTCCCAGAACCCCGCTGGTTCCCAGGATGCTTTGAGTTATGCCCCAGAGACTTATGGGGGAGGAAATATAAGGAGGGGGAGAGGCCTAGTTCTTCCTCTTTGGACACCCCCCTCTCTCCTAGCAAGAGGAGATCTGTGCTGAACTGCTGAGGCACAAGGCCTGAAGCCTGGGCCTTGTGCTCTTTTCCAAAGAGCTCTCTGCCAGCCTAGTTGCACCTGAGAGACATCTTCTCATTCCTTGCTGCAGTACACCAGAAGGATTGAAGACTGGGAGGTCGGTGGATTCCTGTTCCTAGACGAAAAGGCAGAGAAACCGGATTTGGACTTGTCCGGGTGGTGAGAGCTGTTTAAAGACAGATGCTTTATCTTTATTATACGTTTGGATTACAAAGTTGTTCTTCAAGTGCACCACCGAAAGATTGCTAGCGAATATTGTTTTACTGGACTTCCATTTAGATCAGTCAGGCCTGACTGCATAGACAGTGCTGGTTGTTAGTTTACCCATGTGGGGAAGTAGCTGAAAAAGGGCAGCGCTAGAGTTGCATAACAATACTTTATTATGCTGATTACTCTGTTTATCTTTATTACTGGTTACTGCAGGGACCTGATTATGTGTTGCAATCCAAATGTTTGATTCATGTTATTCCTTTTATAAAAACAATAAGTAAAGTCAGTTATATACTTTCAAGGATTGTCTATGAGCTTGAGTTATCCACCCACGCACACACACATATTTAGAGTATAAGCGATTTAATGTGTATTGCTAGATACTAACTGTGCCAAAGTGGGTAGTGCTGATTGCCGGGGGGTTTGCGGAGCTGTGCTCAGGACCCAAACCAAACTTGCGGCCCTCTTAAGTGAGGGTATCGCTATACGTGGGGGCTCGTAAATCCGGGATTTCTGAGACCGCGGTGAACACTCCAGAGGTACCGGCATGGACCCACAGGGAGTCAGAGCGTGGTGTGAAGCGGCTAAGGCCGACCCAAGTCAGTCAGTGGTCATTAGCCTCCCAGGGGAGGAGCCATCGCCAACGGGATCACCGCAGGCTGCGGCCCGTACCTCACCCGAGAGTCCCAGATCAGCACCGGCCACCCTTAGCGCAGAACTGTGTGCTGTCCTGGGGGAGATTGTGGCCCAGTGCAAGAGGGATCCCACAGATTACCCGATGTCGGGGTACAGGAAACTCCGGATGTTTTCAGGGAGGAAACCTGTACCTTCGGAAGAAGAGGGATTTGAAGATTGGTTAGATAGCGCAACTCAGGCACTAGAGGAATGGGAAGTTCCAGAGCGCAGAAAGAAGCAGAGGATTGTGGAAAGTCTAAAGGGGCCTGCTCTAGAGGCCATACGCAACCTGAAGATGAGCAGGACAGACTGTAATGCGCAGGAGTACCTAGATGTACTACAGACTGTGTTTGGTGGGACAGAGAAAATCTCTGAGCTTGCTTATCAGTTAGAGCATTGCTACCAGAAGAAAGGTGAAAAACTATCAGACTACATGGGACGTTTAGATAAAATCTTGCATAAGATGATCCTAAAGAAGGGGATCAGCCCAGGAAAAGTAGATGAGGCCCGTACTCGACAGGTACTGAGGGGAGCTCAACCCATGGATCCTATTGCATGGACACTGCATGCCCGACAGGATGGGAAGAGTCTGGAGTACACTGACCTCATCCAAATGATCAGAGAGGAAGAGGCCCTACTGGAAGAGAAAAGGGAAGAAGATCTCACCGAGCCCGTCAACCAACCGGTAGCAATAGTTACACCGGCCATGACTCCCGCTAGAGATAAGGAGCTGGACACTTTGAAGTTACAGATGTCCCAGGTGATGGAGATGTTGACTGCTATGATGGCAAAAGGTCAAGGGGGACCCGAGAAACCAAGTCCTAGAAAGGAGTTGTTTCCAGATACACCAACACCAAGCCCCACTCGAGACCGAGAAGAGATGCTATGCTACAACTGCGGGGGCAGTGGCCACTTCGCCAGTAGATGTTCCAGTCCCAAGAAGAAGAAGATAGATAACCGCCAGCCGGCGGGAAACTTCAGAGGGCCCCGGTGAGGGAGTCAACCGGGTGCCCATGTCTTTCAGTGAACTCCAAACTGAATAGAAGGAAGAGAGAGAGAGAGAAAACCAGACCCCTCAGAAGGAATGCCTACAAATAAGAGACAATAACATCCCTCAGCGGGTTTGTACTCCCATTACTGTGGGGAGGGTCAATGCATACCAGGTTCGAAAAAGAATAAAGTCTAAAACCAACTGGATGAAGACGGGTCCCCAGAAGAGGGTGGCCTCAACCCGGCCCTACCCAGAAGAATTGGTCGGCCCGTCCCCCACTGTCTCCATCCAGGTGGAAGGAGTCTACACGAAGGCCCTCCTGGACACTGGAGCTCAAGTGACTTTGTTGTACAGAGACTTCTATGATAGGCACTTGAGCCATTTGCCTATACAGAAGATAGAAGAGCTGGAGATATGGGGCCTGGGAACTCAGAGTTTCCCCTACGATGGTTACCTGCCTATAAAGCTGACCTTCGATCCATCTGTGGCGGGGAAAACAGAGGTGTTTGACACCCTGGCAGTTGTGTGTCCTAGACCGCCCGGGGCCAGCAAGATGTCCCTCATCATAGGGACCAATACGGATCTGGTGCGAAGACTTCTGACCCCTCTAGTGGAGACGAGTAACCATCAAGATCCCAATATCCATCCCATGCTGAAGACAGCCTACCAACGGTTGGTCCTAGAGCAGAAGACCCCAGGAGAGGGGATAGGGAAGGTGTGGAGACTTGGGAGAGAGGGAGTGGTGCTGCAGCCCGGAGATGTAGCCTGCCTCAGGGCCACGATGAAGCTTACCTGGGAGCAGCCTGGCCCCTTTGTCATGCTGGAATCCGATCCAAGGGAGGATCACTCCGGCCTGGAAGTGATACCGGAAGTGATTTCAATCAAGGCCCTGAAGAAGGCTCGAGGAAGAGTCCCAGTGAGTGTGAGAAACCCTACGGAGAGACCCATAGAGATCCCTGCCAGAATGCTGTTGGGGCAGGTGAGTCCTGCGGCCCCAGTCAGCTGGTCAGAAGTAAAAGGAACGGGTGCAGGAGGAGATGTTTGGGAAAAACTTTCCATGGAGAACCCGGACCTACCTGGAGCCTGGAAGGAGAGAGCCAAGGCCCAGCTGACTAGATGGGAGAGGATTTTCTCAAAGGATGAGTTTGATGTGGGATGTGCCAGGAGTGCCACCCACCGAATCCGCCTCCAAGAAGACAAACCCTTCAGGGAAAGGGTTAGGCGGGTCCCTCTAGCTGACCTGGAGGATCTGAGGGAGCAGCTTGCGGAGTTGAAGAAGACTGGTGTGATTCGGGAGTCTAGAAGTCCCTATGCCTCCCCCATAGTGGTGGTCAGGAAAAAGAATGGGTCGTTGAGGCTTTGTATTGACTACCGGACTCTCAACAGGAGGACCATCCCTGACCAGTATACCACACCGAGAATAGAGGATGCCCTACAGAGTTTGGCTGGTGCCAAGTGGTTCAGTGTAATGGACCTCAAGAGTGGGTACTACCAAATCCCCATGCACCAGGAAGACCGAGAGAAGACAGCTTTCATAACCCCAGTGGGATTCTTTGAATTCAACAGAATGCCTCAGGGCCTGTCTGGAGCCCCTGCTACCTTTCAACGCCTCATGGAGAAGACCGTTGGAGACATGAACCTCATAGAAGTCCTTGTGTACTTGGACGATGTCATTGTCTTCGGGAAGACTTTGGAAGAACATGAGGCCAGGTTGGAGAAGGTGTTGAGAAGACTCAGCGAAGAGGGACTCAAGCTTTCTCCCGAGAAGTGCCGGTTTTACCAATCATCTGTGAACTATCTGGGACACATAGTGTCTGAAAAGGGAGTGGCTACAGACCCTGAGAAGTTGGAGGCAGTTACCTCTTGGCCAAGACCGACAACAGTCACAGAGCTCAGATCTTTCCTGGGGTTCTGCTCCTATTATAGAAGATTTGTGAATGGGTTTTCCCGGATTGCCAAGCCACTGAACGAATTGCTCAAGACTGAAGGAGAAGAGGATGGCTTGGGACCTAGGAGGGCCGGTGAGTCGGTTCAAGATCAGTGGAACCCAAGGTGTGAAGAGGCTTTCCGAACCTTGAAGAGGAGCCTTACCACGGCCCCAGTCCTGGCCTATGCCGACCCCACCAGACCATATGAGCTACATGTCGATGCCAGTCATGAGGGCCTAGGCGGAGTGCTCTATCAAGAGTATGAAGAGCAGCTGCGACCAGTGGCCTATGTGAGCCGGAGCCTGACTCCCTCGAAGAAGAACTACCCCACTCATAAATTGGAGTTCTTGGCCCTCAAATGGGCAGTAGTAGACAAACTGAAGGACTATCTCTATGGGGCGGAGTTTACCGTAAAGACAGATAACAATCCTCTGACCTACCTCTTCACTACTGCAAAGTTAGATGCAACCGTACACAGATGGTTGGCTGCATTATCCGGATTCAACTTCAGTCTAAAATACAGACCAGGGGCTGGAAATAGGGATGCAGATGCCCTGTCCCGAAGATCTCATGTCATGGTCGATGACTGGGAAGACTGGACTCAGGTAGCACCGGAAGGAGTGCGAGCACTCTGTCAGGGTGCTGAGTTTCAAGCAAGAGGGGGCTCCAGAGCAGAGGAGATAGGAGTCACCGCAGTGGGAGTCCCTCAACCCTACTGTGGGGTAATTCAACTAGCAGAGGAACTCCTGCCAAAGCTGTCCAGAAAGGAGCTGAGCTATGACCAATTGGAAGACCCCATGGGGAGATTGGTCCTTGAAGCTTTGGAGAACGAGAATCCAGAGGGACTTCGACATCACCCTTCCAAGGAGGCTCGCCTGCTGAGGAAAGAGTTGGATAAGCTACAAGTACATCAGGGAGTGGTCTACCGAAGGGGCCCCTCTGATAACTCAGAAGATAAGTGGCAGTTGTTTCTCCCAGAGAAGCACCGAGAGACGGTACTAATTGCCTTACATGACCAGCATGGCCATCTAGGGACGGAGAGAACTTTCCAGCTTGTCAGAAGCCGGTTCTATTGGCCCTGTATGAGGGCAGAAGTGGAGGAATATTGCCGTTCTTGTGCACGATGCATCCAGAGGAAGACTCTACCCCATCAAGCTGCCCCAATGGGCCACCTACAGAGTCAGGGTCCAAAGGATCTGGTGTGCATTGACTTTCTCTGCCTCGAACCCGATTTGAGTGGATTGGGAAATGTTCTGGTGGTAACCGATCATTTCACCCGTTATGCCCAGGCTTTCCCCACCAAAGACCAAAAGGCCTCCACTGTGGCCAAGGTGCTCATGGAAAAATACTTTGTCCACTATGGATTACCACAGAGAATCCACTCAGACCAAGGAAGGGACTTTGAGAGTCGTCTGATCCGGAACCTACTGGACTCATTGGGAGTAGAAAAGACTAGGACTACACCTTATCATCCACAAGGAGATGCCCAACCTGAGAGGTTTAATCGGACCTTACTAAACATGCTTGGAACTCTAGAGACAGAGAAGAAGCAACACTGGAGCCAACACATATCAGCTCTGGTGCACGCTTACAACTGCACCACAAGTGATGTGACGGGTTACTCCCCCTACCGGCTCATGTTTGGGAGAGAAGCAAGATTGCCGGTGGATCTGGCCTTTGGCATTTACCTAGACCATGCCTCTGCTACCTCCCACAAGGGATAGGTGGACCGACTTAGACACAATTTGAAAGTGGCCCATGAATGAGCTCAGGCGGCCTCGGACCAAAGGGGAGCCTGCAACAAGAGGAACTTCGATCTGAAGGTTCGAGTGCAAGACCTGCAGCCTGGGGACCGTGTACTGCTACGCAATCTGGGGATCCCTGGGAAGCACAAGCTTGCTGATAGATGGAGATCGGAGCCCTATGTCATTTGCAGAAAGCTACCTGGATTGCCTGTGTATAAGCTAAAACCAGAGGGGAAAGTGGGGCCCTTGAAAACTTGGCACAGGAATCATTTGTTCCCGCTTACTGAAGCAGTCAGAATACCTCCAGTGAGAAATCCACCTGAATCTGTTTCCATTCTGGATACCCCGGGACCTAGCACTCGGTCTCAGACCTCCCGGGTTAGAGATGGACAAGATTCCCAACAAGGTGAAGGTGGAAGAGGAGAGCTTGAGTGGCTGTGGCCTTCATCAACTCCAGGAAATTCTGCCATAGATCTCCCACCTACTGAGGATACACAGGATGGGACACTGAACCCAGAAGCTACAGAGTTCATTCCATCTAGTGGTGTGCCTGAAGGCTGGGAAGATATCCCTAGCATTTACTCAGAAGAGGAAGGAACCGATGTTCCAGAACCAGTGATGCTGTCAGAATGTGTTCCTGAAGTAGAGCCTGTGGCACCAGAGCCTGAAGTCCCAAGAGAACAGAGAGCTCGCCGAGTTGTGAGACCCCCCAAGAAGCTAACCTACTCTCAAATGGGAGAGAGCTCTGACGACTCTGTTGTGACTGCTAGAAGAAGTGCTGAACTCTCTAATCCTTCCACTGACCATTTGGTGGAGGGCAACCCCAGCTCACTCTCTGGCACAGTTAGGCAGGCCACTCATGTCAGTGTGACCTGTGGGACAGGGAATCCCACCTCTGAGTTCTGGTGGAAATTCCCTGCACCAACATCATACTCAGCACTTTCAAAATTGGTACAGGATATGTGTTAAAAGTTTATCTTTGGGGACCAAAGAGTTTAAGTGGGGGGAGTGTGTAGCGGGGTCTCTTTAAGAACTATAAAACTACTGTTCCCAGAACCCCGCTGGTTCCCAGGATGCTTTGAGTTATGCCCCAGAGACTTATGGGGGAGGAAATATAAGTAGGGGGAGAGGCCTAGTTCTTCCTCTTTGGACACCCCCCTCTCTCCTAGCAAGAGGAGATCTGTGTTGAACTGCTGAGGCACAAGGCCTGAAGCCTGGGCCTTGTGCTCTTTTCCAAAGAGCTCTCTGCCAGCCTAGTTGCACCTGAGAGACATTTTCTCATTCCTTGCTGCAGTACACCAGAAGGATTGAAGACTGGGAGGTCGGTGGATTCCTGTTCCTAGACGAAAAGGCAGAGAAACCGGATTTGGACTTGTCCGGGTGGTGAGAGCTGTTTAAAGACAGATGCTTTATCTTTATTATACGTTTGGATTACAAAGTTGTTCTTCAAGTGCACCACCGAAAGATTGCTAGCGAATATTGTTTTACTGGACTTCCATTTAGATCAGTCAGGCCTGACTGCATAGGTAGACAGTGCTGGGTGTTAGTTTACCCATGTGGGGAAGTAGCTGAAAAAGGGCAGCGCTAGAGTTGCATAGCAATACTTTATTATGCTGATTACTCTGTTTATCTTTATTACTGGTTACTGCAGGGACCTGATTATGTGTTGCAATCCAAATGTTTGATTCATGTTATTCCTTTTATAAAAACAATAAGTAAAGTCAGTTATATACTTTCAAGGATTGTCTATGAGCTTGAGTTATCCACCCACGCACACACACATATTTAAAGTATAAGCGATTTAATGTGTATTGCTAGATACTAACTGTGCCAAAGTGGGTAGTGCAGATTGCCGGGGGGTTGGCGGAGCTGTGCTCAGGACCCAAACCAAACTTGCGGCCCTCTTAAGTGAGGGTATCGCTATACTAGTATATAGGAACAACGATCAGTCTCCTCCCCAAGTCAGTCCCATCTCCTCACAGTTAGAACACACACTGGAGGGAACACATTTAACCCCTTGGATCGCCCCTTACCCCTAACCCCTTCCCTGCATTTTTATAACATGGTCCCAAAATGTGTCAAAAGCAGTGGCGTCACTAGGGGGGGGACTTTTGGGGCTATAGCCTCGAATCTGGGGCCCATAGCCCCGAGTCTCTGCAGGGGTCCCCAAGGGGAGGGGAGGTTCTCTGGGGATCCTGATGTAAGTGGGGAGCTCTCTGGGGACCCTGATGCAAGGTGGAGGCTCTCTAGGGACCCTGATGCAAGGGGGAGGCTCTCTGGGAGCCCTGATGTAAGTGGGGGGCTCTCTGGGAGCCCTGATGTAAGTGGGGGGCTCTCTGGGGACCCTGATGCAAGGGGGAGGATCTCTGAGAACCCTAATGTAAGGGGGACTCTCTGGGGACTCTGATGAAGGGGGGCTCTCTGGGGACTTTGCTGTAAGTGGGGGGCTCTCTGGGGACCCTGATATAAGTGGGAGGCTCTCTAGGGATATACACACACATGTATATTACTGTATATACTGTACATGTGTGTGCCCGGCCAAGCGTATGACTTTATTTACTACGCTGCTATGGGCTCTAGCCAAAGAGCGTTTGTAGACCTAGCAACGCCCCTGGTCAAAAGTCTGTCCGCCGCAATGTTGCAGTCCCAATAAAAATGGCAGATCGCCGCCCTTACTAGTAATAAAAAAATAATAATAATAAAAATGGCATAAATCTATCCCCTATTTTGTAGACACTATAATGTTTGCGCAAACCAATCAATATACGCTTATTGCAATTTTTTTTTAACCAAAAATATGTAGAAGAATATATATCATCCTAAACTGATGAAGAATTTTTTTTTGTGGGATATTTATTATAGTAAAAAGTAAAAAATATTGGGTTTTCAAAATTGTCACTCTTTTGTTTATGGCACAAAAAATAAAAAACACAGAGGTGATCAAATACTACCAAAAGAAAGCTCTATTTGTGGGGACAAAAAGAACATACTTTTTTTTGGGGTACAAGATCGCACGTTTGCGCAAATGTCAGTTAAAGCGAAGACATGCCTTATTGCAAAAAATGGCTTGTTCAGGAAGGGGGTAAACCTTTCCGGGGGTGAAGTGGTTAAGATAAAAAACCTTCGCCCCCTTGGTCTCAGTGTCAGCCTCCCAAAAACTGTCCCATCTCTATTTACTGCACAGAGTCTACAGAACACCTGCCAAGCTACATGGATGGGGCCACCGTGATACACCCTTATGCCCTAAGTGCAGGAGGGACCATGGCAACCTCCTACATATGTTCTGGAGGTGTCCAAAAGTGGTCTGATACTGGAATGGGATCCTCAAGGTAATTTCTCAGGTGTTTACAGTCATCATTCAAAAGAATCCTGTGGTTTGCCTGTTGAGAGCCCTGGATGAAGAAACGTTGACTCCAGCTGCCCATACAGCGATAATCCGACTATTTTATGTAGCCTAGAAACTTATAGCGCAGTTATGGATTACTCCCAGGGTCCCCACCAGGCAACAATGGATCGATCAGGTAAACAAAATGCTAATCAGGGAAAAGATGGCTTACCAGCATAGAAATGCACCACACAAATTTTACACAATGTGGCAGGATTGGCTGGATATTCCGGGACTGGCGCCTCATCAGCTGATCAAATATAGATTGTTGCAGGGATAGTCCAGATGTGACAGACCAGGGCTCGAGTCCTGCGGGAACGCATGGGAACGGCGTTCCCGTACTATTTCCACAACGGGAACGCCGTTCCCATTAGCACCCGGAGGAGCCTGCTGCTCGTGCGTAGCCCGCCGCTCCTCTGCCGCCCGAGTCAGTGACTGGTTGCTAGGCTAGGGCCGCTCCGCGTCTAGCAACCGGTCACATGACATCGGCCGTACACGCGGGCACGCACTGGAGTCAGTGCGCATGCGCCCTCCAGCGCAGCCAGCGGCAGACACACGCCGCTGGCATACGGACTGTCTCCTCCCTCCCCTCTACCCAGTTCTATCCCGAGCGAGAAGACTAGTAAACCAGGTTAGTCACTCAATACTCTGCAATACTCTGCATTACCCCGCAAATACTCTGCATTACCCCGCCAATACTCTGCATTACCCCTCCGCCAATACTCTAAATTACTCTGCCAATACTCTGCATTACTCTGCATTACTCCGCCCATACTCTGCATTACTCCGCCCATACTCTGCATTACTCCGCTCATACTCTGCATTACTCCGCCCATACTCTGCATTACTCAGCCCATACTCTGCATTACTCCGCCCATACTCTGCATTACTCCGCCCATACTCTGCATTACTCCGCCAATACTCTGCATTACTCTACCAATACTCTGCATTACTCTACCAATACTCTGCATTACTCTACCAATACTCTGCATTACTCTACCAATACTCTGCATTACTCCACCAATACTCCGCCAATACTCTGCATTACTCCACCAATACTCTGCATTACTCTACCAATACTCTGCATTACTCCACCAATACTCCGCCAATACTCTGCATTACTCCGCCAATACTCTGCATTACTCTACCAATACTCTGCATTACTCCACCAATACTCCGCCAATACTCTGCATTACTCCACCAATACTCTGCATTACTCTACCAATACTCTGCATTACTCCACCAATACTCCGCCAATACTCTGCATTACTCCGCCAATACTCTGCATTACTCCACCAATACTCTGCATTACTCTACCAATACTCTGCATTACTCCACCAATACTCTGCATTACTCCACCAATACTCTGCATTACTCCACCAATACTCCGCCAATACTCTGTATTACTCCACCAATACTCTGCATTACTCTACCAATACTCTGCATTACTCTACCAATACTCTGCATTACTCCACCAATACTCTGCCAATACTCTGCATTACTCCACCAATACTCCGCCAATACTCTGCATTACTCCACCAATACTCCGCCAATACTCTGCATTACCCCGCCAATACTCTGCATTACCCAATACTCTGCAATACCCCGCCAATACTCTGCATTACTCCGCCAATACTCTGCATTACTCCAACAATACTCTGCATTACTCCAACAATACTCTGCATTACTCCAACAATACTCCGCCAATACTCTGCATTACTCCACCAATACTCTGCATTACTCCACCAATACTCTGCATTACTCCACCAATACTCTGCTATACCCTGCCAATACTCTGCAATACATAACCTGCCGATACTTACTCTGCAATACTTACCCTGCCAAGACTCTGCAATACTTACCCTGCAATGCCCTGCCAATAATCTGCAATACCCAGCAGTAATCTGCCATACCCTGCCAATACTCTGCAATACCTTGCCAATACTTATCCTGCCAATATTCTGCAATACCCTGCCAATACTTACCCTGCCAATACATATTCTGCTAATACCCAGCCATACCCATCCATGCTCAGCCAAAATATTATTGGGGGAGATGACGTGGATATTACAGTAGGGGAGATGTATATTGCAGTGGGGACTATATGGTGGTGACATTTTTCACAGGTTTTTGCAAATTTATTATTTGCTGATCCGAAAAAAGATCCGATCTGTGACTCAGATCCAAGGAATGATCCGATCCATGAGTTTTTTGATCCGTTGCCAATAATCTTGCACGGCAAGGGCAACGTTATTCCAGTTTGTGTGATATTTTCTAATTTGCTGTATTTGAATTTGGAACAGGGTGTATTTGTGTTAGAAATTCCCTGCGAGGGAAAGATCATCACCCATTGTGTTGATTATTCTGTTTGACAAGTTAACTTATTTTGTATTTGTAAACTGGCACTTTACTATATATGTACTGTATTTTCTGTGAAATATATATGCATATGAGCGTACCTTTATTTATTTATTTATTTTTTTGGTGGGGGAGTGGATCTTGGGTGAGAGTTCCCACACTTTTTTCCCCAGCACTTGACCCCTGTGACAGACCCTATGGTCTGGAGAATTATTTATTATTAATTACCGGTTGTTCATAGGTGTGAACAAAGTTGGGGATGCACCCTGTCAAACAGTGATAGGTACCTGCGGTTCAAGGAACATACCCAATCCTATAGCCCGTGTGTGATGTGTGTTCCAAATGTTTTTTTTTTTCCTTTTGTTTTCTGTTTTATATTTTTCTTTAACTATGCCTTTGATTCATACTGGCACTAGTAATGTGTAAATCTAATGTATAATTGTCCCTCGTGGACCACTGTAACATGTACGTCCGACGTTGACTGCTTTATTGTGTTTTGACATGGTCTGATTATCTGTGGCATGTAACAATTCAATCTTTAATAAAAAACTTCTTTGATTTAAAAAAAGATAAAAAAAACTTCTGCCTTTAGAACCACTTTAAAAGAGGTAACAAAATGTTGCTTTTATTTATGGTATACAATTTTTTTTTAGATTATAGTATATATGCTTATTTGCTATATATAGCATAGTATATATGCTATATATATATAGTATATGCTCAAAATAAGATTTAAAATTGCAAGTGTGTGTGTGTGTGTGTGTGTGTGTATATATGTGTATATATATATATATATATATATATATATATATATATATATATATATATATATATATATGCTAACTGTTGCCTTCTAGAGTTGGGGGTTTCACCTTTAACTCCTTCATGACTGCGCTATAGCCGAATGGCAGTTACAGAGCAGCTGCGCTTTCCAGGGAGGCCATCATATGACGTCTTCCCGTGCTTGCGCTGCCTGTGCGCTCTCTGCGGCACTCATTGGCAGTGATCTGTGATCACTGTGGCCTTTGGCAGCAGCTAATCACAGATTGGGGTAAATAGCCAATCACGGCTGCTCCTTACTATGTTATCAGCTGTGTTCAATCACAGTTGATCACAAATGTAAACTGGATTCGTCAGTTATTAGTAATCCTTCTCTCAATCTGACATCGTGTGAGGAGAGGAGAGCCGAAAACCCACACAGGGGACATCTACACTGCCAATCAGGACACACAGGAGATACCAGAGGTTACAGCATTGGGCTTAGTCCCCAGAAAATGACCTACAGGCATGTTTTGGTGTAAGTCCAACCCATCTGGTGAGTTTGAAAGTTTTATATCATCCCCAGAAGGAGGATCACTAACTCCATTGGGACACGGAGCACAATAGCACTTTCTTGCACAAAGAAAAGGACTATTTTGCACTTTTATCACAATATGCACATACTTTTATCATTATCACCTCTAATCACATATTATTGTCTTTTTTCATCAATTAATTAACCACTTGCCGCCCGCCCTATTACAAATAGACGGCGGCAAAGTGGTTTCATAATCCTAACCGGACGTCATATGACGTGATCAGGATTATGAGCCGCTGCGCGCCCACGGGGGCGCGCATCGCGGCGATCGTTGTTGCGGGGTGTCAATCTGACACCCGGCAACTACGATCTCGGTAAAGAGTCTCCGACGGAGACTCTTTACCACGTGATCAGCCGTGTCCAATCACGGCTGATCACAGTGTAAATGGGAAGAGCCGGTGATCGGCTTTTCCTCACTCGCGTCTGTCAGACGCGAGTAGAGGAGAGCCGATCGGCTGCTCCTCTGACAGGGGGGGTCTGTGCTGATCGATTATCAGCACAGCCCCCCCGAGGATGCCCACACTGGACCACCAGGGACGCCACCAGACCACCAGGGATGCCCAGCAGAGGTAATCCTCCCTAGACCACCAGGGATGCCAGTCAGGCACAATGGATGCCAATCAGTGCCCATAATGGATGGCAATCAGTGCCCACAATGGGCATCACTGATTGGCATGCATTATTGTTTGGCACTGATTGGCATCCATTAGTACAGTATAACACCTGTGTTGCTAATGAGTGCCCACCTGTGCCGCTAATGAGTGCCCACCTGTGCCGCTAATGAGTGCCCACCTGTGCCGCCTATCAGTGCCCACCTGTGCCGCCTATCAGTGCCCACCCATGCCCATCTGTGCCGCCTACCAATGCCCATCTGTGCCACCTACCCATGCCCATCTGTGCCGCCTACCCATGCCCATCTGTGCCGCCCATCCATGCCAATACGTGCCAGCTATCAGTGCCAATTTATGCCACCTATCAGTGTCCATCCGTGTCGCCCATCCGTGTCGCCCATCCGTGTCGCCTATCAGTGTCGCCTATCAGTGCCGCCTATCAGTGCCGCCTATCAGTGTCCATCAATGCCACCTCATCAGTGCCACTTCATTGGTGCCCATCAGTGCCGCCTTATCAGTGCCCATCAGTGTAGCCCCATCAGTGCCCATCCGTGAAGGAGAAAACGTACTTATTTACAAAGTTTTGAAACTGAAACAAAAAAAAAAACTTTTTTTTTTTTCAAAATTTTCGGTATTTTTTTATTTGTAGCACAAAAAATAAAAACCGCAGCGGTGATCAAATACCACCAAAAGAAAGCTCTATTTGTGGGAAAAAAATGATAAAAATTTCATTTGGGTACAGTGTAGCATGACCGCGCAATTGTCATTCAAAGTGCGACAGCGCTGAAAGCTCAAAATTGGTCTGGGCAGGAAGGTGTTTAAGTGCCCTGTATTGAAGTGGTTAATATTGTCATTTCAACTTATAATGGTAATTTGGTTCTTCATACAAAATATGCATTCATGTCGGTTATGGATCAATCATGTCGATATATATAGCCACATGTTGTATCCAATTATCCTAGGTTAATATTACATATAAATTTAACAACATTTATAAGAGGAATTAGTGTTAAGTAAAAGCAGGCGCTGTCTAAGTTTTCATTTATATTTTTCTTGCCCCACTAGTGGGGTCAATACTGGACAGCAGCAGTTCAAACATATTTGTCATTTAACCACCAACGCGCGACTACAAAGGAGAAAAATGACTTTTAAGATTTTATAATCAAAATGACAAAACATTTTTTTTTCAAAATCTTCCTTTTTAATTTGTTTAGCAAAGAGTAACAAACCCAGTGGTGATTAAATACCACCAAAAGTGTGACAGTGCTGAAAGATGACAATTGTCCTGGGCAGAAAGGGGATGAAAATACCCAGTAGGCAAGTGGTTAACCACTTGCCTACCGGGCACTTAAACCCCCTTCCTGCCCAAGCCATTTTCCAGCTTTCAGCGCTGTCACACTTTGAATGACAATTGCGTGGCCATGCTACACTTTACCCAAACTAAATTTTTATAATTTTGTTCCCACAAATAGAGGTTTCTTTTGGTGGTATTTAATCACTGCTGGATTTTTTATTTTTGACAAAAAAAGACCAAACATTTTTGGGAAAAAATGTTTTTTTAATTTTTTATGTCAGTAAATTTTATAACAAAGTCATTTTTTCACCTTCACTGGTGTGCACTGATGAGGCGGTACTGATGGGCACTGATTAGGTGGCACTGATGAGGAGTCACTAATATGCCGCACTTATGGGCACTGATATGTGGCACTGATGAGCACTGATAGGTGGCACTGATGGGCACTGTTAGGTAGCACTGGTGGGCACTGATATGTGACACTGGTGGGCACTGATAAGCGGCATGGACAGGCGGGAATGATGGGTACTGATGGGTGACACTGATGGGCATTGATTGACAGCAGTGATGGGCATTGATAAGCAGCACTGATAGGTGGCACTGATTGCCAGCACTGACTGGCATCACTAATGGGCACTGATTGGTGGCACTTGTGGGAAGTAGTGGGCACTGATTGCTTCCACTGGTGGGCACTGATAGCTGGCATTGATGGGCAATGGTGGGCACTAATTTGTGACATTATTTTGCAATATTGTAATCAGAGCGCTGATGATCAGTGCCCTGATTGCATTCCTAGCTGTCCCCTCTGAGGAGACGTCGCTGATCGTCTCTCCTCGCCACACAATCTGTCAGTGTGAGGCGAGGAGAGCCGATTACTGGCACTTCTTTGTTTAAATGTGGCCAGTTGTGATTGGACACAGCAGATCACATGGTTAAAGAGCAGCAGGTGTGGGTCTTTACAGAGATCGGGGTCCCGCTGTGTCCTAGCAACACGGCGTAGCCCCGATCACAGTGCTGTGTGCCCCCCCCCCCCGAGCGAGTGGCCGTTCTGGGATGCCATCATGACGGCATTCCCGAACAAGAGCCGCACCGTACCGCCATCAGTTGACGGTGGGCGGGCGGCAAGCAGTTAAAGAGTAGTTCCAGACAACAAATGAAAGCAATTAGTAAACTACTAATACTATGGAGTAAACACTGCAACTATTTTAAAGTCAGAAAATGTCCCCAGTTTATCCAGTCTGGGGATCATTACTATGATTTGCCAGATCAAAAAAATCCCTTATGCAACACTGACATACATTTGTTTACATTTCAGTGTTTAAAACAATTCAGAAATAGTAATATCCATAATACTCCACAGAATGAGAGTGACTCAGACAGAGACATACAACACACCCTTTTGTATGAGAGTAATTTGGATATCATTTCCTTAAGATGAGTAAGTTAATTGCATTGTGCTATAGCCTGTCTGCATTCCAGGTGTAGGGTAGTGTGTTAGTTGTTCAGTGATTTTTATTTAGCACATCGGATGAGTGGATGATTCAGGGCTTGGTTAGGTGGTTTAGGAGACCTAAGGAGGCAGGTTGCATGAATTAAACGCTCATTTAGGCTCTACTACAGTGAGTTGTTGTGAGACTTGACACATGTGAAGTTGCATGAGAAGTCAAAATCCATGTATTTCAATGGTCCCCATTCTAATTGGTGTGACTCAAGTTACAGCGACTCCAAAAAATGTTTTTGCACTACTTTGTTCCGTCTTCGGTGTGACTTGTTCTCCATAGAAATTAACTGTTGCAATGCAGTCGCATGTATATATATGACACCGCAACTTTGTTGCGACTTCCACGGAAGTCTGTGGAAGTACATGATCTCTGCTGCTCCCAAATACATCACTTCCTATATGTATGTACATGTTTATGGAAGACAGCAGGAAGCATGCCTAGGGCTAGAAAGAACAAGTGACAAGTTCATGACAATGAAGAAATCATTCGGCTTGTCAGACAACGTCTGGCAATATATGACCTCAGAGATCCATGTTACAAAGATCATGTAAAAAAGGAGAGAGCATGGTTGGAAGTGGCTCTCATATATTATAATACCTGGGACTCTATCAGCTACAGAACGGTCTTCAAAAAGTAAGTGGTTGATATATGTTGCTTGGCACCTATTTTAATGTGCAGCAACCAATGTGTGTGTGTTAATAATGTGCAGTAATCTCTAGCAACCAATGGGTATGTGTTAATAATGTGCAGTAACCTCTAGCAACCAATGGGTGTGTGTTAATAATGTGCACTGTGTTTTCTTGGTGGGGACCGCTTCTCCTGCCAGGAGATAACAATGGTTTGGCAGGAGGGAGTCCCCTTTCAACACTGTCCGTGTTGATGGTGGAATTTAGCTAGTTTCTTTCCTGCAACCTATGGCTGTGGGAAAGTAAATCTGCGTGGGGCCCCAAATAATATTTGTCCATGGTCCAAACAATATTAAAGATGGTCATGTCAATATCCTTCAGCATATCACAAATTCTGCAGGTGTCATGGATAATATATCTTGCAGTTTTTTTCCCATAGTCAACATCAATTATGCAGCCTAGCAAATGAATGACCTATGGGCAGTTAATAAAGAGATTTTTTGAACTTGATGTTGTCTTTATATTTTACATTGCACTCATTACAAGCTCAAAGACTGTTACAACTGGTACCTAGGAAAATTAAAAGAAGGAAGAAGTGGTTCCATCTCAAAAATATTATCCCCATATGCCCATGCCGGGGATCTTGAATTTTTTAAATCTGTGTTGGAAATACGAGAGTAAGTTATCAGCAGGCATATTTCCTGAATTTGACATATAAAATTGTAATGCTTACTTTAAAAATGTGTTATTCGCATTTTAGAACCCAGCCAAGCTGGGAAGACAGCACACAGGGTTTGCCACCGGAAGATGAGTCAGAGGAGGCTACTGCTGCGGAGGAGAAAGAACAATTCCAACACACTGTTGACAAGGAACTGTTTTTAGATGAATCAAGGTCATCAACAAACTCCATGAATGAGGAGGATGCTGAACCGGGGCCTAGCAATGTCCCTAGGCCTTTGCGAAGATCTACAAGGGGAAGTACCAGGGCTGGGAAACCCAGGGATAAAATCTTAGATGTAGTCAGTCAGATGTTCACTAAAATGGCTGAAAACCAGTGTGAAGACACAGCATTTCTCACTGTTATTTTAGGCATATGTACACAGGTCCCCCTAGGGAAAAAATATGCACTCAGGATGGCTTTGATGGCAACTGCTCAATCCTTTGTGGGTGAGGAGCCAACAACATCCTGAGAATATATGCAACCGCCCCCCATATCCCCCTTATCAACAGTACCCTCACTTTCAAAGTACACAGTATGGCCCACCAATAAACCGGCCATACTGTGACGAGTATGGCAATATGCTGAATCCCTCAAGGCCACGCATGTTACATCAAATTCCTGCCCCCACTACTTCCACCCTTGGCCCCCCGACCACTCACCAACTTAGGCAGCCTATAACCAGTCAGGTTCCGCCTTTTCTTGAAAGGAAATACTAACCAGGAACATCAGTTACCCTGGATCATCCACTAGTTCAGGTTCCTGGACCAACCACTAATTCAGGTTCTGGGACCACTGAAACAAAAACATACCAGCAATTGTAAGGTTTTCTAAATTTTTGGTGTTATTTTGATACCTGTTCATTTATGTTTCCATGTTGTGGTTGACAAAACAAAACCACAAAAATGGTGTAGTTCATGGAAACTAATGGAAACTAAGTTTTAATTTTTGTTGCATTCTTGCAAAACAATTTTTCTGCTAAAAAATATTTTTTATAGTTGAAGAATTTGGTTCCACTGCCAATGGGCATCACTACTCTTGTTAGCCATCAATTTCCCTGACAAAATTCTGAAAATTACATTGATCCCAGAAAACTTGCACCAATCTTCCGGAGTGGGCTTCTTCAGTACCAAATCCCTAAGAACATTCCAGATGTCTCTGCAGGTATCATGTACAATATTGCCAACCAAGAACTCGAAATGCAAACTTTCAAAGGAATGTCCAGTTGCCAGGTACCTAAAATAGCAGAGTAAATACAGTTTATTAGAATGATGCATATTAACAATAAGCTACTTCTATATTAGAACTAAAAACGAGCTTGGAAGGAGGTGCCTGAGGAAGTGAAGGAAGAAGAGGAGCAGGAGAAAGACATCGGTGATGTACAGGGACAATTAATATGGTAAAAACAATCACACCCACACTAACATGCTAGTATTTATTATTTCAATTCATGTAAAGAGGATCAAAGAATGATGTGGATGTGGATCTCCAAATGCCACATATGAGGTAAGAAGAAGAAAAAGTAGGTATGAAAACTTACCTCAATGTTATAATGAGTCTTTCAACAGCCAGAATACGCCTTTGGAAACTGGTGTTTTGTCGCTCTAGATGGCTAGAGAGCAAAGCCAACAAACAATTCATCAAAACTAAAGAGAAAATATATGGCACATTTTTAACTCTTTCCATTTCCATTCCATTTCCATTTTTTTAAACATTTGAGCAGGTTTTTTTAACACTTCTAGCTATTCGAATCTAAAAATTAGAAAGAATCATAGTGACCATGCATATACACGTTTTTCGAAATATATATAACATTTGCAAGTTGACATAAACAAATGTTCTCACCTTCTAATTGACATCTGTGTGTAGTTAAACAATTTGTCTTCTTGAGTCCGGAGGTCGTTGTAAAGGACCCAAAACTGGCCTCTCCCTTCCCTTTGGGTTATGACAAGATGGATCCAAAACCTATGCCTTCTCCTCCTCCGGTTATCCTCTTCTTCTTCTTCATTTATTAATGCTGCTACAGCAGCCATAATGACTGCTGACCCAACATATTGCATAGTCAACATGTTTGCTAAGCACTATATGTCATTTTTATGAAGTAATCTTTCTCTGTCAGCTTACCTCTCCTCATGTGTTCAGACTAAGAGGCCAACCACTCTCACCTGCCTGTTTTTATAACCTCTCCTCTAAGCATGGCTCCACCCCAGGCCCTATCAGTGAACCCTATATTAACCTATGCACTGCAAGCCAGCGGTGCTAATCAACCATTGTGTATTCATTGTGCTTCCTGTTTCCTGCTTGCTGTGTGCTCTTCATTTGTCTCTGTTACCAACCTTGGCGTGTTCCTGACATGTCCTGTCTGCTTGTGACCCTGACCTTTTGGCGTGTCCCCGACTATCCCTATTTGCCTGTGACCCTGAACCTTTGGTGTGTACTCTGTTGTTCCTGTCTGCTAGTTGCCCTGACCTCTGCCTTATTCCTTTACTACCCATGTTGTTCCAGCCTGCTGCCTCCTTCTCCTGTAGTCTACCATGAGCTGTGAGACTCTGGGGGCCGCGATTTATTTGTGTACACCCAGCACAATGGCTAATGCTGAAGCTGCTGCACACTGTCATGGGTATAATACATTATGAAGACTGCACCAGTAAATGGGTTCCCTTTAAAGTAGAACTCTGGTAAAAAAAATGTGTGTCCCATGCAGTGAGGCTATGCCCGCACTGCCTGGGTTGACTGCTTGTTTTGTCAGGGGGTAAACAGACTCTGGTTAATGTTGGTGGTCAGGCTGGGGGGGCCCAGGGTTAAAGCTGTGTAAGGGGCCCCAACATTTTTGATGGCTGCCCTGTGGCCGGCCATTCGGAACAGGCAGCCCGACTCACGTATACTCAGTGTGCACCCAGCTGCAAGCTGTCACAGCCGGGTGCCCAAACTTGCAATGGCGGCACTGTGGAGAGGAGGAGGAGAGAATGAAGTCTTCGGGAGGCCACATTGTTGGACCACGGGACAGGTGAGTGTGTGTTTATTAAAAGTCAGCAGCTAAACTTTTTGTAGCTGCTGACTTTTAATAAATAGAAAAGCGAGTGGAACTCCGCTTTACGTTAACTCAGCAGCTCTTGTCCTCCATCCAGTGCTTCTGTGACTCTGCGCCTCTGCCTTCAGTCCAGGATTGTCACACCTTCTGCTCTCTGCCCTGTGTAAGGTAGGAGAGTGAAGGGAGCAAAGGACATGGCTATGAACTTGTGAAGGATGGGGGGCAGGGGTGATGATCATGTACAGGGGAACAGTGCTGTGTGTGTGTTGGGGATCGTGTATAGGGGCCAGTGCAGTGTGTGTGTATGTGTGTTGGGGATCATGTACAGGGGAGCAGTGTTATTTGTGTGTTGGGGATCATGTACAGGGGAGCAGTGCTGTGTGTGTTGGGGATCATGTACAGGGGAGCAGTGCTGTGTGTGTGTGTTGGGGATCATGTACAGGGGAGAAGTGTTGTGTGTGCTGAGGATCATGTACAGAGTGGCAGTGCTCTGTGTGTGTTGGGGATCATTTATAGGGGAGCAGTGCTGTGTGTTGGGAATCATGTATAGGGAAGCAGTGCTGTGTGTGTGTGTTGGGGATCATGTATAGGTGAGCAGTGCTGTGTGTGTGTGTGTGTGTGTGTGTTGGGAATCATGTACAGGGTGGCAGTTCTGTGTGTGTGTTGAAGATCATGCATAGGGGAGCAGTGCTGTGTGTGTGTTGAGGATCATGTATAGGGGAGCAGTACTGTGGGTGTGTTGAGGATCATGTATAGGGGAGCAGTGCTGTGTGTGTGTGTGGGGGGGGTGATGCAAAGGGGGACAGTGCTGTGGGGGACTGTGTGAAAGTGGCAGTGCTGTGGGGGTGATATGTGAAGGGGGGCAGTGGTCTGTGTGTGGGGGGGGTAATGTAAAGAGGCACAGTGCTGAGGGGGGGGATGTGAAAGGGGTAGTGCTGCAAGGGTGATATGTAAAGGGGGCAGTGCTGTGGTGGGGAAGACATGAAGGGGGACATGCAGCCGCACACAAAATGAGGTGCTGCAAAGAAAACGTGCATTAACTCTTAAATTTACTAAAATATATAGTGCGGTTTCCTGCACATGGAAATTGCTTGGTACAAACGCAGCATGCAGTTTCCATGCAGCTGCAGTTTTAAAAAGGCGCCAGGAACTTTTCCCAGCAGAAAAGGCAGGCACAGCAGCCCATTTAAATGAATGGGCTGTTGTGCCTGCACACCTGGGCTGTGATGTAAAGAGTCATGGACAAAATTGCGATTCAAACCTCTGCTGGAAGGAAATTTTGCTAACCTCAGTGAATTTTAATTCAATATCCCTGATCTACAGGTTTATAAATTGTAAAACAAACAGTGCAACTGAGGTAGAAATGAAAGTATTCCATGACATATGGCTTGTTTTTACTTGATTGTTTTAGCTAAAGCAGTTGTAAACCGCGGCTGGTATAAAAAAAAAAAAAAAACACCTGTAAGACAATGGCATAATGTGCTAGTACTATCACAGCTGAAAGGGTCAACATCTTCCCCGGGTCTTTCTTCTGCTTTCACATGCTCCGGCCATGTTATTGGCTGGAGCCGCAATTACATAATCAGTTCCGGCACAAAGCTCTGAAGTTCCAGGAAGGAATGCCGGACCTTCAGAGTGCATGCGCCGGTGATGTCACTGGCTGCACAAAGGGTGAATATCTCCTAAACAGTGCTCCTGTAGGAGATATTCATTTTAACTACAGGTAAGCTTTATTATAAGCTTACCTGTAGCTAATAATCACAAAGCGGGCTTTTCTATTGCTTTAAGAATGTTCTGAAGGTTACTAGTTGGGAAGAGGTCCTTCTCTTTAACATGATAATATTTTAATTGGTTTGGACAGCATAGTCAAGAAAACAATCTTGATGGCAGTGAAGCAGAGCTGTTATTTGTGATGGCAGCAGTAAGGTCTATTTCAGTGATGGCTTTAACAGGTGGGAATGTAATGATAAAGTGATCTTCACTGAGAGCAGAAAGGCTTCTGGATAGCCTGTGCATAATGGCATGCAGTGTAGAAAATACTGGTGAATGTATATGTTGGGAGTATCATGATTCATTTAAAAGCCAACTTCAAGAATTAGACAACATTACCCTTGCAGTCCCCCTCCCTGCACTGCAAGGGTAATTGCTCCTTCAGTTTAGGGGTACAGGAATATAGAGCAATACTTACCATATTCCTAACTCCAGCAAGGTCCCTCCAGCAGTCCCACAAAGCCTCCTGTCAGGGATCTTGTACAGTAAATGCTCATTTAGTGGTAGGTGCTCATTCTTACACGCATGTGCAGGATCATGAGCATAGAAGTCTAACCAGACGTGCATGTTGACGTGCATACACATTCACAGATCATGGTGCCCAGTAGAGCTGCACGATTAATCAATAAAAAATCGTGATCTCGATTCAACCCCGTCACGATCTCTATGCAGAATTTCCCGATTTATTCATGTAACAAGTGTAGAGAGTTCTCTACTCACTCAGCTTTCAAAAGAAAAAAAACAGACCAGCCTGCCAAGTTTTTCAAAACATTGTCCACACTGGCAGATAACTATAAACATTGTAACTTTTTCTTTTTCAGATCAAAGGAATGAACTTTGATCAGTAAATGAGGTCAGTTTAACCACTCAAAGACTAAACTTTTTTTCTGACACTTTTTTCTCACAAAATGAAAATCAGTATTTTTCTAGAAAATTACTTGGAACCCTCAAACATTAGATATATTCTTTTAGCAGAGACCTTGGGGAATAAAATGGAGATTGTTGCAATATTTTATGTCACACTGTATTTGCGCAGCAATCTTTTTAAAACGCAATTTTTGGCGAAAAAATATACTTCAATTAATTAAAAAAAAACTAAACAGTAAAGTTAGCCCAATTTTTTTTTTTTATTATGTGAAAGATGATGTTACACAGCAAGAATCATGAGAGAATCATGATCTTTATTCTAAGCAAAAAAATTGTGATTCCCATTTTAGCCAGAATCAAGCAGCTCTAGTGCCCAGCGGCTTATTTAAACCTTGAGTCGGATTGGCCTCAATGTTGAATTGTCTTCAATGTTGAATTGTCTTCAGCACTGGATCCTGTATTCCTGGTTCTTGAAAGTCTGCTTACCTAACCTTGTTCCTGGCCTGGCTACACCTGACATCTTTTGTGGATCACCCCCTGTTTGTTATTTCTGCTGCTCGCTTTTGTTACAGTCCTTAGCTTGGATTTCTGACCACATCTCTGCCTCCTGACTTGGGACCTTACTGCCAACATGTTACCTACTCCTGCCTATTCCTGACCTTGAACTTGATCCTGACCCTGCACCTGTCTGCCTGGCTGCTGCTGAACAAAGTTTGAGCCTGGAATCTTTACTACCACTGGATGCACTTCTGTGTTTCCAGGCTTCAGCTCACTACAACAGCTTCCTGGCACCTGTGCCTTTCCATTGCCCTAGCAGTTCCTGTCTCCGCTACTTGGAGGGAATTGCGCAAGGGGCCACCCTTGTCATCTCAGACTCCAGTAAGGTCATTGACACCACCTCTCTAAGGCATTCCCTCCTGCAGTTTTTCTCCAAACTACCACAATGCACTGTGCCACCACACAGTGTATTGAAAGTCCAGATTTACTGAAGCAATGAAAGCTTTGCCCAATCAAGGCACAAAGCACTGTCAGAGCCAGGATTGGATGCTATTACGATGACTGTATCCAATCATGGCTTGTTGCTCTTAATCCCGCCCCACGCTATAAAAGTATTCTTTCATAGCGGCAATTTGTAGTGTTATGGCGGCGTGAAGATGGATAGAAGAGAGCCCCATCCATAAGGATCCATCGCAGTGCGGAAGTTACAGATTGATATCTCTGTTAAATACGGATTTGAAGCTTTTCTCTAAGATCTTGACAACACAACTTCAACAGTAAATACCATAGCTGATCCATAAAGACCAGGTAGGGTTTGTACAGATGCGGGAAGCACGGGACAATACGATCAAGACTTTGAATTTGATTCATATAGCAAATACGGGTCAATTTCCATGTGTATTTCTGGGAACAGATGCAGAGAAAGCTTTTGATCGTATTAATTGGTAGTTTATGTTTTCGGTATCAAGATATGCAGGATTGGGAAATAACATGATTTGATGGATAGGAAGCATTTACACCTGACCAACTGCTCAAGTTAAGGTGAATGGAGTCTTGTCCCCACTTTTTAAGGTATCAAACGGGACCAGGCAGTCCCCAATCCTATTCACATTGTCTGTAGAGCCTTTACTGAGTAGGATCCGATTGGACTCAGATATTAGGGGTTTGTCGGTGGGAGGAACAGAATATGAGATTTCAGTCTATGCGGATGATTTGCTGTATACATTGACTAACCCGATAGTATCCGTTCCTAATCTTTTGAAAGAAATGGAGATATATGGCTCCTTATCAAACTTTAAGATTAATTTTTCAAAATCTGAAGTGATGGGGTTGCGATTTCCAAAGAGGTGTTGAGAGTATCGAAGTCTAATTATAAATTTAAATGGACAGACCAAGCATTGAATTACTTGGAAACTTTTATCCTCGCGGATCTTTCACATATATATAGGCTTAATTTTCCACCATTATTATCTAGAGTATGGACTCTTTTGGAGGGATGGCAGAGAGGGTTCCACTCCTGGTTCGGGAGGTGTAATATTATTAAAATGAATATTCTACTGAAATTTCTGTATTAATTTCAGGCATTGCCTATTGCTATACCTAAAAAAAAAATCAAACAATTACATTCTCATTTTATCAGATTTATATGAACAAATAAATACCCAAGAATCAGGAGATCCTTGCTGTCCCTACCTAAAAGATATGGAGGACTAGCGGTGCCAGATTTGTATAAATACTATCAGGCGGCTTTGCTGAGCCGCTTGATTGATTGGAGCCAACATAAGGAATGGAAAATCTGGCCTGACTTAGAACAGGCTCAGAGCAGTGTTTTACTGCAACGAGCTGCTTGGTGTTTTAGGGACCTCCCGAATAGTATGAAGACACACCCTCTGATAGGGCCTGCCTTACAGATGGGATATGGGCTCTTTTCTAAAGGTAAATTATCAAATTATCAACAATGGACTCACCCTTATTCCCCATTTTGAGGAACTCTCAGTTTGGACCAGATTTGAAGAAGGGACCTTTTGGTAGGTTGATAGTCCAGGGGCCTTTTCAAGCCTCCCAGTTTGTGGGATCAGGGACAAGGCCTACCATACAGGAGATGATAACAGGTTGCATACTTTATCAATTGGATTTTTGGAGGGCGGTGCAGTTTCCTTGATACTTTGACTTCATCGAGTAGATATGAGCGAATGCTAACAAAGTTTGAGGAATATTGCACTGGGAGTGGTAGATTGGATCAAATTCTCTCTAAATTTAATGTTCTGTTAAATGCACCCCCTGAGAATTTTCAGTTGCCCTTGTTTAGGAGGTGGAAGATGGAGATAGATCGGGTTTTCTCTGAGGTGCAAAGGAAGAAGATATTACCAAATTTGTCTGAATCCTCAGGTAGCACATGAATTCAAGAGACAAACTTTAAGATCATATCACAGTGGTACTGCACCCCGGCCTTTCTGCATAAATGCTACCCAGACATGGAGGGAGGCTAGTTCATATTTTCTGGTCCTGAACCAGAATAAAGGATTTCTGGAAGGAGGTTTGGAAAAAAAAATTATATAAAAAAATATGAAATGAAGAGAAGTTTTGGATACAGGGGGAATATAATTGAGCACCTCCCCAGTTCCAAAGACACAATGGGGGTCTTGGATGGGGGGGGGGGGGGGTTACCCATTTCTATGCTCTGGAAGGAATAATGTTTTTTGATTTGAAGTTATATGAGTAAGGTTATATCATGTATGATGTTTATGGAATATATTTTGTTCTCTTGATTTAAAACAAAATAAAGGATTAAAATTGAGAACAGGGCTCTGTTCAGTGCTATTATACAGTTAGTATGCTATAGTGTTCTATTCTGATTCTACTGTCAGTGTAGAATATCAGTTTAGTGTACATCTAGGGATAGTTCAGTGTGAGTGTAGTGCGACCATTCTTCTTTACATTAGTGTCAATGTAAGGATAGTTCAGTCATTGTGAGTGCAGTGTGACTATTCATCTTTACATTAGTGTCAATGTAAGGATAGTTTAGTTAGTGCGAGTGTAGTGACTGTTTAACACAGTATAAGTCATTACGTTACTGCATGTTTAACGCCGTATAGTTCTGTGCGTTACTGCAAGTTTAATTCTGTATATTTCATTGCCTTACTGCAAGTTTAACACCATATAGTTCTGTGCATTGCTGCACGTTTGATGCAGTATATTGCAGTATATTATAATGTATCCGTGAAGTGTGTCTGTGTCATGAATACTCAAATTAAAGTGCACCAAACACCACTTTCCTTTGTTTAAAGTGCATCCACGTACACAATTACACATCTTTATTACATTTTGTTATTAAGCACCCCCCACTCTCCCTATCATGTCTGGGAGGACAGCAAGGTGAGGCAGATGTTCCCATGGCACTGTAAGGGGCCAGCAGCGTATTGGTCCACAGGCAAAGGTGGACATGGTCAGCCCTCTGGCAGGTTATCATTTCCTCTGTTTAGTGATGCTATCCCATGCTATCCAGCCACAGCATGCAGAGGAGGTGGTGGGCTGGCTTACTAAACTATACTTATCCTCCTCATCCTCTGTCACCCAAACAGAGACTAGTGCTCAATCCCCTGCAGCTGCCAGAATGGCAAAATCTGCTTCCTTGTCCACAGATATTCCTGCCATAGCCCCAGCATCAGGCCTGGAGGAGTCGGCAGAGTTATTTGAACACAGTGTCAGCCACTTGCTCCTTGACAATGCACAGCCACTACTCATTTCAGGTGTTGGTTCTGACTCTGAGGTTGAGGAAGGCAGGAACATGAGCCTGCAGAGAGGGGAGAACACTGGTACACAAAATGGCAGTCATGTTGCCCCAGCTGCAGCATATTGGCAAGTTGTCTCCAGTGGCAATGAGGATGGAGTAGATGATGATGAGGTCACTGACTCGACTTGGGTGCCGGATTGAGAACAGGAGGAAAGTGAGGGTGAGGCACAACCCCAACAAGGCAGCCATCGTAGAGGAGTAGAGAGCAGCCATCCTATTCCATCACATTGTGGAGCTGTTATCTCCCAGCCCACTTCCCACGGCTCAGCTGTCTGGGCCTTTTTTATTACATGTGCAGCCGATCCCACTGTTGCTATTTGCAAACTTGGTATCAAGCGTGGCAAAAACACCAACCATTTGGGTACCACATGCTTGACAAGGCATTTAACCTTCCACTACTCAGCCCTTTGGCAAGAGCACCTAAAAGCCACACAAAAGGGGCACAAATCTGTCCCTCCTCCTTACTCACCTGAGTCTGTCGCTGTTATACTTCATGACCTCTCAGCAGCCTCTACTGACAGGGCTGATGGTACAGCACAGGGTGTCCCAGGTCCTTGCAGCACATCTCCGAGCAACACCCCACCAGCTGTAGACTATAGCTGGCCAAGTTCTCTGCCCCATCTGCTGCAATAAAAGAAAATTACAGTCCCTGCCACCCACATGCCCAGCTTCTAAATGCAAGCTTGTCAAATCTGCTGGCTCTACAAATTCTGCTTTTCTGCCTGGTGGATTTGCAGAATGTGCTGTACCACAATGGTAATGTAGCAGATAACATTTGGGTTTAAATGTCACACGCATTGTAAATTTTGTTTTTGGCCTGAGGTTCTGAGAGTTAATTATTGTAGGTAGGCCTAACACCAGTCTGGCCAGGCTGTGTTTAGAGGTTCTGCCTAGTCATGTGAACGGTGAGGTGCACATGACAGGCCAGAACCAAGTCTGCTTGGATGTTTTGGTATCGGCCCTCTCAGAGCCAATCAGCGGGAGTGCCAGGGCCTGCTGAGGAGTCTGGGAGGGGGTACTTCAACCGGTGTGGGTCACGTGTTCAGGGTTCCAGAGCTGTTCGTGAGACCTGTGTGGTCTGTTCTGGTTCCAGGACCAGGGTAGCCCCGTGAAGGGTCCCAGTCACGGGGTGTTCGACATCCCGCAACATGTTCCTGTCAGCGGCCCCTGATAAACCTGACTGGTTTGGGGTAGGGATCTGTCTGTTCCCGAGTCTCGGAACCTGCTGGTCCAAGGCGCAGTAACTGATGGAGGATTCAAAGTGTCTGGGTGTGCTCTCGGCTTGGAGGGACACCACAGCTTGTGGAAGTGACCGGGGAGGACTCTTCAGAGGAGGGCCGGAAAGTGGCATCCTGAGAAGTGCCTGGTTACTGAACTGGGAAGGACATTGATGAATTCACAATTTTCCAGTACCATAAAAGAGGCGGGAAACGTTCCAGGTACGGTTGGAAAAGGAGGAGCCTGTATCAAAAGCCTGGGAAAATCTACAGGAGCCAGCGCCCAGTGGGAGTCTGAGCTGATCTCTTCCCCGCACAAGGCACCACGTGAGTGTGTGTTGTGGAAGGAAGCGGTGAGGTTGTTTCTCGGAGCTTGGAGAGAGAACCTGAAAATGTTTTGGCCTCTGCATGCACAGTCAGCGCCAGGACCCAGGATGCCTTCGTAGAAGGGTCTGGTGAGTGTGCAGACGCAGAGGATGGAGGTTACGGACACTGGCATCTGGTTGTCGCCGCAGGGGAGGTTCGCCCTGTGCGACATAGGGGGGGTCGAGGCACTCGGAATATTGTGCGGAAAGTGTGACGGTCTGATCACGAATCCCCGACCGTTCTCAAGATGTCCCAAGTGCGGGGACTACGTGTTTCAGGTGGAGCAGCCTGTTGTCCCACCCCGGGCCTTTCGCTATAATTGGGCCACGGGCGTTGCCACTGAGGAGACTGTCAATACGGCACCATTGCCGTCTTTCGAGGATCAGGCTACCGCAAGTGACCTTACCCCTCCTGAAACCCGAGAGACCTTTGCTGAGGTTGCGGAGGAGGCTCCGCGGAAGAAGATTGCCGTTGCCACGTGGGCCGTACAGGCAGAGGAGAGGAACAAGAAGCACCATCATTGCAGAGGCAATCCGAGGTCGGACATCTGGGGAAAAGGTTTTAAGTGCAAGCTTCGGGGCACTACCAGAGTCAGCATGGAAAATTATTTACCGGCTGGGGATTCTTCGCCTGGCTCACCAGCGGAAACCGGCTCCGATGAGGGAGAGGACTGGTACTTTGAGCCGAAGCTCCCGTAAGTAATAGTTTTAGACATTTAAGTTCTTTTAATACAAAATGGACTGTTGCCGGTGTATGACACTGCCCAGAATGACGGAGCCGTGAGGCCCCTGAGACTTTTTATTATTCGGGCAGCAACAGAGTATGGACTTGATTTCTCCTGTGTTAGGTTAAGTCATGAACATTACGAAGGTCTCAGAGTCACTGTAAGAGATGTTTTTACATGAAAAACGCTGAATGGATTACGGGACTGATATTACACTGGAGCTATGGTCGGCACATCTACAGTGACAAAATCATAATTTGCCGACCGAATAAAGAGTGCCATCTATTTCATCACTACAGTGGATGCTTAAGGTGAAGATTTGACTCTACCTGACCCAAGGTTCTATTGGTGAGCTTTTTTCTGGAGTCAAGTTTTGAGAAGTTGCGGAAAGAAAAGGAGTAGTGTTCCTTGTGTCTTTAATTTTTTCAGTGTTTCTGCAATCCACAAAGACTCTGGGGTAGTTAGACAGGTGGTTCTATAGCAGAATGCATGTCAAGTTCTTCAGGCTTTTGGGCCCAATGTGTTCATTTGTTAAAGGACTTGCAGTTACAGCGGCTCTGACTACTAGGTGGCTTGGGTCGGCAGGAAAATAGTGATAGTGCGCAGAGACTTTTCCTTTCACTAATGATAAGAATGTGTTAAAGAAGACATTTCATATGCTGTTGAAGGAGAAAATTCCGTTGTATACACGCCACAATTTTTCCCTTCAAACTCTAGAATGTATAGTGTACCGTGTTGCCTTTTTGCCTTATGTTTCTTTTTCAGGATACACTGAGATCAGCTATCAAGGTCATCGGAGGAGTCCGGGTGGGTTTAGATATCTAGTTGGGTGGTGTGCATACAGCATTTATGTGACATTGTGATAAGTGATAAATGTTTGTACATGTTTCCCTTTCTTTCCCTTCCCCAACACCAAAAACAAGAACTCAGGCGCTGTTCGTTTTTTTGTTATTCAGTAGGATTTTTACCCTGGTTGTTACCCAGATGAAGGGGACATCGTCTAAATGGCTGGAGGGGATGTGTAGTGGATGACATTTGGGATCAAATGTCACACTCATTGTAAATTTAGTTTTTGGCCTCAGGACAATAAAGGTTCTGAGAGTTAATTATTGTAGGTAGGCCTAACACCAGTCAGGCCAGGCTGTGTTTAGAAGTTCTGCCTGGCCATGTGAACGGGAGTGTCGGGGCACGCTAGGGAGTCTGGCAGGGGGTACTTAAACCGGTGTGGGTCATGTGTTCAGGGTTCTGGAGTTGTTCGTGAGACCCGTGTGGTCTGTTCTGGTTCCAGGACCGGGGTAACCCCATGAGGGGCCCACGCGTTCGACATCCCGCAACATGTTCCTGTCAGTGGCCCCTGATAGACCTGCTGGTCCGAGGCACAGTAACTGAGGGAGGATTCAAGGTGTCCGGGTGTGCTGTTGGCTTGGAGGGGCACCACAGCTCGTGGAGGTGACTGGGGGAGGACTCTTCGGAGGAGGGCCGGCAAGTGGCATCCTGAGAAGTGCCTGGTTACTGAGTTGGGAAGGACATTGACGAATTCACAAATTTCCAGTACCATAAAGGAGGCGGGAAACGTTCCAGGTACAGTTGGAAAAGGATTCTGTCACGGTCCCTACCGTGTCTATTGGACGGCCTGGCGTGGTCACACTCCAAGTGGCTCTGGGTGGTATTGAACTAATGACTGTTATGTTCTTGCTCCTGTTTCTTTACCTCTGAGCCACACCTCAGTTCTATTCAGCCTACTTTCCAGCCATGCCTAATTTAGCATAAAGTACTGTGGGCAATTCTGTTTGTACCTGTCACTCTTGGATCAGCTGTGGCAGGTTACCTAAATAGCTGAGTATAAAGCACTGCCTCACTCTAAGGGCTTAGTCAGTTCATTGTCTCTTGTCACCAAAGGTTCCTGTGTTCAAGTTACAGTGTTCCAAGACTGACCCCGGCCACCAACCCTGGCTTGTATATTGTTTATGCTGTATTCTGGACAATCCTTTGGCAAATTCCTGTCAAGCCCCTGTGCACAGATTCACAGCCCAGGTAGCTTATCTGTTTGTTACTGTGGGCTGTGTCTATTTGTAAGGGTGTGCGTACATCTCTGCACCATGGACTCCAACCTAGGTAAGCCCTCACATAATGAACTGACCAACATGGAGTACACAGAGATGTACAGGATGCTCACCTCCCTTGCTCTGCAAGTCTCCAGCCTGAGCACAGTACACCCAACCCTGGAACCTGCATGTCCGGAACCGTTAGTTTTGATGCCTGAGAAGTTTGATGGTAATCGTGCATCCTTCTTTTGTTTTAAGATGGATTGTGAGTTGTTATTTGCCCTTAAGCCTAGGACCTATGCCACTGACTATATTAAGTTTCGTGCTTCCATCAACCTGCTCACTGGACAATGCAAAACATGGGCTCATCAGCTTTTACAGGAGAGGAGTCCAGTCTTGTATAGCTGGGAAGCATTCATGTTTGCTCTGGACTCTTACATTTCTGTTTCTAAGGAAACCAGAGTTCGCGAGTCTGATCTCTGCTCACGTGGCCTGGACAGGACAGGAGTACCTGGTACAGATACGACTCCATGCCATCACAGTATGTTCCAAGCCATGAAGCTGAAGTCCTTACCCCACAAAGCCTAGACACTCCTAAGGCCACACACACACCTTCCCTGGGAGTCGTGGAACCCATGGAGATCGGGACCATCCGGCCCAAGCTATCTCAAGGTGAAAGAGAGCGGAGAAGAGACCGTGGTCTTTGTTTTTACTGTGGGGGGAGAGGGTATCTTATCTCTCTCTCTGTCCAATTCGCCCACCTCGGCCAAAGGTTCTCCAAGTGGGTACTTTTAGGATCCTTCCTGCTGCCCCTGAATCTCTGCCTGCTATCCAGCTTGAAGTTCCTGTGCCAGTGCCCCCCCTTGAAGTTCCTGTGCCGTTGTCCCCGCTTGAAGTTCCTGTGTCAGTGTCCCCACTACCTCTTGACTGCACGTATGCCTCAAATGGCACCATAGTCCTTAAACAGGACCTGAAGACTTTCGAAAGAGCCTTGCGAGCGACGAAAGTCTCCCCAGCCGGAACTTCTAAAACAAAGAAAGCCCAAAGGAAATAGACTGTTCCATCCTCTGAGGGCATGCCTAAGGGGAGGGAACGGCACCCTATCGTGTCTTTTGGACGGCCTGGCGTGGTAGCGCCCCGATTGGCTCTGGGTGGTATTGAACTAATGACTGTTTGTTCTTGCTCCTGTTTCTTTACCTCTGAGCCACACCTCAGTTCTATTCAGCCTGCCTTCGAGCCATGCCTAGTTTAGCATAAAGTACTGTGGGCAATTCTGTTTGTACCTGTCACTCTTGGATCAGCTGTGGCAGGTTACCTAATTAGCTGGGTATAAAGCACTGCCTCACTCTAAGGGCTTGGTCAGTTCATTGTCTCTTGTCACCAAAGGTTCTTGTGTTCAAGTTACAGTGTTCCAAGACTGACCCTGGCTTGTATATTGTTTATTCTGTCTTCTGGACAATCCTTTGGCAAATTCCTGTGAAGCCCCTGTGCACAGATTCACAGCCCAGGTAGCTTATCTGTTTGTTACTGTTGGCTGTGTCTATTTGCAAGGGTGAGCGTACATCTCTGCACCATGGACTCCTACCTAGGTAAGCCATCACAGGTTCCTGTATACCCTCAGTTGATCGTTCAAGTTTTAAGTCAACGTGCTGACTGCCATGATCTTTGGCTAGAGATCTCTTCAGCCTTGAAGTACCCAGATGCGAGTGGCTACTCTCTGGGTGTAAATAGAGACTTTGCTAAGCCTGCAGTTCAAGGTGCCTGAGTTCTTCATCCGTGCCCTCTGTTCCCTAAGAGACTGTGTTTGTGAAAGTTCTACTGCAAAATATACCTTTTTGAAAGGACTTCATCTGTGTCAGTGTACAAGTCGTTGGGTATCTACCCTGGGAACCCCTAGACGTGGAGGAGCAGGCCAGGAGAAGGTAACCGGTAAGCCCATTAAGTCAAGGCCGCCCTGCAATGGGTTATGGCCGCTACAGTAGGTTCCCAGTTGCTATTTCTTTTCACGTAAGGCCATTCCATCTCTCTATCATTACATGGAAGACAACGTTGTGGCATTGTTGGGTAAGGAAGTCAGCTGCAAAGTCCACGTTACTCCTAACACGTGGTTACACGGGCAGGGACAATATATTTTGTTCACAGCACACTGGGTAACTCTGCTTGCAATTCGGAAGGATACAGGACAGTGCTCAGTGCTGCAGCTTGTCTTGCCCCCACGTCTCCATACAGCTTATGATGATGCCAGATTTGTCAGCTCTACCCTCTCCTCCTCCTCCATGCCCACCTCTACTGAATTGTCCTATGAACCTCAAGTACCCCCTAAGCGTTCAAAAGGGCTATGCAATGAGCCAGGCTAAAAGGTGCCATGCAGTGCTTCAGCTTGTGTGTATAGGGGACAGGAACCACAATGGAGCAGAGATTCTTGCAGCTCTGCAGGGACAGGTCCAGAGGTGGTTCACATCATGCCAGCTGGAGCCAAGAATGGTGGTGTGTCATAATGGCACAAATCTGTCTACCCTTAGACAGGGAAAGTTGACACATGTGCCATGCCTGGCACATTTCCTCAATTTGGTGGTGCAGCATTTCCTAAATAGGTACCTGGAGTTGTATGATCTACTAAAGCAGGCCAGATGTGTGTAGCCATTTTAGGTGGTCATACACATCCAGTGCTCGGTAGGCTCTGCCCGTAAACCGCCTGATTTGTGACATGCCCACCAGGTGGAACTTGACTTTGGCAATTCTGCAGTGGCTGCACATGCAGCAGAGGGCTGTCAAGGAGTACATAATGGAGGAGGAGTTGGCACAACGTCAGGCTCAGGCCGGCTACTGTAGGTTTTTTCCCCATGCCAATGGCTGCTCATAAAGGATGCATGAACTGTACTGTCACCATTTAAGAAAGTCACAAGGATGGTGAGCCATGACAATGCATTGTGTTCTTGCTGGAGCAGACTCTGCGTAGCATTATGGACAGGACACACTTTTTGCAGACACCATTGTTCCTATGCCACAGAACATACAAGAGGAGAGAGAGGAGGAGGAGAAGAATTCTGGCAGTTTCGGAGGCATTGAAGCAGAGGTAGACATGTGCAGTGCCGAAAATGTTTTTGTTTTCGTTTTTTCATTCATAAGTTTGAAAATTAAAAAAATCATAAATTCAAAAATTCGTAAACTTTAAAATCTGAATTTTCGAATCTTCGAATTCAGAATTTTCCGACTTTCGAATTTCCGACTTTTTCGGATATTCGAATTTTTGAAAACCAAATTTTTGGCTTTTCAAATTTTCGGAAATTCAGAATTCAAAAATTAGAAAATTCGGAAATTTAGAAATTGTGAAAATCCAAATAAAAAAAGAAAATAAGGGGCTGATACCCTTGTATTAATATATAATTATTATACAAAATAAGATAGAACATGATTGGCAGTACAGTTACTGTACATAAAAACGCTCATCCATTCATAATGGTTCAATAAACATAAGCAATTGCTCATGGTGAGCCAAACTTGTCTGGGCATCAGTTCGCTGTATACTCGACGCACATTTCATGGCATGACACTTTTTATAACGTGATTTGTAACTAATAAATAATTCTATGAGTGATATGAATAAGGAATCCATTCAGTGACATGCCTCACACAAAGTCCCATTCCTTTTTTTTCCTGTTGTTTAACACAGTAGGGATGGAGGCTGGTTATAGCCACTGCTATAACCAGGTTGTGTCAGGTCGCATTATTACATTTTTATTATTATTGTTATTTTTTATTATTAGATTATGTTCCATTTGTTTTAGATATGGCATTTGTTGTTTTGGATAATTTGTAACTTTGGATAAATTTGTATTCGTTACGTTCACTAACAGCCAAATTTCACTAACAGCCAATATAGTGCTCCCCCCCCCCCCACTATATTTAATGGGATTTTTCATTTTTATACTTTCACTTTAAGCATCAATACATCACTGCTCATTTAAAAATGATGTTTTTACAAACTTTGTTTCATTGATACATGTCCCCCAGGGCAGTACCCAGACCTGCATACCCATTGTATGCCCAATTACTTGCATATAAACCTTCAAAATGGGCACTTTTGATTTTTCACGTTTGGGTCCCGTAGACATCAATGGGGTTCGTTATACAATTCCAAACTTTCCAGATGTTCATAAGTTCTGGTGTGAACCGAACAGGCGGTCGTTCGGCCTATTCCTACCTAAAATCTTAAAGCAGCCTTTCTCATCTAGGGTACCGTGGAACCATAGGGTTCCTCCAGAGTTTGCAAGGGGTCCCTTAAAGGGGTGTTCCAGCCTTAAAAAATTTTTTTGGAAAGACAGCAGCTACAAACACTGTAGGTGCTGACTTTTCACTTACCTGTCCAGGGCCATCCTCACTAAGGGAAACAGGCAATGGAGCCTTGCGGCTTCACTGCCCGTTTCCTACTGCACATGCGTGAGATGCGCATCGCTTTGTGAATGGCCCCGTTGTGTTCTGGGACACACACATGCCCTCTCGCCGAAGAGGAGGAAGCGCCGCAGATTAGGAAGACTGCCTAGCAACAGGGGTTTCTGGTAAGTTAAAAAAAAATTATATATTTTTTCAATTTTAAGAATATTAATGCTATTTTTATTTTTAGGATGGCCCCCCTCTTTAAGCAGTGGGGAGTCGATAGCCAACCTACAATGACCACCAATGCAAGGGGGTAACTTTCCATTGACCACCAGTGCAAAGGGTTACATTAACACTAACCACTATTGGTAGGTGAAACCAAAATTTCACTATCTGAGTTTCTTTTCTGTTAATATTAGTCATCTGTAAGATTATTTCTGAAAATCATTTTGCTGTAAACAGAAGGTGGATGTTAAAAAATGTATCTGCTCTGGGTTTTAAATATTATTGAATAAAAATATTTTAGTTATGCCACATTCTTTCCTTTTTTATTTATTTTTTTATTTTAACTTTCTGTATATTCCTGATCAAGCTAATGTACCCAGAGAACTGAAATTATTTCAGTGGTTCCTTAGCCACTTAAAGACCAGCCTCGTTTTGAGATTTTGGTGTTTACATGTTTAAAACATTTTTTTTTGCTGGAAAATTTAAATTTAAAAGAACCCCCAAACATTCTATAATTTTTTCTAACACCCTAGAGAATAAAATGGCCATCATTACAATACTTTTTTTCACACCGTATTTGCGCAGCGGTATTACAAACGCACTTTTTTTTAAAAAAAATCACTTTTTTGAATAAAAAAATAACATAAAAGTAAAATTAGCACAATTTTTTTTATATTGTGAAAGATAATTTAATTTTATGCCAAGTAAATTGATACCCAATATGTCACTCTTCAAAATTGCGTCCGCTCGTGGAATGGTGTCAAACTTTTACCCTCAAAAATCTCCATAGGCGACGTTTAAAAAATTCTACAGCTTGCATGTTTTGAGTTACAGAGGAGGTCTAGGGCTAGAATTATTGCTCTCGCTCTAACAATCCCTGCAATACCTCACATGTGTGGTTTGACCACTGTTTTCATATGCGAGCGCTACTCGCGTATGCATTTGCTTCTGCACGCAAGCTCATCGGGACGGGATGTTTTAAAAAAAATAAAATAAAAAATTATTATTTATTTTATTTTTACACTGTTTTTTTTTTTTTTTAAATGTGGGTCACTTGTAATAGGAAAAAGCATGACAGGTCCTCTTAAATATTAGATCTGGGGTCAAAAAGTCCTCAGATCTCATATTTGGACTTAAATGCAATAAAAAAAATTAAAAAAATTGTAATTTGAAAAAATGTGCCTTTTAAGTGGTATGGGAGGAAGTGAAGTTTTGACGTCGCTTCCGCCGTGCTATGGTATGGAGATGGGTGGGGACCATCTTGCCCTCTCTCGTATCCATACCAAGCAGGAGACAGGACCCGATCGCCTCTGCCGCTACTGTCAGCTTTGGTAAACCGCAGAGGGCATGGGAGAGTGGGGAGAGGGGGGATGACACCTCTCTCACCGCAGATAATGGTGATCTTGCGGCGAATCCGCCGCAGAGACCACCATTATCGTAAACATGACCGGTGCCTGAAGAGATGGATACCTCGGTTGTGGCAGCAGCTGCTGCCGTTATCGAGATATCCCTCTTCAAAAAAGGGACGTACATCATCATGCGATGATGGCTAGGGTTAAAAAAGCTGAGAAAAGCTGGCATGAAAGATCAGTGCAGATCAGATAGCAGATATGTTAGCTGCAAATACTCAATCTCTTAAAGACTAGAACACTTTGTTGGATATTTATATGGGAGCTAAAACATTATTTATGTGGGCTTAATTACTATGACTGACTAAATTGGTATTGTGTATACATAATGATTTGTAGCACCCTGGTAGGAGGCAGGGTTGCTAACAAATTTAGCTTGCTAAGTGGTAACTAGCCTGGCTGACTGACTTCACTGGCTTTTCCTATTTCTGGATGTGATGCACCTCTCTCTTCTGTCACTAGGTGGCATTGTTGCCTGTGGAATTAGACCAGGGCATAGTGAATTCAGACTAGGAGTGGATAAGTTGTCTCAGCCAACAGGCAGGGTTTTCTTTAGTCCCTTGGCCTGCTGGGAGAGCCTATTTATTCGGAGGGAGTCAGGTGATCGGGATTCTGTGCCACGTGTAAGGCTGTCTGGGAGGACACATGTCGCAAGGCTCCATGCTGCTAGGCCAAAAGCCTGAGGCCTATCCTGGGAGCAACTGGCTGCTAGGCTGTCTGAGGCCTATCCAGGTTTGAGAGAGGCAGCGTGAGGTTGGGGCTTCAGGTTGGAAGCCAAACCAATTTGCAGAGTTTCCGCCAAACGGGGCAAATGGATCTTTGCCAGCATTGAGTTAGAAGCAGTTGCCACAAGGGATGGCCACTCCTGTCGTCAGAAGCAAGTGATGATGAAGGCCAGAGGAAAAGGGAGGAATAGTCGCCAGCAAGGGGAAACCATTCCTGTTATCAGAGGCCAGTGTGTGGAAGTTGGCAGAAGTACCAGATCAGCCTTTTCACCAGCCGGGGACGGTGAAGAAGTGGGAATACTTTAGCAGAGTGCCAAGCCAGGGACCCAGCGTTAGCGTCGGTGGTTAGCATGGGTGAAGCTTGAGGAGTTTACAATGGATTAGCTGTGGAAGAGATCAGGGGATCCAATGACGTATGGGATCTTGAAGTCTTGTGAGAGACTGGGAACTCAGTGAGTGAAGATCTACAGTGAGATACTATGAGATATAAGAAAAGATCTATAGTTACTGTGAGTAACGTGTATGGATCTCTGTTGACTGTTCAAATTTCAGTTTAAGGGGAAAACACTGCGCTACAATTTAGTATATATGGAAAAAGGCCTCAACAGCCAAAAACAGCAGCCAACACCAAAAAACAAACAAAGTTCAACAAACAAAATAATACAAATAGTGTAGCGCTTCACTAATGAATGTGGTCAGCATAAATTGTATGAATAAAGGCAAAAATAATATAAATATGAATGCCTAAAGAAAAGTCCAATATTGGCCGCACATTCCACTATGTAGCAGGCCCAAGGGTGGCCGAACCGTCACAGAGGGGGGAAATTGGACTGGGCGGATGTATTCATGCGAGTCTGCTTGACTGTAACATCAGAGAAGAATGGATAAAATACTTCTTACCGACTTAGTTGGACCCATACAGTCATATGACAGTTGAGTCTAGAAGGCTTTAGGTCACAGTTTGGGACCGAGGAGTACGAAGAGGGAGGTCTGTTGAGCTGATGGATGAGCTCAGAACGATTGTAGGCCCTGTGATGGATCCTTTCAAATGGAACGTCAAGGGTGTATGTAGTCAATCTCAGACGTAGCCCGTTGTACTGATGCTCCAATCTCGCCCGAATAGGGAGGGAGACGTTATGGGGGTTCAAGCCAGAGAAACAGAAAAAATGAAAAAAGAAAAAAGGCTCCACATGGTGCAGGTCAGACGGTATAAAAAAGGTTGATTTATTGAAGTCAAAAAATAATTAATGACTTAGTGATCACATAGACAGTCTAAAATAGAAATTAAAAGCAATGTAGGGTGCCAACAGCTCGCCCAACGCGTTTCGACATATGTGTCTTCTACAGGGGCATGTTGGGGCCCACCACATTGCTAACAAATATATAAGGAGTCAGAGAGGAGTTCCGCCTACCAAAGGGCGGGGAATCCTATCTCGGACAGCCTCTTAAAGATACAATGAACATTTAATCAAATCAGAGAAAACATGTTTAAACACAACAAATAAATATAAATAAGATATAAAAATGTCACTGATACAAGCTATCGACTTAATTTAGTGACAAAAATATAAGAGTAAGCCACCACATTCACAGATGGATATCCCTAAGTTAATCATAATATTGAAGGTCTAATCTAACATAAAAATGCAAGAAAATCTAGTACATAAAAGGCATCCCCAGAAATCGCATCCAGCACCAATGCAAATTGTTAAATTAATATAGTGACAAAAATAAATAAGCCATCATGTTCGCAAATAAATATCTCTAAATTAATCATATTAGACATGGCCTCATCTAACATAAAAATGCAAGAAAATCCAATGCACATACAGGACATATAGAAATCGCATCAAATGCCACTGCTAAAAGATCGGACATATACCACCTATTTCACATAAACTAAACTGCAACACCACATAAAGTGACCTGTTTGCATTTGTATAGTATAATAGAAGGAACTGTGAGGGTCTGTATATTGTCCTCATTGTGCTGTTTGAATGTCTCAGACTTATTTTACTAACCGTAAGTGGCCAGGAAAGTGTATATCAGTAACCATAGTGATAGTCCTTACGTGATGATCTATTGTTTACAGTTCAGATCACAAGGTCAGAAGGTGTGTAATAAAAGAGAAGGTACAGCCAATCACTCCATACATGTGTCACATGGCTATGGAGGGAGTGGATGTGGGAGTGGAAACGGACCATCATGTCCAATAGAAAAGACAATTGTACTTCTAGGTCACCACATAGAAATGCAAGGGAAGGAGGGATATAGCGCACCATGGCACACTCCCTCTCCTGTACGTGCTCCGTACTGCCAATCGCAGAGAGCCACGTCAGGACCCATTACCTCGGATCGGGGGCGTGCATGTGCGGACGTCAAACGCTGCGTCACTATGTTACAACCCAGGGGGCGTGTGCGTTTGAACGTATGCGTGCGAACGTCACACGCTACGTCACTACGTCACGGCGCGAGGGGCGTGTGCGTGTGAGCGTCACGCATCCAATAACTTTCCGGGGAATAGGGAGGGGAGGGGCCTCAAAAAAATTGGCGCCGTTTCGCTCGTGGTGAGCGTCACACGCTGCAGGCATAGCAATACACAGCGCAGCCAATCAGAAAAAATGGGCCAGCTCTACGCGTGCGCCATAACCAATGACGCCATCACGTCACGTTGAATCCGGGAACCTTAAGGAAGCAGGACAACGGGGAAGATACAAAAGGCGTGGCGACATAGCGTCACGTCCAGTAAAAACACCCGACGTAACCATAGCAACCAAGGCATCATAATGATAGTAAATCAAAAGATATCAGGAAAAGAAAAACAAATAACGCCCCATAGCCAGAATGGACAGCTGGTAACAATAGGGAGATATCTGAGAAAAAAATTATATAAAAAATGGTGACATAGGCAAATAATGTGAATTACACTCATATTACCTAAAAAAGTGATAAGGTGCCAGTGACGTGAGGGTGAACTTAAAGTATAGCACATATCGTATATTTTCTAATAGTAACAAAAATAAAGTCAAATAATGTGAATTACACACATAATGACCAAAAATTATATATTAAAGTGCCAGTGACATGGAAGTGAACTTGGAATCTGGCACATATAGCGTATTTACTAATAGTGTCAAAAATAAATATAAATTCTAAATTGGTCGGAAAAATCCGTCCCCAATCACAAGTAGTCTAGAGAAAATGCATAATAATCGCATATATCTAGATTTGGACACGGGACTGAGGATGAAGTGCATATATGTATGAAATTAAGTGAGCGTTGTGCCGTAAAGGGCGCAAACTAAAAAACAAATAAGTGAATATAATCGAAGTGACCTGAAAAATAAATAAATATTGTATGTAATAATGTGAGGAAACACCTAAAAATATTGCGGATTGAAGTGAATAATGAAGTAAACATACAGATCGAAAATGAAAAGAAAAATTGAAGTGTAGTGGTAATAATCCATGACAGGATAAATTAAGCCTGATTAATGAAACTATTGATGTCCCAGTCTGTATTCATGCCAAAGGGGGAATAGCACCTCAATTCATAAATCCAAAATGTCTCGAGGCGCGACACCCCCCTCAGGCATGATTCACCTCTCCAGTTTGGGACAAATTTGTCAATGACTTGGAAGCGGGTACCTGTGGGATCTCTATTGTGTTTTTCAAGGTAATGTCTCGGAACCGGGTGTTTGTCACACCCTTTTTTGATTTTACTAAGATGTTCATTGACTCTAGTAGAGAAGTTGCGTATAGTGCGACCAACATATTGTTGGTTGCAAGGGCAGGTGATCAGATAAACAATATACCTGGTAACGCAAGTAGTAAAGTGTTTCATAAGGTACCTGCGTGAAGTGGTTGAAGATGTAAAAGAATCACTTTTCCCCTTGCCCAACATGTTATGTAGGCATACGTTACATTTTCTGCAAGGAAAGTATCCCTTGCTAAGTGGGAAAAATTGTATCGGTTTGGGGATATCGATTACATTGGGAGCAATATCATTTTGTATCGATCGTGCTCCCCTATAGATGGTTCCAGCTTTCTCTGGGATGATCCCACCCAAAACTTTATCACTTTGTAGTACCTTCCAATGCCTATTGATAATTCTTTTTATATCATTATGTTGTGTGGAAAAGGTTGTAAAAAAGGACCATTTAAATTTGTCACTTGTTCCTGTTTTGACTTTCTTTTGTGTGAGAGAAGTTCTATCAGTGTGTAGAGCTGCTTGAATCTCAACATCAAGAGTGTGTGGGTCGTAGCCCTTATCCAGGAACCTCTTACGAATGGTGTAGGATTGGGAAATAAAATCACTAACATTCGTGCAGTTACGCCTAAGCCTGAGAAATTGGCTACGTGGGATGGCACTAAGCCATTGACGGTGATGACAGCTGTCAACAGGAATGTAACCATTCCGATCTGTTGGTTTAAAGAAGGTTCTCAGGACCAGACGTTTCTGCACTACCGTGACTTCTAAGTCAAGGAAATGGATGTTGGTTGTACTAGCCTCGAAGGTTAACTGGATACCACGGTCGTTAGAATTAAGGGTTTCCATGAAGGTGTCAAGGGCTGGCCGACTGCCCCTCCACAGGAGGAGGATGTCGTCTATATATCTAGCCCACAGCACCAATTCAGGCCTGTTGAGGGCATAGACGACATCCTCCTCCCACTGGGCCATAAACAAATTGGCCAAACTGGGTGCATATTTGGCCCCCATGGCAACTCCTCGGGTCTGGGTATAAAAATTGCCCTGAAACCAAAAGTAGTTGTGAGACATAGCAAACTCCAGTAATTGCATGAGGAAATTCCTATGTAACACAGAAAGTGTGGAATCCCTAGAGAGGAACAGTTCAGCAGCTCTTAGGCCTAAGTCTTGTGGGATACAAGTATATAGCGCAGAGACATCTGCCGTGACTAGGATGAGATCGTCATGATACTGAATACCTTCAAGTAATCGAATTGTGTCACCTGTATCTTGTAAATAGGATGGTATTTTCCTTACCAAAGGTTGAAGGTATGAATCTATGTATTTCCCTATTCGTGAGGTGATGGAATTTATGCCGCTCACAATTGGGCGGCCAGGTGGATTCACAGAGTCCTTATGAATTTTAGGAAGTTGATATATTGTTGGAATGCGGGGAGCCAGTGGGATCATAAATTCTCTCTCTTTCCTGTTTAAGATATTCAGAGAGAAACCTTCATCTACGATCTGTATGAGTTCTTTTTTGTATTTGAGGGTAGGGTTCCCTGATAGGGGACTGTAAGTGGTGCCATCGCTCAATAGTCTATTCATTTCTTCAATATAGCGAGTTTTATCTAAAATCACTATGCCACCCCCCTTGTCTGCAGGGCGAATGATAAGGTTTTTCCTTTCACATAAGGTTTTGAGGCCCTGTGCTATAGAAGGATCTTGGTGTGTCTTTCTTATGGGTAACTTGTCCAAATCATTTAAAACAAGGTTTTTAAAAACGTTGATGGATGGAGGTAGAATGCCTGGGTTGAACAAAGAAGGATTGCTCAACCCAGAATGCCTGACTGATGTGGGGTCAGAAATCTTGTTAGTTGTAATTGGAGAAGACAAAAAATGTCTCTGAATGTGTAACTTGCGGATGAACTTGTGCACATCAATAAATGTGTTAAATTTATTGAGTTTTCTAGGTGGGACAAATTTAAGGCCCTTATCTAGAATGCATTGTTCACTCGCTGACAATGTCACTGAGCTTAAATTGAAGATGCCTGCACCTACTGTGTCCGTTTTCTTTTTGTGCTGGATGCGCCTCCCCCCTCTGGTGCCTCGTTTAGTTTTTGGTTTCCTCCGTGTATGGGGGTATCCCTGTGAAAATCCTGATGGTAAGGAGGCCCTGATGGATAATTGCGATTATAAGGGGGTCTAAATGGAGGGTCATCATTGTATGTCATATAGGGTGGGGGATCACGTTGGAAGTCATAATGATCCTCATCCCTAAGAGGTAGGTAACGATTATGAGTGCGAATTGGAGTACTGTGTGAGTAGTCCTCCCTCCTGTGACTATATTTATCGTCCCTCAGAGTTCCGCTATATTCACGGGGAGTGTGTTGGTAACCACCGTTGGTGTTTCCATAGTGTCTCTCTTGGCCGTGACCCTGATTATTTCTGCCTTTGCCTTTATTTTCCTGTGGAGGGGCAGTCGGCCAGCCCTTGACACCTTCATGGAAACCCTTAATTCTAACGACCGTGGTATCCAGTTAACCTTCGAGGCTAGTACAACCAACATCCATTTCCTTGACTTAGAAGTCACGGTAGTGCAGAAACGTCTGGTCCTGAGAACCTTCTTTAACCACTTCAGTTCCGGACCAATAAACACCTTAAGGACCAGAGGTCTTTTTGCAATTTCGCACTGCGCTGCTTTAACTGGTAATTGCGCGGTCATGCAATATTGCACCCAAACGAAATTTGCGTCCTTTTCTTCCCACAAATAGAGCTTTCTTTTGATGGTATTTGATTGCCTCTGCGATTTTTTTTTTTTGCGATATAAATGAAAAAAGAGCGAAAATTTTGAAAAAAAAAGATATTTTCTTCTTTTTGTTATAAGAAAAATCGAATAAACTAAATTTTAGTCATACATTGAGGGCAAAATTTATTCAGCCACATGTCTTTAGTAAAAAAAATGTCAATAAGCGTATATTTTTTGGTTTGCGCAAAAGTTATAGCGTCTACAAACTAGAGTACATTTTCTGGAATTTACACAGCTTTTAATTTATGACTGCCGATCTCATTTCTTGAGGTGCTAAAATGGCAGGGCAGTACAAATCCCCCCCAAATGACCCCATTTTGGAAAGTAGACACCCCAAGGAAATTGCTGATGGGTATGTTGAGCCCATTGAATATTTATTTTTTTTGTCCTAAGGGATTGAATAATGACAAAAAAAAAAAAAAAAAAATTTTTTTTACAAAAAGTTGTCACTAAATGATATATTGCTCACACATGCCATGGTTATATGTGAAATGACACCCCAAAATACATTCTGCTGCTTCTCCCGAGTACGGGGATACCACATGTGTGGGACTTTTTGGGAGTCTAGTCGCGCACGGCACCCCGAAAACCAATCACCACCTTCAGGATTTCTAAGGGTGCAAATTTTTGATTTAACTCCTCACTACCTATCACAGTTTCGAAGGCCATAAAATGCCAAAATAGCACAAAACCCCCCCAAATGACCCCATTTTGGAAAGTAGACACCCCAAGCTATTTACTGAGAGGCATGTTGAGTCCATGGAATATTTTATATTTTGCCAAAAGTTGCGGGAATATTACAAACTTTTTTTTTTTGCACAAAGTTGTCACTAAATGATATATTGCTCACACATGCTATGGGCAGAAGTCAAATTACACCCCAAAATAAATTCTGCTGCTTCTCCCGAGTACGGGGATACCACATGTGGGGGACTTTTTGGGAGCCTAGTTAACTAGCTACCTAGCGACACTAGCGACACTGATGCAGCGTTCAGAAAAATTATCGCTTAGTGACACTGGCAAAAGGGGGTGAAAGGGTTAACTAGCGGAAATCAGGGGGTTAAAACCATTATTGGGTAGTATATCGGGGTACCTAGCGCTATAAAAACCTGGCGGTGAACCTAAAAAAATAACTAGCTACCTAGCGACTGTAGCGACACTAATGCAGCGATCAGAAAAACGATCGCTTAGTGACACTGGCAAAAGGGGGTGAAAGGGTTAACTAGCGGCAATCAGGGGGTTAAAAACATTATTGGGTAGTATATCGGGGTACCTAGCGATATAAAAACCTGGCGGTGAACCTAAAAAAATAACTAGCTACCTAGCGACACATGCAGCGATCAGAAAAATTATCGCTTAGTGACACTGGCAAAAGGGGGTGAAAGGGTTAACTAGCGGCAATCAGGGGGTTAAAAACATTATTGGGTAGTATATCGGGGTACCTAGCGCTATAAAAACCTGGCGGTGAACCTAAAAAAATAACTAGCTACCTAGCGACTGTAGCGACACTAATGCAGCGATCAGAAAAACGATCGCTTAGTGACACTGGCAAAAGGGGGTGAAAGGGTTAACTAGCGGCAATCAGGGGGTTAAAAACATTATTGGGTAGTATATCGGGGTACCTAGCGATATAAAAACCTGGCGGTGAACCTAAAAAAATAACTAGCTACCTAGCGACACTAGCGACACATGCAGCGATCAGAAAAATGATCGCTTAGTGACACTGGCAAAAGGGGGTGAAAGGGTTAACTCTAGGGGCAATCAGGGGGTTAAATCTTTATTGGGGGGTGATAGGGGGCTACCCTGGACCTAACACTAACTGTCCTGACAGTTTTTACTGTCACAACTGACACTGAATGCATTGATCAGTAAAGAAATGATCAATGCAATCAGTGACACTGTGACTGGGGGGGGAGGGGGGCGGGGGGGGATTGGGGGGCGATCGGGGGGGGGATCGGGGGGGGTTTGTGTGCCTGTGTGTACCTACATGTCAGTGTAGTGTTGGTGCACACTTACTTTTACTCTTCTCCTCGTAGTCCGGTCAAAAAGACCGCCCCGAGGAGAATGACATCACTTCCTCCTTCCTGTGTAAACAATACACAGGGGAGGAAGCTTCTCATTGGCCAGGAGCGATCCAGAGGGGGTGGCCGAAAACGAACGGCCATCCCCTCATCACGGATCGCTGCTGGACCGAATCGGACCGCCGTAACCAGCGGGAGGGGGTCCGATGGGACCCCCCACCCGCTGGAAGGCAATCACGTAGATGTACGTGATTCTGCCTGCCTGTGCCATTGTGCTGACGTACATTGGCAATACGGCGGTCCTGAAGTGGTTAAACCAACAGATCGGAATGGTTACATTCCTGTTGACAGCTGTCATCACCGTCAATGGCTTAGTGCCATCCCACGTAGCCAATTTCTCAGGCTTAGGCGTAACTGCACGAATGTTAGTGATTTTATTTCCCAATCCTACACCATTCGTAAGAGGTTCCTGGATAAGGGCTACGACCCACACACTCTTGATGTTGAGATTCAAGCAGCTCTACACACTGATAGAACTTCTCTCACACAAAAGAAAGTCAAAACAGGAACAAGTGACAAATTTAAATGGTCCTTTTTTACAACCTTTTCCACACAACATAATGATATAAAAAGAATTATCAATAGGCATTGGAAGGTACTACAAAGTGATAAAGTTTTGGGTGGGATCATCCCAGAGAAAGCTGGAACCATCTATAGGGGAGCACGATCGATACAAAATGATATTGCTCCCAATGTAATCGATATCCCCAAACCGATACAATTTTTCCCACTTAGCAAGGGATACTTTCCTTGCAGAAAATGTAACGTATGCCTACATAACATGTTGGGCAAGGGGAAAAGTGATTCTTTTACATCTTCAACCACTTCACGCAGGTACCTTATGAAACACTTTACTACTTGCGTTACCAGGTATATTGTTTATCTGATCACCTGCCCTTGCAACCAACAATATGTTGGTCGCACTATACGCAACTTCTCTACTAGAGTCAATGAACATCTTAGTAAAATCAAAAAAGGGTGTGACAAACACCCGGTTCCGAGACATTACCTTGAAAAACACAATAGAGATCCCACAGGTACCCGCTTCCAAGTCATTGACAAATTTGTCCCAAACTGGAGAGGTGATTCATGCCTGAGGGGGGTGTCGCGCCTCGAGACATTTTGGATTTATGAATTGAGGTGCTATTCCCCCTTTGGCATGAATACAGACTGGGACATCAATAGTTTCATTAATCAGGCTTAATTTATCCTGTCATGGATTATTACCACTACACTTCAATTTTTCTTTTCATTTTCGATCTGTATGTTTACTTCATTATTCACTTCAATCCGCAATATTTTTAGGTGTTTCCTCACATTATTACATACAATATTTATTTATTTTTCAGGTCACTTCGATTATATTCACTTATTTGTTTTTTAGTTTGCGCCCTTTACGGCACAACGCTCACTTAATTTCATACATATATGCACTTCATCCTCAGTCCCGTGTCCAAATCTAGATATATGCGATTATTATGCATTTTCTCTAGACTACTTGTGATTGGGGACGGATTTTTCCGACCAATTTAGAATTTATATTTATTTTTGACACTATTAGTAAATACGCTATATGTGCCAGATTCCAAGTTCACTTCCATGTCACTGGCACTTTAATATATAATTTTTGGTCATTATGTGTGTAATTCACATTATTTGACTTTATTTTTGTTACTATTAGAAAATATACGATATGTGCTATACTTTAAGTTCACCCTCACGTCACTGGCACCTTATCACTTTTTTAGGTAATATGAGTGTAATTCACATTATTTGCCTATGTCACCATTTTTTATATAATTTTTTTCTCAGATATCTCCCTATTGTTACCAGCTGTCCATTCTGGCTATGGGGCGTTATTTGTTTTTCTTTTCCTGATATCTTTTGATTTACTATCATTATGATGCCTTGGTTGCTATGGTTACGTCGGGTGTTTTTACTGGACGTGACGCTATGTCGCCACGCCTTTTGTATCTTCCCCGTTGTCCTGCTTCCTTAAGGTTCCCGGATTCAACGTGACGTGATGGCGTCATTGGTTACGGCGCACGCGTAGAGCTGGCCCATTTTTTCTGATTGGCTGCGCTGTGTATTGCTATGCCTGCGGCGTGTGACGCTCACCACGAGCGAAACGGCGCCAATTTTTTTGAGGCCCCTCCCCTCCCTATTCCCCGGAAAGTTATTGGATGCGTGACGCTCACACGCACACGCCCCTCGCGCCGTGACGTAGTGACGTAGCGTGTGACGTTCGCACGCATACGTTCAAACGCACACGCCCCCTGGGTTGTAACATAGTGACGCAGCGTTTGACGTCCGCACATGCACGCCCCCGATCCGAGGTAATGGGTCCTGACGTGGCTCTCTGCGATTGGCAGTACGGAGCACGTACAGGAGAGGGAGTGTGCCATGGTGCGCTATATCCCTCCTTCCCTTGCATTTCTATGTGGTGACCTAGAAGTACAATTGTCTTTTCTATTGGACATGATGGTCCGTTTCCACTCCCACATCCACTCCCTCCATAGCCATGTGACACATGTATGGAGTGATTGGCTGTACCTTCTCTTTTATTACACACCTTCTGACCTTGTGATCTGAACTGTAAACAATAGATCATCACGTAAGGACTATCACTATGGTTACTGATATACACTTTCCTGGCCACTTACGGTTAGTAAAATAAGTCTGAGACATTCAAACAGCACAATGAGGACAATATACAGACCCTCACAGTTCCTTCTATTATACTATACAAATGCAAACAGGTCACTTTATGTGGTGTTGCAGTTTAGTTTATGTGAAATAGGTGGTATATGTCCGATCTTTTAGCAGTGGCATTTGATGCGATTTCTATATGTCCTGTATGTGCATTGGATTTTCTTGCATTTTTATGTTAGATGAGGCCATGTCTAATATGATTAATTTAGAGATATTTATTTGCGAACATGATGGCTTATTTATTTTTGTCACTATATTAATTTAACAATTTGCATTGGTGCTGGATGCGATTTCTGGGGATGCCTTTTATGTACTAGATTTTCTTGCATTTTTATGTTAGATTAGACCTTCAATATTATGATTAACTTAGGGATATCCATCTGTGAATGTGGTGGCTTACTCTTATATTTTTGTCACTAAATTAAGTCGATAGCTTGTATCAGTGACATTTTTATATCTTATTTATATTTATTTGTTGTGTTTAAACATGTTTTCTCTGATTTGATTAAATGTTCATTGTATCTTTAAGAGGCTGTCCGAGATAGGATTCCCCGCCCTTTGGTAGGCGGAACTCCTCTCTGACTCCTTATATATTTGTTAGCAATGTGGTGGGCCCCAACATGCCCCTGTAGAAGACACATATGTCGAAACGCGTTGGGCGAGCTGTTGGCACCCTACATTGCTTTTAATTTCTATTTTAGACTGTCTATGTGATCACTAAGTCATTAATTATTTTTTGACTTCAATAAATCAACCTTTTTTATACCGTCTGACCTGCACCATGTGGAGCCTTTTTTCTTTTTTCATTTTTTCTGTTTCTCTGGCTTGAACCCCCATAACGTCTCCCTCCCTATTCGGGCGAGATTGGAGCATCAGTACAACGGGCTACGTCTGAGATTGACTACATACACCCTTGACGTTCCATTTGAAAGGATCCATCACAGGGCCTACAATCGTTCTGAGCTCATCCATCAGTTCAACAGACCTCCCTCTTCGTACTCCTCGGTCCCAAACTGTGACCTAAAGCCTTCTAGACTCAACTGTCATATGACTGTATGGGTCCAACTAAGTCGGTAAGAAGTATTTTATCCATTCTTCTCTGATGTTACAGTCAAGCAGACTCGCATGAATACATCCGCCCAGTCCAATTTCCCCCCTCTGTGACGGTTCGGCCACCCTTGGGCCTGCTACATAGTGGAATCTGCGGCCAATATTGGACTTTTCTTTAGGCATTCATATTTATATTATTTTTGCCTTTATTCATACAATTTATGCTGACCACATTCATTAGTGAAGCGCTACACTATTTGTATTATTTTGTTTGTTGAACTTTGTTTGTTTTTTGGTGTTGGCTGCTGTTTTTGGCTGTTGAGGCCTTTTTCCATATATACTAAATTGTAGCGCAGTGTTTTCCCCTTAAACTGTATTTTTTCTTGTGACTTATTATTCACTGCAGCTGTTTTGCTTTTTATTTATTTTTTTATTTTTTGCTACATTGTTTCATATTCATAATGGATATTTTTGAATATAGAACCTCTAGATCACTCAATACTGATGGTGTGTTTACATCTAATTCCACTAATACAGAAGTTGGTGGTCTCTTTCTCAGACTCAAGAACGTGATGGTCTCGGAGGTACACCTCCAATGGGACATCGCCTTCTTGAGACAATATATTAAAGAAAAAATGGTCCCCCGAGGACTACGTTGGGATATACACCCCCAACAAGGAGAGGTTGAACTCGATGCCTGGTTTATCTTTTTCAATGATATGGGTATCAAACTGTTAACTTTTCTGATAGATAAGAAACAGGCTAGATTACCCCTCATTGACAAAGAGATAAAAGATATAAAAGAAAAACTTACACCAGCCTTGGGTACAACAGAATATAACACGTTATCCTCCAATCTAAGAAATCATCTAGAGAAAGAGGAAAAAGATCAACGTATTAAAAAACAAAAGAAGTATAATCGTGATGTCAACGATTATAAGTCTAATGTTGTCTTTAATTGGCAGAAAAAAATTGGTTCGGAATTAGGTAACGATCCAACATCAGACACTATGCAGCCTGAGGCTATGGAGATGGAAAGAAGGTTAACATATGAACCTCCTCCACCCCAGTCCAGGCCTACCGGACCCTCTAGAGTTAATGACTATGCACACAGATCCCCTGCCCAAGCCCAATATCCTAATCACCGAGGAAAAGGCTCTAAACCCCAAAATAAAGGCAAAGGCAGAAATAATCAGGGTCACGGCCAAGAGAGACACTATGGAAACACCAACGGTGGTTACCAACACACTCCCCGTGAATATAGCGGAACTCTGAGGGACGATAAATATAGTCACAGGAGGGAGGACTACTCACACAGTACTCCAATTCGCACTCATAATCGTTACCTACCTCTTAGGGATGAGGATCATTATGACTTCCAACGTGATCCCCCACCCTATATGACATACAATGATGACCCTCCATTTAGACCCCCTTATAATCGCAATTATCCATCAGGGCCTCCTTACCATCAGGATTTTCACAGGGATACCCCCATACACGGAGGAAACCAAAAACTAAACGAGGCACCAGAGGGGGGAGGCGCATCCAGCACAAAAAGAAAACGGACACAGTAGGTGCAGGCATCTTCAATTTAAGCTCAGTGACATTGTCAGCGAGTGAACAATGCATTCTAGATAAGGGCCTTAAATTTGTCCCACCTAGAAAACTCAATAAATTTAACACATTTATTGATGTGCACAAGTTCATCCGCAAGTTACACATTCAGAGACATTTTTTGTCTTCTCCAATTACAACTAACAAGATTTCTGACCCCACATCAGTCAGGCATTCTGGGTTGAGCAATCCTTCTTTGTTCAACCCAGGCATTCTACCTCCATCCATCAACGTTTTTAAAAACCTTGTTTTAAATGATTTGGACAAGTTACCCATAAGAAAGACACACCAAGATCCTTCTATAGCACAGGGCCTCAAAACCTTATGTGAAAGGAAAAACCTTATCATTCGCCCTGCAGACAAGGGGGGTGGCATAGTGATTTTAGATAAAACTCGCTATATTGAAGAAATGAATAGACTATTGAGCGATGGCACCACTTACAGTCCCCTATCAGGGAACCCTACCCTCAAATACAAAAAAGAACTCATACAGATCGTAGATGAAGGTTTCTCTCTGAATATCTTAAACAGGAAAGAGAGAGAATTTATGATCCCACTGGCTCCCCGCATTCCAACAATATATTAACTTCCTAAAATTCATAAGGACTCTGTGAATCCACCTGGCCGCCCAATTGTGAGCGGCATAAATTCCATCACCTCACGAATAGGGAAATACATAGATTCATACCTTCAACCTTTGGTAAGGAAAATACCATCCTATTTACAAGATACAGGTGACACAATTCGATTACTTGAAGGTATTCAGTATCATGACGATCTCATCCTAGTCACGGCAGATGTCTCTGCGCTATATACTTGTATCCCACAAGACTTAGGCCTAAGAGCTGCTGAACTGTTCCTCTCTAGGGATTCCACACTTTCTGTGTTACATAGGAATTTCCTCATGCAATTACTGGAGTTTGCTATGTCTCACAACTACTTTTGGTTTCAGGGCAATTTTTATACCCAGACCCGAGGAGTTGCCATGGGGGCCAAATATGCACCCAGTTTGGCCAATTTGTTTATGGCCCAGTGGGAGGAGGATGTCGTCTATGCCCTCAACAGGCCTGAATTGGTGCTGTGGGCTAGATATATAGACGACATCCTCCTCCTGTGGAGGGGCAGTCGGCCAGCCCTTGACACCTTCATGGAAACCCTTAATTCTAACGACCGTGGTATCCAGTTAACCTTCGAGGCTAGTACAACCAACATCCATTTCCTTGACTTAGAAGTCACGGTAGTGCAGAAACGTCTGGTCCTGAGAACCTTCTTTAAACCAACAGATCGGAATGGTTACATTCCTGTTGACAGCTGTCATCACCGTCAATGGCTTAGTGCCATCCCACGTAGCCAATTTCTCAGGCTTAGGCGTAACTGCACGAATGTTAGTGATTTTATTTCCCAATCCTACACCATTCGTAAGAGGTTCCTGGATAAGGGCTACGACCCACACACTCTTGATGTTGAGATTCAAGCAGCTCTACACACTGATAGAACTTCTCTCACACAAAAGAAAGTCAAAACAGGAACAAGTGACAAATTTAAATGGTCCTTTTTTACAACCTTTTCCACACAACATAATGATATAAAAAGAATTATCAATAGGCATTGGAAGGTACTACAAAGTGATAAAGTTTTGGGTGGGATCATCCCAGAGAAAGCTGGAACCATCTATAGGGGAGCACGATCGATACAAAATGATATTGCTCCCAATGTAATCGATATCCCCAAACCGATACAATTTTTCCCACTTAGCAAGGGATACTTTCCTTGCAGAAAATGTAACGTATGCCTACATAACATGTTGGGCAAGGGGAAAAGTGATTCTTTTACATCTTCAACCACTTCACGCAGGTACCTTATGAAACACTTTACTACTTGCGTTACCAGGTATATTGTTTATCTGATCACCTGCCCTTGCAACCAACAATATGTTGGTCGCACTATACGCAACTTCTCTACTAGAGTCAATGAACATCTTAGTAAAATCAAAAAAGGGTGTGACAAACACCCGGTTCCGAGACATTACCTTGAAAAACACAATAGAGATCCCACAGGTACCCGCTTCCAAGTCATTGACAAATTTGTCCCAAACTGGAGAGGTGAATCATGCCTGAGGGGGGTGTCGCGCCTCGAGACATTTTGGATTTATGAATTGAGGTGCTATTCCCCCTTTGGCATGAATACAGACTGGGACATCAATAGTTTCATTAATCAGGCTTAATTTATCCTGTCATGGATTATTACCACTACACTTCAATTTTTCTTTTCATTTTCGATCTGTATGTTTACTTCATTATTCACTTCAATCCGCAATATTTTTAGGTGTTTCCTCACATTATTACATACAATATTTATTTATTTTTCAGGTCACTTCGATTATATTCACTTATTTGTTTTTTAGTTTGCGCCCTTTACGGCACAACGCTCACTTAATTTCATACATATATGCACTTCATCCTCAGTCCCGTGTCCAAATCTAGATATATGCGATTATTATGCATTTTCTCTAGACTACTTGTGATTGGGGACGGATTTTTCCGACCAATTTAGAATTTATATTTATTTTTGACACTATTAGTAAATACGCTATATGTGCCAGATTCCAAGTTCACTTCCATGTCACTGGCACTTTAATATATAATTTTTGGTCATTATGTGTGTAATTCACATTATTTGACTTTATTTTTGTTACTATTAGAAAATATACGATATGTGCTATACTTTAAGTTCACCCTCACGTCACTGGCACCTTATCACTTTTTTAGGTAATATGAGTGTAATTCACATTATTTGCCTATGTCACCATTTTTTATATAATTTTTTTCTCAGATATCTCCCTATTGTTACCAGCTGTCCATTCTGGCTATGGGGCGTTATTTGTTTTTCTTTTCCTGATATCTTTTGATTTACTATCATTATGATGCCTTGGTTGCTATGGTTACGTCGGGTGTTTTTACTGGACGTGACGCTATGTCGCCACGCCTTTTGTATCTTCCCCGTTGTCCTGCTTCCTTAAGGTTCCCGGATTCAACGTGACGTGATGGCGTCATTGGTTACGGCGCACGCGTAGAGCTGGCCCATTTTTTCTGATTGGCTGCGCTGTGTATTGCTATGCCTGCGGCGTGTGACGCTCACCACGAGCGAAACGGCGCCAATTTTTTTGAGGCCCCTCCCCTCCCTATTCCCCGGAAAGTTATTGGATGCGTGACGCTCACACGCACACGCCCCTCGCGCCGTGACGTAGTGACGTAGCGTGTGACGTTCGCACGCATACGTTCAAACGCACACGCCCCCTGGGTTGTAACATAGTGACGCAGCGTTTGACGTCCGCACATGCACGCCCCCGATCCGAGGTAATGGGTCCTGACGTGGCTCTCTGCGATTGGCAGTACGGAGCACGTACAGGAGAGGGAGTGTGCCATGGTGCGCTATATCCCTCCTTCCCTTGCATTTCTATGTGGTGACCTAGAAGTACAATTGTCTTTTCTATTGGACATGATGGTCCGTTTCCACTCCCACATCCACTCCCTCCATAGCCATGTGACACATGTATGGAGTGATTGGCTGTACCTTCTCTTTTATTACACACCTTCTGACCTTGTGATCTGAACTGTAAACAATAGATCATCACGTAAGGACTATCACTATGGTTACTGATATACACTTTCCTGGCCACTTACGGTTAGTAAAATAAGTCTGAGACATTCAAACAGCACAATGAGGACAATATACAGACCCTCACAGTTCCTTCTATTATACTATACAAATGCAAACAGGTCACTTTATGTGGTGTTGCAGTTTAGTTTATGTGAAATAGGTGGTATATGTCCGATCTTTTAGCAGTGGCATTTGATGCGATTTCTATATGTCCTGTATGTGCATTGGATTTTCTTGCATTTTTATGTTAGATGAGGCCATGTCTAATATGATTAATTTAGAGATATTTATTTGCGAACATGATGGCTTATTTATTTTTGTCACTATATTAATTTAACAATTTGCATTGGTGCTGGATGCGATTTCTGGGGATGCCTTTTATGTACTAGATTTTCTTGCATTTTTATGTTAGATTAGACCTTCAATATTATGATTAACTTAGGGATATCCATCTGTGAATGTGGTGGCTTACTCTTATATTTTTGTCACTAAATTAAGTCGATAGCTTGTATCAGTGACATTTTTATATCTTATTTATATTTATTTGTTGTGTTTAAACATGTTTTCTCTGATTTGATTAAATGTTCATTGTATCTTTAAGAGGCTGTCCGAGATAGGATTCCCCGCCCTTTGGTAGGCGGAACTCCTCTCTGACTCCTTATATATTTGTTAGCAATGTGGTGGGCCCCAACATGCCCCTGTAGAAGACACATATGTCGAAACGCGTTGGGCGAGCTGTTGGCACCCTACATTGCTTTTAATTTCTATTTTAGACTGTCTATGTGATCACTAAGTCATTAATTATTTTTTGACTTCAATAAATCAACCTTTTTTATACCGTCTGACCTGCACCATGTGGAGCCTTTTTTCTTTTTTCATTTTTTCTGTTTCTCTGGCTTGAACCCCCATAACGTCTCCCTCCCTATTCGGGCGAGATTGGAGCATCAGTACAACGGGCTACGTCTGAGATTGACTACATACACCCTTGACGTTCCATTTGAAAGGATCCATCACAGGGCCTACAATCGTTCTGAGCTCATCCATCAGCTCAACAGACCTCCCTCTTCGTACTCCTCGGTCCCAAACTGTGACCTAAAGCCTTCTAGACTCAACTGTCATATGACTGTATGGGTCCAACTAAGTCGGTAAGAAGTATTTTATCCATTCTTCTCTGATGTTACAGTCAAGCAGACTCGCATGAATACATCCGCCCAGTCCAATTTCCCCCCTCTGTGACGGTTCGGCCACCCTTGGGCCTGCTACATAGTGGAATCTGCGGCCAATATTGGACTTTTCTTTAGGCATTCATATTTATATTATTTTTGCCTTTATTCATACAATTTATGCTGACCACATTCATTAGTGAAGCGCTACACTATTTGTATTATTTTGTTTGTTGAACTTTGTTTGTTTTTTGGTGTTGGCTGCTGTTTTTGGCTGTTGAGGCCTTTTTCCATATATACTAAATTGTAGCGCAGTGTTTTCCCCTTAAACTGTATTTTTTCTTGTGACTTATTATTCACTGCAGCTGTTTTGCTTTTTATTTATTTTTTTATTTTTTGCTACATTGTTTCATATTCATAATGGATATTTTTGAATATAGAACCTCTAGATCACTCAATACTGATGGTGTGTTTACATCTAATTCCACTAATACAGAAGTTGGTGGTCTCTTTCTCAGACTCAAGAACGTGATGGTCTCGGAGGTACACCTCCAATGGGACATCGCCTTCTTGAGACAATATATTAAAGAAAAAATGGTCCCCCGAGGACTACGTTGGGATATACACCCCCAACAAGGAGAGGTTGAACTCGATGCCTGGTTTATCTTTTTCAATGATATGGGTATCAAACTGTTAACTTTTCTGATAGATAAGAAACAGGCTAGATTACCCCTCATTGACAAAGAGATAAAAGATATAAAAGAAAAACTTACACCAGCCTTGGGTACAACAGAATATAACACGTTATCCTCCAATCTAAGAAATCATCTAGAGAAAGAGGAAAAAGATCAACGTATTAAAAAACAAAAGAAGTATAATCGTGATGTCAACGATTATAAGTCTAATGTTGTCTTTAATTGGCAGAAAAAAATTGGTTCGGAATTAGGTAACGATCCAACATCAGACACTATGCAGCCTGAGGCTATGGAGATGGAAAGAAGGTTAACATATGAACCTCCTCCACCCCAGTCCAGGCCTACCGGACCCTCTAGAGTTAATGACTATGCACACAGATCCCCTGCCCAAGCCCAATATCCTAATCACCGAGGAAAAGGCTCTAAACCCCAAAATAAAGGCAAAGGCAGAAATAATCAGGGTCACGGCCAAGAGAGACACTATGGAAACACCAACGGTGGTTACCAACACACTCCCCGTGAATATAGCGGAACTCTGAGGGACGATAAATATAGTCACAGGAGGGAGGACTACTCACACAGTACTCCAATTCGCACTCATAATCGTTACCTACCTCTTAGGGATGAGGATCATTATGACTTCCAACGTGATCCCCCACCCTATATGACATACAATGATGACCCTCCATTTAGACCCCCTTATAATCGCAATTATCCATCAGGGCCTCCTTACCATCAGGATTTTCACAGGGATACCCCCATACACAGAGGAAACCAAAAACTAAACGAGGCACCAGAGGGGGGAGGCGCATCCAGCACAAAAAGAAAACGGACACAGTAGGTGCAGGCATCTTCAATTTAAGCTCAGTGACATTGTCAGCGAGTGAACAATGCATTCTAGATAAGGGCCTTAAATTTGTCCCACCTAGAAAACTCAATAAATTTAACACATTTATTGATGTGCACAAGTTCATCCGCAAGTTACACATTCAGAGACATTTTTTGTCTTCTCCAATTACAACTAACAAGATTTCTGACCCCACATCAGTCAGGCATTCTGGGTTGAGCAATCCTTCTTTGTTCAACCCAGGCATTCTACCTCCATCCATCAACGTTTTTAAAAACCTTGTTTTAAATGATTTGGACAAGTTACCCATAAGAAAGACACACCAAGATCCTTCTATAGCACAGGGCCTCAAAACCTTATGTGAAAGGAAAAACCTTATCATTCGCCCTGCAGACAAGGGGGGTGGCATAGTGATTTTAGATAAAACTCGCTATATTGAAGAAATGAATAGACTATTGAGCGATGGCACCACTTACAGTCCCCTATCAGGGAACCCTACCCTCAAATACAAAAAAGAACTCATACAGATCGTAGATGAAGGTTTCTCTCTGAATATCTTAAACAGGAAAGAGAGAGAATTTATGATCCCACTGGCTCCCCGCATTCCAACAATATATTAACTTCCTAAAATTCATAAGGACTCTGTGAATCCACCTGGCCGCCCAATTGTGAGCGGCATAAATTCCATCACCTCACGAATAGGGAAATACATAGATTCATACCTTCAACCTTTGGTAAGGAAAATACCATCCTATTTACAAGATACAGGTGACACAATTCGATTACTTGAAGGTATTCAGTATCATGACGATCTCATCCTAGTCACGGCAGATGTCTCTGCGCTATATACTTGTATCCCACAAGACTTAGGCCTAAGAGCTGCTGAACTGTTCCTCTCTAGGGATTCCACACTTTCTGTGTTACATAGGAATTTCCTCATGCAATTACTGGAGTTTGCTATGTCTCACAACTACTTTTGGTTTCAGGGCAATTTTTATACCCAGACCCGAGGAGTTGCCATGGGGGCCAAATATGCACCCAGTTTGGCCAATTTGTTTATGGCCCAGTGGGAGGAGGATGTCGTCTATGCCCTCAACAGGCCTGAATTGGTGCTGTGGGCTAGATATATAGACGACATCCTCCTCCTGTGGAGGGGCAGTCGGCCAGCCCTTGACACCTTCATGGAAACCCTTAATTCTAACGACCGTGGTATCCAGTTAACCTTCGAGGCTAGTACAACCAACATCCATTTCCTTGACTTAGAAGTCACGGTAGTGCAGAAACGTCTGGTCCTGAGAACCTTCTTTAAACCAACAGATCGGAATGGTTACATTCCTGTTGACAGCTGTCATCACCGTCAATGGCTTAGTGCCATCCCACGTAGCCAATTTCTCAGGCTTAGGCGTAACTGCACGAATGTTAGTGATTTTATTTCCCAATCCTACACCATTCGTAAGAGGTTCCTGGATAAGGGCTACGACCCACACACTCTTGATGTTGAGATTCAAGCAGCTCTACACACTGATAGAACTTCTCTCACACAAAAGAAAGTCAAAACAGGAACAAGTGACAAATTTAAATGGTCCTTTTTTACAACCTTTTCCACACAACATAATGATATAAAAAGAATTATCAATAGGCATTGGAAGGTACTACAAAGTGATAAAGTTTTGGGTGGGATCATCCCAGAGAAAGCTGGAACCATCTATAGGGGAGCACGATCGATACAAAATGATATTGCTCCCAATGTAATCGATATCCCCAAACCGATACAATTTTTCCCACTTAGCAAGGGATACTTTCCTTGCAGAAAATGTAACGTATGCCTACATAACATGTTGGGCAAGGGGAAAAGTGATTCTTTTACATCTTCAACCACTTCACGCAGGTACCTTATGAAACACTTTACTACTTGCGTTACCAGGTATATTGTTTATCTGATCACCTGCCCTTGCAACCAACAATATGTTGGTCGCACTATACGCAACTTCTCTACTAGAGTCAATGAACATCTTAGTAAAATCAAAAAAGGGTGTGACAAACACCCGGTTCCGAGACATTACCTTGAAAAACACAATAGAGATCCCACAGGTACCCGCTTCCAAGTCATTGACAAATTTGTCCCAAACTGGAGAGGTGATTCATGCCTGAGGGGGGTGTCGCGCCTTCGAGACATTTTGGATTTATGAATTGAGGTGCTATTCCCCCTTTGGCATGAATACAGACTGGGACATCAATAGTTTCATTAATCAGGCTTAATTTATCCTGTCATGGATTATTACCACTACACTTCAATTTTTCTTTTCATTTTCGATCTGTATGTTTACTTCATTATTCACTTCAATCCGCAATATTTTTAGGTGTTTCCTCACATTATTACATACAATATTTATTTATTTTTCAGGTCACTTCGATTATATTCACTTATTTGTTTTTTAGTTTGCGCCCTTTACGGCACAACGCTCACTTAATTTCATACATATATGCACTTCATCCTCAGTCCCGTGTCCAAATCTAGATATATGCGATTATTATGCATTTTCTCTAGACTACTTGTGATTGGGGACGGATTTTTCCGACCAATTTAGAATTTATATTTATTTTTGACACTATTAGTAAATACGCTATATGTGCCAGATTCCAAGTTCACTTCCATGTCACTGGCACTTTAATATATAATTTTTGGTCATTATGTGTGTAATTCACATTATTTGACTTTATTTTTGTTACTATTAGAAAATATACGATATGTGCTATACTTTAAGTTCACCCTCACGTCACTGGCACCTTATCACTTTTTTAGGTAATATGAGTGTAATTCACATTATTTGCCTATGTCACCATTTTTTATATAATTTTTTTCTCAGATATCTCCCTATTGTTACCAGCTGTCCATTCTGGCTATGGGGCGTTATTTGTTTTTCTTTTCCTGATATCTTTTGATTTACTATCATTATGATGCCTTGGTTGCTATGGTTACGTCGGGTGTTTTTACTGGACGTGACGCTATGTCGCCACGCCTTTTGTATCTTCCCCGTTGTCCTGCTTCCTTAAGGTTCCCGGATTCAACGTGACGTGATGGCGTCATTGGTTACGGCGCACGCGTAGAGCTGGCCCATTTTTTCTGATTGGCTGCGCTGTGTATTGCTATGCCTGCGGCGTGTGACGCTCACCACGAGCGAAACGGCGCCAATTTTTTTGAGGCCCCTCCCCTCCCTATTCCCCGGAAAGTTATTGGATGCGTGACGCTCACACGCACACGCCCCTCGCGCCGTGACGTAGTGACGTAGCGTGTGACGTTCGCACGCATACGTTCAAACGCACACGCCCCCTGGGTTGTAACATAGTGACGCAGCGTTTGACGTCCGCACATGCACGCCCCCGATCCGAGGTAATGGGTCCTGACGTGGCTCTCTGCGATTGGCAGTACGGAGCACGTACAGGAGAGGGAGTGTGCCATGGTGCGCTATATCCCTCCTTCCCTTGCATTTCTATGTGGTGACCTAGAAGTACAATTGTCTTTTCTATTGGACATGATGGTCCGTTTCCACTCCCACATCCACTCCCTCCATAGCCATGTGACACATGTATGGAGTGATTGGCTGTACCTTCTCTTTTATTACACACCTTCTGACCTTGTGATCTGAACTGTAAACAATAGATCATCACGTAAGGACTATCACTATGGTTACTGATATACACTTTCCTGGCCACTTACGGTTAGTAAAATAAGTCTGAGACATTCAAACAGCACAATGAGGACAATATACAGACCCTCACAGTTCCTTCTATTATACTATACAAATGCAAACAGGTCACTTTATGTGGTGTTGCAGTTTAGTTTATGTGAAATAGGTGGTATATGTCCGATCTTTTAGCAGTGGCATTTGATGCGATTTCTATATGTCCTGTATGTGCATTGGATTTTCTTGCATTTTTATGTTAGATGAGGCCATGTCTAATATGATTAATTTAGAGATATTTATTTGCGAACATGATGGCTTATTTATTTTTGTCACTATATTAATTTAACAATTTGCATTGGTGCTGGATGCGATTTCTGGGGATGCCTTTTATGTACTAGATTTTCTTGCATTTTTATGTTAGATTAGACCTTCAATATTATGATTAACTTAGGGATATCCATCTGTGAATGTGGTGGCTTACTCTTATATTTTTGTCACTAAATTAAGTCGATAGCTTGTATCAGTGACATTTTTATATCTTATTTATATTTATTTGTTGTGTTTAAACATGTTTTCTCTGATTTGATTAAATGTTCATTGTATCTTTAAGAGGCTGTCCGAGATAGGATTCCCCGCCCTTTGGTAGGCGGAACTCCTCTCTGACTCCTTATATATTTGTTAGCAATGTGGTGGGCCCCAACATGCCCCTGTAGAAGACACATATGTCGAAACGCGTTGGGCGAGCTGTTGGCACCCTACATTGCTTTTAATTTCTATTTTAGACTGTCTATGTGATCACTAAGTCATTAATTATTTTTTGACTTCAATAAATCAACCTTTTTTATACCGTCTGACCTGCACCATGTGGAGCCTTTTTTCTTTTTTCATTTTTTCTGTTTCTCTGGCTTGAACCCCCATAACGTCTCCCTCCCTATTCGGGCGAGATTGGAGCATCAGTACAACGGGCTACGTCTGAGATTGACTACATACACCCTTGACGTTCCATTTGAAAGGATCCATCACAGGGCCTACAATCGTTCTGAGCTCATCCATCAGCTCAACAGACCTCCCTCTTCGTACTCCTCGGTCCCAAACTGTGACCTAAAGCCTTCTAGACTCAACTGTCATATGACTGTATGGGTCCAACTAAGTCGGTAAGAAGTATTTTATCCATTCTTCTCTGATGTTACAGTCAAGCAGACTCGCATGAATACATCCGCCCAGTCCAATTTCCCCCCTCTGTGACGGTTCGGCCACCCTTGGGCCTGCTACATAGTGGAATGTGCGGCCAATATTGGACTTTTCTTTAGGCATTCATATTTATATTATTTTTGCCTTTATTCATACAATTTATGCTGACCACATTCATTAGTGAAGCGCTACACTATTTGTATTATTTTGTTCAAATTTCAGTTGCCATAGAAGACAGCAGTTCTACAAATACAGTTGCTGCATCCAGCTTAAAGGCCCTCTCCCTGTATAGCTGTCTGCCTATTATTTTGTATTGGAGTCTGCCAATTACTATTGCATCTGCCTAAGAGTGACCTGGCCCTAACCCTCTCTCCCCCAGTTCTGTTTAAGAGACAATAAATCGCTTTTCTTGCATTCCAAAAAGTGACTGGCACCCATGTTTCCAACTTGCAATACACCCACCATGCCTAATAACCCACACTTCAAGTAAGGATGTCAGCTCTCCCTGACTCTGGAGGTCACCATTAGGCCTTTGGAGGTTGGGGATGCCGCTACAGATATATAGGGTGATAATCCATTGTATTTAGTCAATAAGCAGTGACAAAACACTATCCATTGGAATAAATATTGGCTTATGTGTTTTTTTTTTAAGTTAAAGGAAAAATGCACTGCATCTGAGCACCACAAACCAAAAACACAATTAAATTTTTTTTTTATATTGAAAACAAACTGACCCATCTATCCATATCTCTATGCTTTATTTTGCTGTTAAATCACTTTGAAAAACACCCCCTAGCATTTCTTGCAGTGGCCATCTTGAGTAAGGGCAAATGATGAACGTAGTATTTGCTTACTTCCATCCATCTTCCCCTAGCTCAGGCATGCATACCGAAGAGTGTGCTTAGATGAGAAAACCCCTCCTCCCTTCTACAAGACTCCTGGGATGTATGACCATTTTCCTAAACCTGGAAAACCGGAAGTAATTTAAGAAATGTAAAAAAAGAGTTCAAATTGAGTAATATACTAAAGGGAAAATAGATAAATAAATAGATGGGAAAGTAGATACTTTCCCATCTATTTACTAATGATAGTAAATGTTGAGCTAATGTTTAACCAATAGAAGGGAATTTTTTTTTATTTTTTTTATTTTTTTTTATACAATCCTACTCCCACAGTTGATCCAGAAGAATGTATGGTGCGATTTGCTTCAGCTGGAAAAAAATCTTCCCTGATCCCCCAAGAGGCAACCAGTTATTCCTTGGATCCACTTTATGTATAAATATTAGTATTCCATTATATTATGTGAATTTAGGAAAGAATCCAGGACTTTTTGAAAACAATCTATTGAGCTGGGCAGAACCAACTCATGAGGGAGTCTATTTCACGTTTTCACAGCTCTTACTGTGAAGAAGCCTTTCAGTATTTGGAGATTAAAGCGTTTGTATAGCCAAAAAAAAAATAGATTCTGGTCCCTTAAAGCAGGTTACATAGCACAGTGCTTGTGCTGTGTAATCTGCCCTCCTCTAAACTGTAAAAAAAAAAACCTTGAATCTGCCAGTTGCTGTATGCCCTCTCTAAACAGACCATGATAACCAGGGCTGTTCTGCCCTGATCCCCGTGGTCAAAGTGCGTCCCTCCATCGTAAGCTGCCCTGTTCTGCTCTCCTCTCTCCCCCCTCACCCCCTCCTTCCTGCCAGCCACAAGCTCCGATGGATGTCTTCTGTGGAGGAGACGAGTGGCCACGTGATCTCCCTGGCTGGCGTCAGAGGAAGATCATGGCCCCTCCCGCAGAAGACATCCATCAGAGCTGGAAAGCAGCTGCAAGTAATGTGACCGGCCTGAAAACAGCTGAAATTCAGTATTTAGAAGACTAGTTTTTAAGAAAAACTTGCACAGTGTGCTATGTTAGCCTCTAATAGAGGGGCTGGCATAGTCTTATATAATTGCCTTAACAAACACTTTAAATCTTTTCCTTCAGATGTAATGAGTGCCCCCTTGTCCCCTCTGATGGCCCTAAAGTGAATAACTCAACACCAAGTTCACCATATGGACCACTATGTTTGCATACATTTTGATCATATTCCCCCTTAATCTCCTTTTCTCAAGAGAGAATAAATTGAGTTCCTCTAATCTTTCCTCATAGTTGAGCTCCTCCATACCTCATCAGTTTGGTTGCCCTTCTCTGCACTTTCTCCAGTTCCCCGATATCCTTTTGTGAATTGGTGCCCAAAACTAAACTGCATATACCAGATGAGGTATTACTAATGATATCTCTCTCTGCAGTCCATGCCTTTTAACAAGTAAGGATTTTGCTCCTTTTGGAAACCGCAGCTTGACATTGCAGACATTCCAAGTCTCCCACGAGGTGCTGGAACCTCACACATTTTAGGGGGCAGCTCCCGGACAACCGCAAGTGCTGCCCAATATCTCGGCTGCGGGGCTGATTCTGGATGGCCCCCTGGTTCACAGCCAGGGAGGATCGGTGCAGCAGGAGGGACAGCTGTCAACACCGATCTCCCTGTATAGCTGAGATTCGCTTCTCATTTTCTCCCTCCCACGGCTGTCATCTAAAAAGCTATACAGGGAGATTGGTGATCACAGCCGTACCTCCCACTGCACCGATCATCCACAGCTGTTCCCTGTATCCTCCTCCGTGTCCTTCTCCCCTTTTCTGAATTGGACACAGTGATTGCTCCTGTGTTCTGTTAAAACTCAGCAACTGGTGTGTTACCATGTTCAGTTTATGAATGGACAGGAGCCACTGTCTTCTGTCCATTCATCTTCAATGCTGACAAACAAACTGGGGAATCAGTGTCCTTAGTCCCTTTTCCTGCCAGGGGTCTGTTTAGACCCCTGATATCTCACCAAAGCTCCCCCCCCCCCCAACAGGGTTGATTAAAAAAAATGCAAACAATATTTTAATAAAATTAAATTGTAAATCAAAATGATAAAAAATTGAATTATAAAAAAATATATGGAATAAAAAAACTACTGACACCACCCCCCTGCCCTACCAACACTGCACACTGCCCCGGGCCCAACCCCCTCCCCCCAAAAAGGATTGTGAACAAAAAATTAATTAAATAAATTGTAAAAAAACAATATGTAAAAATAAAAACTACTGACACCATCCAATGCACTACTGACACCATCACCACCACATACACTCCACCCCTTCCCCAGAAGCACTGTTGAAAAAAATATATAAAATAAATAAAATATTTAAAGAAAATAATAAACAACAAAATTGTTAAAAATAGAGAAAATAATAAAAACAAAAAACTACTGACACACTGCTCTACTGACACTGTCCACTTGAAGTTCTGATTTAAGGAGTGGCACCTTTCATACCATTCCTTGATCATGTGCATGCCCATCTTTCAATGTGGTATTAGTAGTATTTCTTCCTGCTATCCTGATAGGAGGCAGAAAGAATTTCTATTGAACAGAAGAAAGTGAAACGGACCCAGGACAAATGCATATCTTAAATCTCAAACTATTATCAGAAAGTGAGCACTTGATCCCATACTAAAAACTTCCAAATTTGTGGCCAGTGAGCCAGAATGGAAACTGTTGTTTTCTAAACAATTAGTAATGCTGAACTGAAATCCTATTTGTACATAGTTAGTACACAGAATAAGCATAAATCACTGGAAACATCTTCAATGCAAAAAGGATCCTTTGTAAACCATGTTCCTGAGCTGCTTCATAAAGAATTTATAAGACTTTTTATTAAAAGAACTTGAAACCACATAATCCCAGTATAATTGCATTTATAGACTGTTGAATAATAATGAGAAGGAAATAACATTTTCCAAATTCCATGGTTAAAAATAACAATACATATGCATTAATAGTAAGGGCTTTAAGCAGACCTTGTTCCAACTAACAACTGGAAAAAGAATAGCTAATACAGAGATCAATACTTGATACATACAGTGGGGATCGAAAGTTTGGGCACCCCAGGTTAAAATGTGTATTAATGTGCATAACGAAGCCAAGGACAGATGGAAAAATCTCCAAATGGCATCACATTACAGATTAGACATTCTTATAATATGTCAAAAAAAGTTAGATTTTATTTCCATAATGTACACTTTCAAAATTACAGAAAACTAAAAATGGTGCCTGAAAAAGTTTGGGCACCCTGCAGAGTTAATATCTTGTACTGCCCCCTTTGGCAAGTATCACAGCTTATAAACGCTTTTTGTAGCCAGCCAAGAGTCTTTCAATTCTTGTTTGAGGTATCTTTGTCCATTCTTCCTTACAAAAGTGTTCCAGTTCTTTGAGATTTCTGGGCTGTCTGTCACGTACTGCTCTTTTAAGGTCTATCCATAGATTTTTCAATAATGTTGAGGTCAGGAGATTGTGAAGGCCATGGCAAAACCTTCAGTTTACGCCTCTTGATGTAATCCCCTGTGGATTTTGAGGTGTGTTTAGGATCATTATCCATTTGTAGAAGCCATCCTCTCTTTAACTTTAGCTTTTTCACAGATGGCATCAAGTTACCATCCAAAATTTGCTGAAATTTTATTGAATCAATTTTTCCTTCTACTCCTGAAATGTTTCCTGTGCCACTGGCTGCAATACAACCCCAAAGCATGATTAATCCACCCCCATGCTTAACAGTTGGACAGAAGTTCTTTTCATTAAATTCTGTGCCCTTTCTTCTCCAAACGTACCTTTGCTCATTCCGGCCAAAAAGTTCTATTTTAATCTCATCGGTCCACAGAACTTGTTTCCAAAATGCCCCAGGCTTGTCTATATGTTCATTTGCAAAGTTCAAACGCTGATTTTTGTGGTGAGGAACGTAGAAGAGGTTTTCTTCTGATGACTCTTCCATGAAGACCATATTTGTACAAGTATCTCTTTATAGTGGAATAGTGTACCACAACTCCAATGTCTGCCAGATCTTTCTGGAGGGATCGTGCAGTCAAACGAGGGTTTTGAATTGCTTTTCTCACAATCCTGCGAGCTGTTCTGTCTGATATTTTTCTTGGTCTTCCAGATCTTGCTTTAACTTCCACCGTTCCTGATGACTGCCATTTCTTAATTACATTCCGAACAGAGGATATTGACATCTGAAAACGCTTTGCTATCTTCTTATAGCCTTCTCCAGCTTTGTGAGCGTCAACTATTTTCAGTTTTCTAGACAACTGCTTAGAAGAACCCATGGTGCTGATTGTTGGGGCAAGGTCAGATGAGTCTTGCCATTTAAAACCTTTGAGATTGACATCACTTGGTCTTCCCAGACGATGATTGAGAACAATCCATGACACTGGCAGGTCTCAGCTTTGCAAAGGGGGCAGTGCATGCTATAAATTCTGCAGGGTGCCCAAACTTTTGTAGGCGCCATTTTTTTGTTTTCTGTCATTTTGAAAGTGTAAATGATGGAAATAAAATCTAACTTTTTTGACATATTATAAGAATGTCTAATCTGTAATTTGATGCCATTTGGAAACTTTCCCATCTTTCCTTGGCTTCGTTATGCAAATTAATACACATTTTTGCCTGGGGTGCCCAAACTTTCGATCCCCACTGTACCTATAGCTATATCTGTGATCACATCTTTTTATCCCTGCTTGGTGCTGCAGCCTTTGAATTTCCCAGGCAGGAATCTTAATTGCCATAGAAAGCCCTCCCTGCTGTCCAAGTCTTAAACATTTACATTATACCTTCTGTGCATTACATATTCTATCGTCATTTTTTAGATATGTTGCTATGGCACCAGAAATTTGTAGAAGTTACTAGAGAAGTTCATAGCAGCTGACTTTTTTGGAGGAGTGACTACACACAACCGGACTTTCCGGCAGACTAGGTCCGACGGAATCATTCTGTTGGATAGTCCGATCGTGTGTGGGATAGGCCGATCGTTTTTCTTTAAAAAAATCAGATGGACCTAGAAATAGAACATGTTTCAAATCTGTCCGACGGACTCAATCCCTATCAGGAAAACCGTTCGTCTGTGTGTTGGTCCAATGGACCAAATACGACGCAAGGGCAGCTATTGGCTACCAGCTATTGAACATCCTTTTCTAGTCCCGTCGTACATCTTCAGATTCAAAATGAACGGACTTTCGTACAGACTTTAGTCCGTTCGTGTGTGGCAAGTCCGTTCATTCAGAAGTCCGTCATAACTCTGTTGAAATTCCGTCGGGAAGACCATTGGACCTTTTCTGCCGGAAAGTCTGGTCGCGTGTATGCGGCATTAGGCTGCCAGGTAGACTCCTCTACTCGTCTAATGACTGCTCAGGTAGTGTATTTTATGTTTCCTCAATTTGTTAATGGTTTTGGTGACTCCTGATCCATCAAGGTCCTGCACTTTTTGTGCTGCTTGAATGAGCATATTGAGGGACAAGGAGACGCCATGGGAGGACAGAGGGACGTGGCATTTTTGATTTGGGGGAGAAGGGGGTAAGGGACTATGTGCTCGGGGGTGCTTTGGGAGGGGAGAGGACATATGCCAGTGTGAGGGCGGGTCAGATCTCCCCTCCCAAAGCACCTCCAACACAAATCCTCTACCCCCCTCCTCTCCCCTCCCTCTGTGCATCTGTGTTACCTGCCCCCCCCCCAGTTACTGTGTCCCCCTCCACTGCAAACAATACACAGACTTCTGAACAGCAGCGCGGCTCTGCAGTGCAGTCATGTCCTTCCTCCATAGCTCCTCCTCCTCCTGGCTGTGTATAGGAGAGCTTTGGAGCTGAGGAAGAGGATCATCTGTGATTTATGTGTAGCTGCCAGTGGGGAGAGAGGTGTCAACAAAAAGGCGATTTGATCGCCGCATGTGGGACCCTGGGCGGGAGATGTCCCGGGTGTCCACACTAGCACACCCCTCTCAGGTCAGTTACCAGAGCTCAGTGCCAGAACTTGTTGTGGCACTGGGCCCTGGGATTCAACTGTACCCCCATGATTGTGGCACCGTCTGCAGGAGGAGGGCTAGGGGGCTTTTTTCATTGATTAACTCCACGGGTAAAATGATAATTCTCCCACTCTACGAGACTCTGGTCCGGCCTCACCTGGTTATGTTGTCCAGTTCTGGGCTCCAGTCCTCGGGGAAGATGTGCTGGAAATGGAGGGAGTACAAAGAAGGGCAACAAAGCTAATAAAGGGTCTGGAGGATATTAGTTATGAAGAAAGGTTGTGAGCACTGAACTTATTCTCTCTGGAGAAGAGACGCTTGATAAAACTTTTCCGCAAAACGGCATTTAAAAAGGCATGGAAACTGCGTAGAGGGTTCTTTATAGTAAGAGCAGTAAGAATTCATCAGTGAGCAGAGATAATAAAAAAAAAAACTAGTCATCTAAACGACTATAAGGCCCCATTCACACCTGAACGTAGCATTTTGAAGCATTTTTACCACGATTTTGCTGCGTTTTTACCACATTTTGCTGCGATTTTGTGCAGGGCAAAAGTCACCAATGTAAAAAGAAGAAAAACGCCCAAATCTGCCCGATTTGAGTGACAAAAAAGGGTCCAGAACTTGTTTGAGCTTCAGGCGTTTGGCTTCAGGTGACATGGAGTGGAGATGTGAACCATCTCCATTGAGAATAATAGATTTTTTTCCCCTCCAGCTTTTTAAAGCTTCAGGCTTCAAGCTACAAAACGCTCAGATGTGAATGGGGCTTAACATACAGGGATATACAATGCAATATTGACATAAAAGTGCACACACACACAGGTTGTACTTGATGGACTTGTGTCTTTTTTCAACCTTACCAACTATGCAACTATGTGTAAAGTGCGCATGTTTTCTTTGGATGGAAACAGTGGAGGAAATTTCTTTATCTCCTTTACTCCTGAGTGTGAATAGCTGTAAAATGTGGTGTGAATGTGAGAAGACAGAGAATGCTGAGATTGCAACTTCTTTGTCTGGGAGAGGGGGGCACATTTTCTTAGAGGCTCCACACAATTTCTGGGTTATGGGGGTTTCTTGTCTCCGCCACATTTTCTGCTCACTGTGGCTATGGAGCTAAAGGGTCTAACTGTGTAATTGGGGTATCTGTTCTTTAACTCCACAGAGGTCTGTACAAGCCCAGAGGACCCCCACCACCAACAAACCTATCCAGGGGTTTGGCAGGAAAACCTGTAGGTATAGGCAATGGAGAAGAGAAGTCTGCAGAGCCAATCCAACAGGTAGGCCATGTGATAATGAATCCCTGGACTGCTCAGTCAGTACAGGAGACATTACAGCTGTACTCAGTCACAAAGTCCTTCTCAATTGTAGCTTTATGCTATTTATTTATTACAGGTACTCCATCTATTTACACAGTGCTTACCATCCTCTATATTGTACAGTCCCATCAGTCCCTGCCCCCAAGGAGCTCACAATCTAAGGTCCCTAACTCACATTCATACACATAGTAGGGGCAATTTAGACAGGAGTCAATTAACCTCCCAGCATTTCTTTGGAGTGTGGGAGGAAACCGGGGTACCTAGAGGAAACCCACTCAGGCACATAACCCCTGTTCCACAGAAGCTGTATTAGAGGCCCCATAAGGTGTCAGGTGGAGACTTAAAGTGCAACTAAAGGCAGTTTTGGATGGAGTGGAACGGGATTAGAACCCCTGTCAGTTTTTATTGCAGACTGTGCCCCCAGTAGGGAGAGTGACCATCTCTATTTTTCCTATTTACCATTATCATTGTAAGTGAAAGTAAAAAAATCCAGAATAGTGGGTTATCCCCAGAAAGGTAAGAGCAGAAATCTTCCAATGGGGGCATTAGTTCTGCTGACGTTGAGGGCCCCAGGGGCTTCCCTCAATTAGCAGGGATTTCTTCTCACTCACGGGTTATATTATGGGATAGAAAGTGAAGGAAAATCGCTGCAAAAAAAGAAACTGATGGGTTATGCCCCTCCCTAGTTTTTACTAGGAGCCTGCAAAGCATTGCACTCTTGAGGACTCCTGAAGCCTAGTAGTGTAGCGCTGTGCTCGTACCCCATACAGGCTGCCAGTTACACACTGACAAGGAAGAAACAATGAACTACCCCAGTACTCAACAGCATCCTGGTGGCTCATTGAGAACTACAGACCAACATCTGCAAAGTCTGCCAGTACTTGTAGTTCATTGATTCACAGAACACGATGACTGGATGTCCATGAGCTCCCTCAAACTCATTGGATCCAAAATAGAAACTAAAATACAAAATCTAAGACCCCATGGACTGCACCAACCATCCTTGGACAGACCATCTCCCCGAGCACAAAAGCCAAAAGTCTTGGAGTCATCTTCGATTCAGAGAAGTCAATGGATGCACAAATAGGATCAGTAGTCAGCAGATCTTACCATCTTCTACGCCTGCTACGTATACTCATCCACTTCATTCTAGAAGAGGAGAAAGAAATAGAAATAGTAGTAGGAACAGTCATCAACTCTTGACTCGACTACACAAACTCTCTCTATAGGGATGAGCTGAACACCCCCGGTTCGGTTCGCACCAGAACTTTCGAACGGACCCCAAATTCGTACGAACGTTAGAACCCCATTGAAGTCTATGGGACTCGAACGTTCGAAATTAAAAGTGCTAATTTTAACGGCTAATATGCAAGACACTGTCCTAAAAAAGGGTTTGGGGACCTGGCTCCTGCCCCAGGGGACATGGGTCAAAGCAAAAAAAAGTTTTAAAAACGGCCGTTTTGGCGGGAGCACTGATTTTAATGACGATTAAAGTGGAAAAAAAAGTGAAATATTCCTTTTAAATATGGTGCCTGGGGGGTGTCTGTAGTATGCCTGTGGAGTGCCACATGTTTCCCGTGTTTAGAACAGTCCCTGCACAAAATGACATTTAACGGAAATAACGTCATTTAAAGCTGCTTGCGGTTTTAATGTTATATCTGGTTCCTGCAATATGGTTGAAAATCATTGAGAAAAATGGCATGGGTAGCCCTCCCTGCCCATTACCAGCCCCTTTGGGTCTTGTACGCATATTAAGGGGAACCCCGTACCCATATTAAAAAAAGGAAATGCGTGTGGCCCCCAGGCCCTATATACTCAGAACAGCAGTATACAGGCGGTGCAAACAAGACAGGCACTGTGTAGGTTTGTTGTGTTAAGTTGAATCTGTTTGTAATTTTCAACTGGTACATTTTTAAAGTGTAGCTCCAGTCAAAAAAAAAAATTTTAAGCTTTTTGGAAAACATAGGGAAGGGTTATCACCCCTGTATAATTTGTTTTGCCGTCCATCTTTTTTCATCTCACTTGCTGTTGTCTCCTTCCGTTTGCAAGTAGGAGATGTTTGTAAGTTGGATGTTTGAAAGTAGGGGCCTGCCATATATGCTCTGCAGAAATGGCGGAACAAGGTGTTGGTTTTGCCACAACATTGTAAGCCCTCAAAGTGACTCTTGGTGGGCGCTGGAGCGCCCTGCTCTGAACGATTATATCAAGAATTGTAATTACATGCCATTGTTGAACAGTGGTAGAAAAATTGACCTTTGGTGGTTGTGGTGCTGGTGCCACAACACTATAAGTCCTCACAGTTACTCTGGGTGGGCACAGGAAGGGGCCCTCCTGTGAAATATTATATCAAGAATTGTAATTACATGTCCCTGTTAAACAGGGGCAGAAAAATTGGGCCTTAGGCACTGGTGCTGGTGCCACGACACTGCAACCTCTCCCAAATACTCTAGTTTTATTGCAGAAATTAGCCCTGCTGCAAAGCATTGCATCAAAAATTGTAATTAAATGCCCCTGTTAAACAGGGGCAGAAAAATTGGGCTGATGGCACTGGTGCTGGTGCCACCACACTGCAACCTCTCCCATATACTCTAGTTTTATTGCAGGAATCAGCCCTGCTGCAAAGCATTGCATCAAAAATTGTACTTAAACGCCCCTGTTAAACAGGGGCAGAAAAATTGGGCCTTAGGCACTGGTGCTGGTCCTACAACACTGCAACCTCTCCCATATACTTTTGTTTTATTGCAGGAATTAGCCCTGCTGCAAAGCATTGCATCAAAAAGTGTAATTAAACGCCCCTGTTAAACACTAAATGTTCTTCCAACATATCATCGGAGGAGGAAGAGGATAGACAATCAACATAACAGGACAGTCACTCAGCATCAGCATAGGCAGTCTTGAAGGGATGTGATATTTCCCAAAAAATTATTCGGTTACATCAGCTTCAGGTGCTTGGTAGCTGTGGGTGATCCAAGACTGATTCATCTTGATGAAGGTCAGTCGATCAACTGATTCGGTAGACAGCCGCACCCTGTGATCGGTAACAAAGCCACCAGCAGCACTGAAGGTGCGTTCCGAAAGAATGCTGGATGCAGGACAGGCCAGTAGCTCAATTGCATACTGTGCAAGCTCTGGCCAGTGATCCATCCTCAAGACCCAGTAAGCCAGAGGATTTTCGGTGGGAAAGGTGTCCAAGTCTGACTTTGCCCCTAGGTATTCCTGCACCATGTAAATCAGACGCTGGCGATGGTTGCTGGAACCGATCATACCTTGGGCCTGCGGACTAAAAAATTGTCTGAAAGCATCAGGCGGCCACCTTCTCCACCGCTCCTTCTAAACGATGCCTCAGCAACACGTTGTCCAGGACCAGGAGTTTGTAACCTCCCAGTCTCTGGGAATGCGTTGCACAGACCTTTCTGCAAGGCCTCCTGGAGATGTCTCATCCTCTGCTCCCTCTACGATGGCAAGATAAGGTCGGCAACCTTACCCTTGTACCGTGGATCAAGGAGAGTGGCCAGCCAGTAATGGTCCCTCTCCTTGATCCGAAGAATACGAGGATCCTTTCGCAGGCTTTGCAGGATCAGGGAGGCCATGCAGCGTAGGTTAGCTGAGGCATTCAGTCCGGAGTCCTCTGGGTCACTAAGGACAACATGATCCGCAGCTACCTCCTCCCAGCCACGTACAAGTCCACGTGTTTCTTGGGACTGTAAATCATCCCTACAAGACTGCTGCTGCTGCTGCTGATGCTGAGTGCCAGCCTCCACCTCCATGCTGACACAATCATCCTCCTCCTCCTCTTCCTCCTCCTCATTCTCTTCCTGTGTGATGGGTGGCACAGCAGGAACACTGTCTGGATAAAGAGGGCCTTGAGAGGCAAGGAAGTCCTCCTCTTCCTGCCTCTGTTCTGCCTCAAGTGCCCTGTCCATTATTCCACGCAGCGTATGCTCCAAGAGGTGGACAAGAGGTACAGTGTCACTGATGCATGCACTGTCACTGCTCACCATCCTTGTGGCCTCCTCAAACGGTGACAGGACAGTGCATGCATCCCTGATCATGCCCCACTGGCGTGGTGAGAAAAATCCAAGCTCCCCTGACCCTGTCCTGGTGCCGTAGTCGCACAGGTACTCATTGATGGCCCTCTGCTGCGTGTGCAGCCGCTGCAGCATGGCCAATGTTGAGTTCCACCTGGTGGGCATGTCACATATAAGGCAGTTCTTGGGCAGGTTCAACTCCTTTTGGAGCTCAGCCAGCCGAGCACAGGCATTAAATGATCGGCGGAAATGCACACAGACTTTCCTGGCCTGCTTCAGGACATCCTGTAAGCCGGGGTACCTGCCCAAGAACCGCTGCACCACCAGGTTAAGGACGTGAGCTACACAGGGCACATGGGTCAGTTGTCCCTGTCGGAGGGCGGAGAGGAGGTTGGTGCCATTGTCGCAAACCACCATTCCTGGCTTAAGCTGGCGTGGCGTCAACCCCCTCTCGGCCTGCCCCTGCAGAGCTGACAAAACATCCGCCCCAGTGTGGCTCCTGTCCCCCAAACAAACCAGCGCAAGCACGGCATGGCATCGTTTTGCCTGCGTACTTGCGTAGCCCCTGGAACGCCTACGGAGCACCGCTGGTTCTGAGGACAGAGCACTGGAAGAGGCCATGGAGGAAGAAGAAGAGGAGGGGGTGGAGGAGAGAGGTGTGTCACAACCAATAGTAGCATTTTGGAGGCGTGGTGGCGGAACAACCTCCAACACTACTGCACCTTGTCCTGCATCCTTCCCAGCTGCCAGAAGAGTGACCCAATGGGCCGTGAAAGACAGGTAACGTCCCTGTCCATGCCTGCTGGACCATGAGTCAGCGGTAATATGCACCTTACCGCTGACCGCCCTGTCCAGCGAGGCAAGGACATTGCCTTCCACATGCCGGTAGAGAGCCAGAATTGCCTTCCGTGAGAAAAAGTGGCGTTTGGGGACCTGCCACTGAGGAACCGCACATTGTACAAACTCACGGAAGGGGGCCGAGTCTACCAACTGAAAAGGCAGCAGTTGAAGTGCTAGCAATTTAGCCAAGCTAGCATTCAACCGCTGGGCATGTGGATGGCTGGGAGTGAACTTCTTTCGCCGGTCCAACAGCTGGGGCAGGGACATTTGCCTGCTATAATCGGACGTGGGTGTACTGCTAGCAGAGTGCCCGGAAACACTTGGCTGTGACACACCTAATTCTACACCTTCATTCCTCTCAGAGCAGGTTTCAGAGAGGACTGAAGGTCTAGTGGGGCTGGAGATGCCAGCTGATGAGGAGCAAGGAGAGGGCCGCTTTGTTCTTTGGTGTGGGTCTTTGAGGTACGCTTGCCAACGAGCTGCATGGCAGGTCAACCTATGTCTGGTCAAGCATGTGGTGCCCAAGCGGCTGATGTTTTGGCCACGCGAGATACGCTTGAGACATATGTTGCAAATAGCAGCGGTGTGATCTGATGCACTCGTCTCAAAAAAGGCCCACACCAAAGAACTTTTAGCATAACGTGCAGAGGCAGCGCCCTGTACAGGCGGAGCTCTGCGGTGTGATTCAGTCAGTGTGCTGCCCCTAAGCTGGCCCCCGGAGGGCATCCTGCCTCGTTGGACATGTGCCTCCTCCTCCTCCTCCTCCTCCTCCTCTCTCCTACCAGGCACCCATGTGGAGTCAGTGCCCTCATCATCCCCTCCCTCTTCATCGCTGTAGCAAACCTGGCAGTATGCTGCAGCTTGTGGAACATGACTGCCAGATTGCTGTCCTTCTTGAGCATCCCCTCTCTCTGCATTCACGCTACTGCCTTCCTCTAGCTGAGTGTCATCATCAGAGGCCACCAAACACTGGGCATCCTCCTGGAGCATGTACCCAACACTGTGCTCAAAGAGTTCAGGAGACTCCTCAGGAGGATGTGGTGGGTCTAGGGAAGGAGTCACTGATGATGACATTGAGAGGAGGGAAGACAATGCGTTGGCAGCTGCTTTGCTAGTACCCTGAGACTGGGTGAGAGAGGATGAGGAGGATGAAGAGGGCTTGGTCATCCACTCTACCAAGTCGTTGGCATGTTGCGGCTCAACATGTCCAGCTGCCGAAAAGAAGGACAAGCGTGTCCCATGGCCACGTGCTGATGACAATGCACCGTGTCCACGACCAGCACTGTTGTCTCTAGACACAGAGCCTGCTTGCCCTCTTTTATCGGCTCGCGCCTGTCTGCCTCTCCTTGCTGGCCTTCCAGACATGGTAATGGTCTGAAGGGAGTTGGGTAAAAAAGCAGTTGGGTAGTGTATATTGTGCTAGAGGCACACAACACCCACTAACTCCTGCAGATGCCTTTATTATAGAACACCAGAGATAAAGGGGTATATTCAGATGTATACTGTGCTGTGCTGGAGGCACACACAACTTCCAATAACTCCTGAAGATGGCAAGTGGGCTCAAATAGAGAAGAGCTATGTAGGTGGATATAGCGGTATGTACTGGGTACAGAGCACGCAGACAGCACGCACTAGCTCCTAACACTACTGACTGCAAGCTCTATTATAAAAGATAGATCACTAGCTATATAGGTGAGGTGAATATAGCGGTGTATACTGCGGTCAGGGCACGCAGACAACAACCACTACACAACAGCAAGATCGAAAATCGTCCGAAAACAATCGGTGTGTACTGTGTTAAAGGTACACAGAACACCCACTAACTCCTGCAGATGCCTTTATTATAGAACACCAGAGATAAAGGGGTATATACAGATGTATACTGTGCTGTGCTGGAGGCACACACAACTTCCAATAACTCCTGCAGATGGCAAGTGGGCTCAAATAGAGAAGAGCTATGTAGGTGGATATAGCGGTATGTACTGGGTACAGAGCACGCAGACAGCACGCACTAGCTCCTAACACTACTGACTGCAAGCTCTATTATAAAAGATATATCACTAGCTATATAGGTGAGGTGAATATAGCGATGTATACTGCGGTCAGGGCACGCAGACAACAACCACTACACAACAGCAAGATCGAAAATCGTCCAAAAACGATCGGTGTGTACTGTGTTGAAGGTACACAGAACACCCACTGCTTCAGACGCCAACACACTACACAAGGCCGCCGCGCTGGCGGCCTTATATAGTGTGGGGCGTGCACTACACAGCCTGAGCTATGATTGGCCACAGGCATCCTGCCTGTGGCCAATCATGGCTCTCCTCGCTGCTGGCGCTGTGATTGGCCAAGCATGCGGGGTCACAGTGCATGCTTGGCCAATCATGAGCCAGCAATGCACTGCGCCATCGCAGTGCATTGTGGGCCGTGAGCGCCACACGAATTTGGCACGAACGGACCAAAATGTTCGGACTTCACCGAACGGACGAACAGCCGATGTTCGAGTCGAACGTATGTTCGACTCGAACACGAAGCTCATCCCTATCTCTCTACATAGGACTACCTAAATTCCACGCCTACAAGTCATCCAAAACATGGCAGCAAGACTAGTCATGGGCAAAAAACCCTGGGAATCCATCTCCCCTTCCTTAAGGATCCTACACTGGCTAACCGTAAATGATCGGATCACATTCAAGACCCTCTGCCTGACCCACAAATACACACAAGGAAACGCTCCTCATTACTTATGCGGAAAAAAAAACACTACACTCCCAATCGCAACCTCCGATCAACTAACCAAAACCTCCTCCTAATCCCCAAGTCCGGGTACAAAACAAGGGGAGAATGAAGATTCGCAGTCCAAGGCTATGGAACGTTCTACCCACGAACATCCGCTTAGAAGGAAACCATCGGGCCTTCAGGAAAAAACTCAAGACCCACCTCTTTTAAGAAGGAAGTCAACGCCGGTCGATCAAGCACCTTGAGGCGATTCAGTTCACATTTGCAACGCTAATGTAACTCTGTTAATGAATGTCTCAGCCAGGTGGGCGGAGCCCTGCATGGCCGTGTGGGGTTTTTTTTCTTCAACTGACAGCAGGTGAGGGCTGCGGCTGATTTTTAACACCCTGCCTGGCTTTACACACCTTTTGTTTTTATGCATCTGGTTTGTATTGAGCAGATTTAAAATAAAAGTTCAGTTTGGCTTTAAGGTCAGGGGCTAAAGTAAACCTGTGGTGTGACTATAGAGGGCAGTTAAGTCTGTCAGGAGAAAACAAACTTAATCGATTGTGTAGTAGAGATAGAGTCATTAAAAAGAAGCCAGACAAGAATAATATATGATGTTACAGCTGGCCATTTCACTGCATTGTGTTCAAAACAGCAAAATTGGACATGCGTAAATCCTTCTAACTGCATGGCAGTTCATTGATGTGCACTTTGGTGTCCGCTACAACACATGTGCGTTGGAAGTGTGTTTGTTCAATGTGATGGGGTACCATTGACAATGAATGACACTGCAATAAAAAAGAATGCCTGTAACATTACAATAAAGTAGTGGCTCACTAATATGCAAAAAAATAAGATAATAAAACTAATGGTAGTAAACTTAAAATTGCTGCAGCTGTCACTAATGTACTCCCACAGATTGAAGAGTGTGGCAGTGCTGCAATAATAAAATCGAAATAAATAAAGCAAAACCTTAGCTGACTGTGCAATATGTGTAAACCAATTACTCCTCCAGATGAAGCCACGTGGGAGGTGGTGAAACTAGTAGAGGTAGAGCCTGGTGGTGGACTTTTATCGCAACTGAGTGAGACTGTTCTGACTATTACCAATGCTCTTAATCTTTTTAATAAATGTGAGTTTATTGCTAGCTGGGGTGGGGAGGTTTAATTTCTAATCCCTCGGATACTGCACTATAGGAGGCACTTTTTTTGTCTTTTCTATTTATTTCTGCATCTACCGGTCATAAATGTAGATTAAGGTTTGACGTAGCACAGTGGATGGAACCAGTGGTGTCGCTAGGGGGTGGCTTTTGGGGCTATAGCCCTGAATCTGGGCCCATAGCCCAAAGTCACTGCAATGGCCTCCAAGGAGAGGGGAGGCTCTCTGGGGACTCTGATGTAAGTGGGGGGGGGGCTCTCTGGGGACCCTAATGCAATGGGTTGGCTCTCTGGGGACCCTGATGACAGGGGGTGGCTCTCTGGTGACCCTAATGTAAGGAGGGCTTTCTGGGAGCCCTGATGCATGTGGGGGGCTCTCTGGGGACCGTGATGCAAGGGGAAGGCTTTCTGAGGACTCGGATGTAAGGAGGAGGCTCTCTGGGGATATACACACACACACACACATGTATATTACTGTATATACATATGTATGCCCGCCAAAGCATATAACTTTCTTTACATGTTGCTATGGGCTCTAGCCCCAGATCTTTTGTAGACCTAGCAACGCCCTTGGATGGAAGTTTTGCTAGCCATAGACAGTTTTTCCTATTCCTTGAGCAAAGTAAAGCTTATAGAAGATCCTCTGAAGGGAATATTGGCACTAAGTGCAAGGCATGTTTGACCTCTCTGGGTCATATAAAGGAGGTGAGCGAGCATTGCCTGTGGTGGTGGGAGCACTTTGGATATGGAGGTTTTCTGAAGAAACATCACATACGTTTTTCACATCACTGCAGGAATTTTTTCTGCTTTATTCTGTGGACTTTTTTCATTTTTTAATTACTTTACATATATTGCACCGTCAGCTATAGTTTTGTTTTATTTATTTAGATTTCATTATTGCAGGGCTGCCACACTCTTCAATTTAAAAGCATGTAACATGTGTAATTTGGTACTACATAGTTACATAGTAGGTGAGGTTGAAAAAAGACACAAGTCCACCCTATGTGTGATTATATGTCAGTATTACATTGTATATCCCTGTATGTTGTGGTCATTTTGGTGCTTATCTAATAGTTTCCTGAAACTATCGATGCCCCCCGCTGAGACCACCACCTGTGGAAGGGAATTCCACATTCTTGCCCCTCTTACAGTAAAGAACCCTCTACGTAGTTTAAGGTTAAACCTCTTTTCTTCTAATTTTAATGAGTAGCCAGGGGTCTTGTTAAACTTCCTTCTGCAAAAAAGTTTTATCCCAATTGTGGGGTCACCAGTATGGTATTTGTATATTGAAATCATATCCCCTCTCAAGAGTCTCAGTGTTCAGTTCAGTGCTCACAACCTTTCCTCATAACTAAGGCCGCGTACACACGGGCGGACTGTTCGCTCAACTTTGTCCGCTGAACAGTGTTTCAGCGGACAGTCCGCTCGTGTGTGGGGCTTCAGCGGACAGTTTCAGCGGACAGTTTGACGAACAAAGTTTTTCGGAAATTCCGAAAAACTGTCCGCTGAAACTTGGTTTGAGCGGACAGTCCGCCCGTGTGTAGGCCACTTTCGAAATGAGCAAACTGTTCCCGCTCGGAGGAAAGTCCGCTCATTTCAAGCGCGTCTCCAGGTAGGCGGGGCCCGCGAAGGAGACGTCGCGGGCCCCGCCGCCTGGTATGGACTTAAAGGGGAACCCCAACGCCGAAAAAAATCGGCGCGGTGGCCCGGCAGAAGAACGGAAGGCGGCGGCGACAGAAGACCGGGCCACCGCCTGCAAAAGAGCTATAAGAAGGCGCGGTGGCCCGGCAGAAGAACCGAAGAGGGGGACAAGACCCCCGAAGTCGGAAGAAGAGGCCGGCGGCGGGGAGGAAGAAAGCCGGACTCCTCCGCTAGCAAAAGAGCTACAAGAAGATAGCGGAGGAGTCCGGCGAGAAGACCCCCGGAGCTGTGCAATAAAATATTTTATCTCGTGTGTTGTGTTTTTTTTTGGGGTACTTTTATTTTACAGGTGAATGGGTAGGGGTACATTGTACCCCATACTCATTCACATAGGGTGGGGGGCCGGTATCCGGGGGCCCCCTTATTAAAGGGGGCTCCCGGATTCCGATAAGCCCCCCGCCCGCAGACCCCGACAACCAACGGCCATGGTTGTCGGGAAGAGGCCCTTGTCCTCATCAACATGGGGACAAGGTGCTTTGGCGCGGCCCCCCCCTTCCCCAAGGCACCCCCCCATGTTGAGGGCACGCGGCCTGGTACGGCTCGGGAGGGGGGGCGCGCTCGCTCGCCCCCCTTTCCTGGCCGGCCGGGTAGCGTGCTCGGACAAGGGTCTGTTGTGGACTTTGGGGGGACCCCCACGCCGATTTTTTTCGGCGTTGGGGTTCCCCTTTAAGTACATTCCAGGCGGCGGAGCCCGCGACGTCTCCGTCGCGGGCCCCGCCTACCTGCACACGCGCTCGAAATGAGCGGACTGTTGCCTCGTGTGTGGGCGAGTCCGTTCATTTCAAAAGTTGCGCGGACTCAGTACGACGAACAAAGTTTGCCGTATTTGTCCGCTCAAAAAGTGCCGTGTGTGGGCGTGTTCGTTCATTCAAAAGTTTGAGCGGACTGTTTGACGAACTTAGTTTCGGCAGACAGTCCCCGCGTGTGTACGCGGCCTAATATCCTCCAGACCCTTTATTAGCTTTGTTGCCCTTTGTTGCCCTTCTTTGTAATCGCTCCATTTCCAGTACATCCTTCCTGAGGACTGGTGCCCAGAACTGGACATCATACTCTAGGTGTGGCCAGACCAGAGACTTGTAGAGAGGGAGAATAGTTTTATCTCTGAAATTAATATCCTTTTTAATGCATGCCAATATTCTGCTTGCTTTGTTAGCAGCAGCTTGGGATTGCATGCAATTGCTGAGCCTATCATCTACTAGGACCCCCAGGTCCTTTTCCAGCCTAGATTCCCCTAGAGGTTCTCCCCCCAGTGTATAGATTGCATTAATATTTTTGCCACCCAAATGCATTATTTTACACTTTTCTACATTGAATCTCATTTGCCATGTAGTTGCCCACCCCATTAATTTGTTCAGATCTTCTTGCAGGGTTTCCACATCCTGCAGAGAAGTTATTGCCCTGCTTAACTTAGTATCATCCACAAATACAGAGATTGAACTGTTTACCCCATCCTCCGTGTCATTTATGAAAAAATTAAACATTATTGGTCCCAGCACAGAACCCTGGAGAACCCCACTACCCACCCCTGACCATTCTGAGTACTCCCCATTTATCACCACCCTCTGAACTTGCCCTTGTAGCCAGTTTTCAATCCATGTACTCACCCTATGGTCCATGCAAACGGATCTTATTTTGTACAGTAAACGTTTATGGGGAACGGTGTCAAATGCTTTTTCAAAATTCAGATACTCCACATCTACGGGCCTTCCTTTATCTAGATGGCAACTCACCTCCTCATAGAAGGTTAATAGATTGATTTGACTATTAACCTCATAGAATCCATTAACCTCATAGAAGGTTAATAGATTCTTCATGAATCCATGCTGATTACTGCTAATGATACCGTTCTCACTAAAATCTTGTATATAGTCCCTTATCATCCCCTCCAAGAGTTTACATACTATTGATGTTAGGCTAACTGGTCTGTAATTCTCAGGGATGTATTTTGGGCCCTTTTTAAATATTGATGCTACATTGGCAGGGCCATGTCCCACTCTGTGTGACAAGTAGCTTGTTATGGGACCACTCAGCGGGGGGTGTATTTTTATTTAAAATAGGAGTTGTTCTACCAGAGACATATCATTAAACCAATGCCAATGTTGATTTTGAATACCTTCAAGTGCAAAGGAGGGATCGGGGGTCTTTTATACCCCCGATCCCTCCATAAATGGTACCTGTAATTGCCTATTACTGTCACTAGGACATTTGCATTCCTTGTGATGACACAGAAAGTTTTTATAAAGGGACAGTGTTCTACTTTTTTTACTGCGCCCCCATCCCTACATGTACCAAAGAAAATGCATACGTAAGTCGTGGCTGCAAATGTAAACAATGTTCAAATCACACATGTGAGGTATCACCAAAATCGTTTGAGGGAGAGCAATAATTCTAGCAAAAGACCTCCTCTGTAACTCTAAACTGGTAAACGTTAAAAAAAATTTAAACATCGTCTATGGAGATTTTTAAGTACAGTCGTTTGTCTCCATTTCACGAGTGCGTGCAATTTTAAAGTGTGACATGTTAGGTATCTATTTACTCAGGCATCATCTTTCACAATATGCAAATAAATTGGGCTAACTTTACTGTTTTCTTATTTTTACATTTTAGAAAAAAAAATTTTTTTTCAAACAAATTGCATTTGAAAGACTGCTGCTCAGATACAATGTGACATAAAATATTGCATCGACCGCCATTTTATTCTCCAGAGTCTTTGCTAAATATATATATATATATAATGTTTGGGGGTTCTAAGTAATTTTCTAGCAAAAAATACAGATTTTAACTTGTAAACAAGTGTCAAAAGTGATTGTAAAGCGTGTTTTTTTTTCTTTCTCAGCATTGCACAGAGCAGGTAAAAAATATACAAACAAGCTTTACCATTATGTATGGCATTGGTTTAAAGGGGTTGTAAAGTAAAAATTTTTATTTTTTTAAAATAACAAACATGTCATACTTACCTCCACTGTGCAGCTCGTTTTGCACAGAGTGGCCCCGAACCTGCTCTTCTGGGGTCCCTCGGCGGCTGTCTCTGCTTCCTCCCGCAGGTGCTTCTCACATTAATGCGAGCTCGCTCGCATTGGTGAGAAGCACTGCGGGCGCGCTCCCGTGATACAGCCGGCGGCTATAGCCGCTCGCTGTATCACAAGGCCCCGCCCCCCGGCGCGCTGCGTCATTGGATGTGATTGACAGCAGCGCGAGCCAATGGCTGCGCTGCTTTCAATCCATCCACTCCAGCCAATCAGCGGCCAGGCTGAGCGGCGAAGAGGACGGCGGGGGCGAGCGCGGGATTTTCGAGGGGTCAGGTAAGTAAAACGGGGGGACTGGGGGCGCCAGCAGTGTGAGATGTTTTTTCACCTTAATGCATAGAATGCATTAAGGTGAAAAAACATTTACCTTTACAACCCCTTTAATGGTGTGCGTCTTGTAGAACGATTCCTATTGTAAATGAAAGTACATTCTCTGCCTACAATGTCTTGCTACATGCGTAGAAAAAAAAAGTTTCCTTGGAAAATTTTAGCAACTATGCATATGTGTTATGTGGGTAGCAAGGGTTTAAAAATGTATGTGGGGTTTTCTTTTCTTTCCATGTTGACATCCCCATCTTGTTGCTTGGCACTGATATTATGAGTCCAGCCTGTAATAGGAGGCATGCAAGGCTTGTTAAAAAAAATGTCAGTTAGCCGGTGACAGTTGGAAAAAGAGGAGGGGGGTGGGGGGACTTGGCTCAGTGTAAACAGATCTAAAAATAGCTGCTTGCTTCTCTTGATTTAAAAATAAATACAAACAAAAGCCAGCAATGTCTATGGCCATCCCTATACATGTGTACATATGGGGAGTGTGACTATCATCAATGGGGAAAAAGAATCCAATGAAAGTGTTTTGTATCTATTAATATCCACAATACTTATCAGCCCATGTTCCGTGTTCCGGCGTGGCCTGTTGGCTTTACAGTCGACATCAAAACATCCGATATCGGCTCTGAAGCCACACCATACAAACGCCCATGCCCTCCTAATTTTGGTGGGCGTCTTGCTTGGGGGAGTCTTGCTTGGGGGATCTACAAGCTGTTGATTGATACCTCCTTCTATAGCTGGGCTTCCTGTGGTTGGTTTCTTAATGTTATTGTTTTGAGAAACAATCTGTTTACATTTAAATTGTTTTATTATGAAGAATAATAAAACACACTTTAAGCCTGCGAGAATCAAATTGCAATAAAACTGAATCAAATAAAATCAGATCCAATTGTTGTGCTTTTTAAGGACAGTTTTCCTGCACAGTATTTATTATTGAGTAATTTTTAATGAGGATATGTTGAAGATACAGAATCAATCTATATGACACAGTCTATACATATGAAACGTATTCACGGAGACATGTGATCATACAAAATAGTTACATTTATTTGTTGACAAATAACAAATATTTACATGAAATTAAAATACTGATTGCGTTACATGAACGTCTTGAAAATCCATATAAACACCCGCAAAATGGTCGTGCAGTCCCTTTTACGAAATACCACCATGCTAACTTCTTGGTAGAATCAATAACCTTGTGAAATTGACAATTAAACAGAATATCTGTATTTCATATGTCCAACCATTACTATACTGCAGGTAAGTAAGTGGTTAACAACATGAAATAAATTAGACGTTTGTTTTGTCAATAAAAGTGGCAACTATGCAAAAAGAAAAATATAATGAAAAAATATACAAGGTGGTTATTGATTTGGGAGAATGATTATCAATTGTATAACATTCAATAATTCAATATTTTAGAAAACATAAATGAACACAAAATAAATTCAACATGACATAATTACCCATTCCAAAATGGCTATTAGTCTGGATTGCTGGTTACCAGAGTTAAGATGGCTGCCATTGCTTTCAAAAATGGATACTCTTAAAGAAGATTTATTTCTTGCCACCTCCGAGTTCCAAGGATCAGGGTTCAGGAATCTTCATGGATGTCAAAATATGTATTCATGCATGGTGTATGAGAGTCAGTCTGTCTGGGAGTGTATATATCTCCCAGTGTCCCCCTCTCAGGGTGTGTCCCTGAGTGTCTGTGTCCTTTCATGGCATCTTTCTTGCTTCTAAATACCCTCTCAGATAATAAGATCATAAAACGTATAATATGCTCATCCCAAAAGGTATGGCTTATTTTCTATTGGTAAAGTAAAAACTAATGATTTACTTTGGTGAGTTCTTAATATCATCTTCAACCACTAGGCATGTCTGAGAGCAGAAAATGTGTTCTGAACTATCTTTTAAATAAAATGTTCAATTTTCATAATATGTATTTGTTTGTATCTTGGTGAGAAGAATATATACCTTTAAGCATTCTGGTAACCGGTCCAACCACTTCCAGACCGGACCATTTTGCTGGCTTAAGACCAGACCACTTTTTGCGATTCGGCACAACGTTGGTTTAACTGACAATTGCACGGTCGTGCGAGGTGGGTTTCCAAACAAAATTGACATCCTTTTTTTCCCCACAGATAGAGCTTTCTTTTGGTGGTATTTGATCACCCCTGCATTTTTAATTTTTTGCGCTATAAACAAAAATAGAGCGACAATTTTGAAAAAAACACATTATTTTTTACTTTTTGCTATAATAATTATCCCCCGAAAATATATATAAAATTATTTTTTTTCCTCAGTTTAGGCCGATACGTATTCTTCTACATATTTTTGGTATAAAAAATCGCAATAAGTGATTATTGATTGGTTTGTGAAAAATGTATAGCGTTTACAAAATAGGGGATAGTTTTATGGCATTTTTATTAATCATTTTTTTTACTAGTAATGGCGCCGATCAGCGATTTTTATTGTGACTGCGACATTATGGCATACACATGGGACATTTTTGACACATTTTTGGGACCATTGTCATTTATACAGCAATCGGTGCTATACAGATGCACTGATTCCTGTGTAAATGACACTGGCAGTAAAGGGGTTAACCAGGGGGCAGCAGTGTAGGGGTTAAGTGTGTCCTAGGGGCGTGTTACTAACTGTGGAGAGCTGGGCTGTGTCTTAGTGAACACTGATCTCTGCTCCAATCACATGGAGCAGAGATCAGTGTCACTTGTTGCTAGGCAGAACGGGGAGATGCTGCTTACATCGGCATCTGCCCGTTTAGCCTCCCCGTGAGATGATTGCGGGTATCCCCGCGGCGATTGAGTTCGCGAGACCCGCGACCGGACTCACAGGGGTCCCGACTGGCAGGAGCGCATGCGATGGCAGGGAGGCAAATACAAATGGACGTACCTGTACGCCAATTAGCCTGCCCGTGCCATTCTGCCGACGTACATCGTCATGCGCCGGTCGGGAAGTGGTTAATCACTATTACATAAAATGGTTATATTTATATATATATATATATATATATATATATATATATATATATATATATATATATATATATATATGTGTGTATATCTATAAAAACTGGTCTATCTATGAAAGACACATGTTGTTATATATATTAATCAATATCACATAAAATGATTATCTATATGGATACATGTATAATTTAGGTACATCCAATGAATATTTGTTTATCTAAAAACATGAATAAATTATTATACAGTTATAATTACGATTATATGTTTTTCATAATACTAATTTGTTTCTTAAAACACTTCTATTTATGATCACAACTTTAATTTTTTTTACCTTATATCAAAGTCGTTAGGTACACAGATACTAAAATTATAATATCTCTGTGATCTAAAATATCACTTATAATTTGACCGACAATCACATATATTTTTTAAATATTCCTGACTGCACAAAATTCACATCTTTATAACATGTGTTGAGATGGACTTTGAACAGTCCCAATGGATGTTTAGTGATGGATTAGCTATCCACATAGTTCCTAAATATTCACACAATGAGTTGTGTTAGCCAAGGTGTTAGCTATTTAAACAGTTCCTCACTCGAACACAATGGTTTAGGCCAGGTGAGGGTAATTCCTATGTGATAACAGTCCAAAAAACTTTTTGGCTGTATTTGTGGCCTTTATTTATTCAATAAAGCCAGGTACATGTCTCCTTGTTTCATGAAGAGATACACTATTGTCCAAAAATCTCTCTCTCACACAAGGCTTGTATAAATTTAAAAGATAGTTGATGCATTAAGCCTTGTAAAGCATATGAGTTCACCTATTTTGCTTTAAATGGTTCCAGGAGGGGAACAGTTCAACTATTGCAAAAACAACAGTTCATCTGCTTTTTGAGGCCTAAGTGAATCTCACATTTCTGCCAGTAAATCTAAAATGTATTTCTTCATGAATCCACAACACAATAAAAATGCAAAAAACACTCGACAGAGACAGTAACAGGTCTTCACTGTACAATTAACACTCAGGTACTGATGCCAGAGCTGCCCTGCATGCCTTTATATAGGGGCAGGTGATGACATCATAGGTGATGTTGTTATCAGGAGATAAAATCAGATCAGGTGATGACATCACAGTGGGCTTTTTTTTAACTCTTTCACTGCCAAACCTTCCTCTCTCTTAAAAAAATGTTTTGCTCCTTTCACTGCCAAACCAAATGTTTTTCCAAAACAAATTTCATTTATAATTGTTATTATTTAACCCGTTAACTGCCAAAAAAAAATCCAACTTTTTTTTAACCCTTTCACTGCCAGTTCATTTTCTTTTTAGTTTTTTAACCCTTTTACTGCCAAACTTTTTTTTTCAGTTTTAAATGTTTTTCCAATTTTTAACGCTTTCACTGCCAAAGCAGGTTTCCTCATTTTTTAAACCTTTCACTGCCAAAACACATTTTAATTATGACTGTTATTATTTAATCCTTTCACTAACAAAAAAAGTAAAAAAAAAAAAAGTGACATCCCTTTCACTGCCAGTCCATTTTTTAACCCATTCACTGCTGAACATTTTTTTTCTCTTTTTTTAAGTTTTGGATAGAGTGGCGAGGGATTACAACACCTGACAGTTTTCATTGCTGTCTGTGCCCCCTCTGGGGAAATTCCACCTCTCCATTTTTCATATTTAGCACCAAAAGTGCTGGATCATGTATCTGACATGTGATCAACACTTCCTTATAGGGGGAGAATGTGCACCTGCCGCCCCAGCTGTGCTGTGATTTGTTACAGCACAAGCTGATCAGCGGGTGCTGGCCAGTGATTGATTTCTGGCACCCGCTGATCGGCTCTGTCATTCAGGGAAGGGAGCTAAGTGTTGTAAATAACACAGAGCTCCGAAAACTGCTAGACAATCTTGCTGTTTTATTATACCCTGCAAAACAAGGGAAAAAACTGTGAGGTCACTTAGTAAAAGCAACACATAACACACGCGGTTAGGCACACATTTAATGCCTTTATCGCCCCTAGATGTTAACCCCTTCCTAGCCAGTGTCATTAGTGCAGTGACAGTGTATATTATTAGCACTGATCACTGTATTAGTGTCACTATTGACAGTGTCAGTTAGAATATCCTCCATACCAGCGTCAGCTAGTATCAGATTGCCCACCATACTATCACAGTCCCACTATAATTTTCTGATGACCTTCATAGTATAAATAAAAAATTCCAGTATCTATACCAGACACTATAACTTTCATGCAAAGCAAATAATATACAGTTATTGGGATTTATTTTGGATTTTTTTTTACCACAGACATGTAGCAGAATACATTTTGTCCTAAATTCATGAAGAAATTAGACTTTCATTTTTTTATTGGATATGTTTTATAGCAGAAAATATTGTTTTGTTTTTTTCAAAATCTTCAGTCGTTTTTCATTTATACCAAATTTTTTTTTTTTAAACCCAGCGGTTATCAAATACCACCAAAAGAAAGCTCTATTTGTGTAAAAAAAAAGATAAAAATGCATTTAGTGTTGCATGACCACACAATTGCCAGTTAAAGTAGCACAGTGCTGCATAGCAAAAAATGCCTTGGTCATAAAGGGGGTAAAATCTTCCAGAGGTCAAGTGGTTAAAGCGTTATTGATCCCAAAAGCATACTTTTATTATATTGCAGCCTACCAACGCTTAGATGTGATGACTGCATTACTTCTCTAATGACATGTAGGCTACCACACAAATATAATATACAAAATAGATTTCATCCATTTGCATCTCTAAAGTGACTATTGGCTGCTAGCAAAAATAATGTAATCCCTGGGTGTCCCCATTGGAAGATTTCCCCTCTAATTCCTGTTCCGCTGTGTCAACCCTAGATCTGGAATTTTCTTTCACTTTTGGTGGAAATTGTAAACATGAAAAAGAAAGAGGGTGACTGTCCTTAGAGGGGGGATAGAGAGCAATAAACACCTGACAGAGGTTCTAATCCTTCTCCACTCCATCCAACACTAACAATAAAAATGTTTTCCTTTATATGTTGGACTTACCAGTTATCTCCTCTTGGTCTGCTCTTCCATGTCTAGGGGTTCCCAGGGTTGATACCCAACAACTTGAACGCTGACACAAATAATTTTGAAAGGTTTTATTTTGCAGTAATAACATCCAATAACACAGTCTCTCGTGGGAACAGAGGGAACGGGTGAAGAACTCAGGCACCTTGAACTTCAGGTCTAGCAAAGTCTCTAATTCCACCCAGAGAGTAGCCACTCGCAGCTGGGTACTTCAAGGCTGAACCGATTTCTAGCCAGAGATCATGGCAGTCAGCACGTCGAATCAAATACTTGAAACAATCCTATGAATGTGGACAAGTTGTAACTAAGGGTGAACATGAACCTTTTTCCTCAGTACCTGGAACGTTCTCTGTCTCCTCAATGGTACTGGAAAAACGTGAATTTGTCAATGTCCTTCCCAACTCAGTAACCAGGCACTTCCCAGGATGCCACTTGTCGGCCCTCCTCCGTAGAGTCCTCCCCCGGTCACTTCCATGAGCTGTAGTGCCTCTTCAAGCCGAGAACATACCCGGACACTTTGAATCCTCCCTCAGTTACTGCGCCTCGGACCAGCAGGTTCTGAAACTCGGGAACAGACGGATTCACTACCCCAGACCAGGCAGGTCTATTAGGGGCCTCTAACAGGAACATGTTGCGGGATGTCGAACACCCATGACCAGGACCCCTCACGGGGCTACCCCGGTCCTGTAACCAGAACAGACCACACTGGCCTCACAAACTCCTCTCTCTTAAACACATGACCCACACATCTTAAGTACCCCTTCCCAGACTCCCCAGCGGGGCACTCCCATCTGAGAAGGTTGATACTCAAAAGGTCCAGCCAGGCCTGGTTCTGACCTGTCATGTGCACCTCACTGCTCACATGACCAGGCAGAACTTCTAACACAGCCCGACCAGACAGATGTCAAGGCCAACCTACGCAATTAACCCTCAGAACCCCACTACTGTTCTGAAGCAAAAACTAAATTTAAATGCGTATGACATTTTGTCCAAAATGTCATCTGCCACATATAATTGAATATATGGGCGAGAAATAGAAAAAAAATTATCTGGCAGTGAAAGGGTTAAAGTGTAAGTGTGTGTGTGTGTGTGTGTGTGTGTGTGCGTGTGTGTGGAGGGGGGAGGGGGGGTTACTTGGTTTGACAGTTAAAGGGTTGAAACAATTGAACAATATAGTTTGGTAGTGAAAGGGTTAAATGTCATTCACAATAACATCACTTCCATAAAAACATGTTGCTACAGGAGCCGTATCCCTATTAGATCTGTATATTGAGCCTACAGGCTAAATTCACAAAGCTCCCAAGAGGGGGGGAGGGGTGAGCGCTCAGATTAATTTTGAGGGTCATTTTAACTCTTTCACTGTTTGGACTTTTTTTTTTCTCATTTTTGCACATGTGCTAATTGCTGATTTCTGCTCTCCCAGCATTCCTTAGTTTGTGAAATGATGAAGGCCCCAGTCATACCTCTGACATACACCTGGATGGCAAACACCCAACAAGCATAGAGCAGCCCATTGATTTCAGTGCCCTGCCCTATGAGCAACAAGCATGGCAAAGTAGTCCATGGCGTGTTCCAGTTTGTTTTATTTACCACGTATTTTGCCACATTTGTTGTATTGGCGTCTCACATTTTGGGGTGACATTTACAATAAATGGCACTACAGACTTGAGGCACATATTTTTGCATGTTCCAGGATTGCGTGGAAATGTACATTTCTGTGCGCATTACTGGAACGCATAGATGGGAACAGAGACTAACTGATATGGTATTCTGCCATGTTTCCATTTTTTTTCCTCTGTTCTCTGTTCCAATTTTTCCTTTTTCCCCAAGTATGGGGCATGATTGTACATACAGAGCAGGAGATCTATGGATGGGGAAGAATGTTCAGTAGATCAATAGAGCGTATGACTGGAAGCAGGGCCAAGACAAGGGGGGAGGGTCACATGACCTGGGCACTATGCTCAGGGCCAGGGCACAGATGACAGCTGCAGGCTCCCTCTCCTAGCAGCTCCCTCACAACACTACATCATATTCCTCCACCCAGGGCCAGTGCTAGATTATTTTGCACCCTAGACAAGACTAGCTACTTACCCCCACCCAAAAAAAAAGAAACTTCTTATGTTCAAATACATTCAAAATTCATATATTTAAATTTTTATATATTTATTTATAAATTCTCTTTGTATGTGTGTATATATATATATATATATATATATATATGTGTGTGTGAATTTTGAATGTATTTGAACTGAGAATGTTTGGTGCTGTAGTGCCACCATATTCAGAGCCCGTCTCCAGGATCCACTTATAAGGCTTCGATAAGGCTCTCATTTTCTTGGGCTCTCCCTCTCCATATACAAGTTGGCTCTTCACCTGCTCGGATATACAATAAATAGCAGCTAGACTAGAGTTTACTGCAGCGATTGCTTTTGGTTGCCAGAGGTTACAGCACATCACTTCTGCTTGCTGATTGGCTGCTAGAGGTAACTGCACATCCTTACTGCTCACTAATTGGTTGCTAGAGGTTACTGAACATCATTACCATTCACTGATTGGTTGCTAAAGGTTAAGGTGGGAATCTCTCTATGGAGGGGCCCCTGGGCTGGAGGTGGCAATCTTCTCTATAAAGGGGCCCTGAACTGAAGGTAGCAGTCTCTCTATAGAGGCTCTTCATAGAGAGACTGCTAGCTCTAGTCCAGAGGCCCCTGCATAAGGTGACTTACACCTCCAGTTCACGGGCCGGGCCCCTCTATAGAGAGACTACTATCTCCAGTCTAGGGGCCCCTCCATAGAAAAACTGCTACTTACAATCTAGGGGCCCCTCCTATTGTAGGGTAACATTAGAATTGAAAGCCCCGGGATAGTAAATCAGAAATCCGTTCAGAGTGCAGTGACAGTAATGCAGGAACATTGTGCTCCCTGCAGCAGTTTATGGGTTAATTTGCCCATTTGGTGTGTCCTGAATGTCGTCTCACCGGAGTTCACTTAGTTGAGCCCGGTCCGGCTCTCCCCTCCTCCACCTCCTCCACAGCAGGCAGGTGCCAGTCAGGCCTGTCAGTGTGGCCACAGGGCGGCATGCAGCGCTTGCTGTGTGGTGAAGGGGTCACACACTGTGACAGTAGAGCCTTGGGGTGGGTGGGCAAGGAAGCGGACAACCCCAGACTCCCAGCATGCACTGGCACAGCAGTGGTTTAAAGCAGTGTTCCAGCCGCGAAAAAAAAATTAAAAGTCAGCAGATACAAACACTGTAGCTGCTGACTTTTAATAAGGACATTACCTGTCCAGGGAGCCCACGATGTCGGTCCCCCGAGGCCGATCCGTCCATCGGAACGGGTGCAGGTGCCAACATTCCATCTAAGGGAAATCGGCAGTGGAGCCTTGTGGCTTTACTGCCAGTTTCCGACTGCACATTTTCAAGTCCCGCAGCGCTTTGTGAATGCCCAGCTTGTCTTCTGGGAAACACACAGGTCCCAGAAGACAACGGGGGTGCTTGCCGATGAAGAGGATGTGACATCCTGGTCCATAGCTCGGCCGAATCGGAAGTAAACTTGTAGTCTATATGACAACAGCTGCAATGATAGATGACCGCACCCTCATTCATGTTTGCATACTTTTTTCATTCATTACCTTTTGTGGAGCCCAAAGGCTGCACTTCCATCCAACCTGGCTGCAGTGAGGTACGTTATTTCTGCTTTTTCATTGGCTCCTGGGATAGCTGTTTCATTAATACCAGGAGTCAGTGGTGCCCCCCCTCCCCAGAGCTGCTAGCATCTGTTATTTCACAACCGGAATTGACACAATGTTAGGAGGAGATGGGCACTATTTTTAATTTGGGAATTCAATCTTTTGTCTGTATTGGTAGTGGGTGGTAGCGAGTGGCAGTGACAGGAACAGCAGGAGCAGCATTGCCAATCAAAGGCGGATTTATTGCACTGTACCTGGAAAACTAGGTAAGTGCTTGCTAGCTTGCTGCCGGCTTTTATTCTTGAGTGACACGTTGCCATAACAACAGGGCAGGCATTTCCTCTGATGCCACCATTGCTATGGCAACCTGAACACAATGAATGTGCCACGCTTTGTTGTTTATGCACATGTGTGAGATCAGGAGGTGCATGCTGGGTAGCCAGCAACACTGAATCCCAGGAACAGGATACCAGTGGGCTTCAACTGCCCATAATGGAGATGGGAGCTGTCAGGTCACCTGAGGTCAGGTGACAGATGCACCCTGTTGGGGTCAGGAGTGCACCTCTAAGGTAGTGGACTGCTGTTCAGGAAAGCAAGTACTCTGGAGCACCAACATGGATCACATCGGGAGCTAGAGCATGAGATTTCCCAGGGCATGGAATCTAAGAGCCAGCAGGTGTTCACCAGAAGCCCCTGAAGATGGGGATGGATTTCGCTACAGACTGGCTCCAGGTCGTGGCCCCCAGGGTCTCCCAGCTCACACTCACAGTAGGCTACTGGAGGATAGAGAAGAAACAGCAGCTTGGGACAACAAGGGATAGTCGGTAGATAGCCAAAAGGTCAGGGCAACAAGCAGATAAGGATAGCCAAGAACACGCCAAAGGTCGGGATATGAAGCAGATAAGGACAGTCAAGAAGAAGCCAAGAACAGTAACTAGAATCAGACGTAGAGAACATGGCAAGACACACACGCAGGAAGCCAAACACACAATATTAATCAACAAGGCTGGCTTGCAGTGCACAGGTTAATATAGTGTTCCCAGTCAGAGGCTGGAGTGGAGCCATGCTTGAGGGGAAATTACTTAAGCAGCCAGGTGAAGGGCAGCTGGTCTCTTAAGCTGAACACATGGAGAGGTAAGCAGACAGATATGAACATTACTGCAGAGTCATAATAGGAGCATGCTCGGGGGGACTACAAAGTAACTTTTTTAAGTTACATGACACTGGTACACAGTGATGTAAGTAACACAGTTAAAATAAATGGAGTTACTTAACGCAGTTTCTTTAGAGGGTAACGAGTAATCTAACTGATTCCCCTCATGGTACTGTAACTCAGTTCCCATTACTTGGGCGGCGTTACCGTAGTTACATTTACCGCTCAGGAGGCCTGCCTTGGCCGCGCTGCCTGGCCGTTCATTCCGCCTCGGGGAGGGGGGCTTTCACCCGCTAAGCTGAGAAGAGGCTGAGACTCAGAGAGACCGTCTGGACCGCCCCATCCCACCCCACCTATCCAGAGAGAGAGAATGTAGGGAGGCGGGGCGGACACTGAAAAATGAAGGCAGCTGACCAGCTGACACCAATCAAGTGAAGGGGAGGGTCTCTCTCTCCCCATGAGGAAAGGCATCCCTGGAGGCATTCAAGTAAGTGACTGTCTGATGATTCAAATTGCAGTGCAATCGATCCATCCCAAGTCCTCCACCACCTCTGCTTCTTATTGATCCCATCCCTACCCACCCATCATCACTTCTACAACAGAGGTGATGGGGGGGATACGATAGGGATTCATATTTGGTGGACCTGTCCCATTGTTCAAACCTTTTGGTCAAAAATATTTAATATACTTTCTACGATGTTTGCAATAAATATATTACCTGACCCACTGGTGGCCCTTTTAAACAGCAAACCATCTAATCTAACACATTGTCAATTCAAGCTTCTACTGTATGTTACAACGGCTGCTAAACAATCCATTGCGAAGGCTTGGAAATCAAATACACTTTTCGTTGTGTCAGTTAAACAGCATGTAACACAAGCTATGATTCATGCCAAAATGTAAGCGACCTAACTTGATAATATTGCTGAGTTTGAAAAAATTGGTCCCTCTAGATTAAAAACTATCTACCACCAGGACTTAATAATTCACTCCTCTTATACCTGAGATCGCTTGATATTCACCCCCATTACTGCTATATGATCCATAACATCATTGATTCATTGATTCTTCTGATGATCCCTCCTCCCCCCTCTCCCCCTCTCTTACTTTACATTAAAGTATTTAATTCCATCTTATATTATTCAACCATATAGTAGATTATAGATTTATATTTATTACTATTGGTAAAGTTACATAGGACATACTTGGGATGGCCGGGATCATTGTCTATCCATATGGGACAAACAAGGCCAATAGCTGGAACCTGGCCCCGTTTGGATGGACTCCTTTCCTGGTGGTCCCTAGATAGATGATCTGTCATAGACAATACTTTGTTTAATCAATCAATTGTACTATTATTCTTCTAGTTTAATCGTAGCCTCACTAAGTATTGTACTAACAATAATAATTATAATTTGAAACGTGCAGAAAAGTTTACATATACTTATATACTTTATCTTTAAGACATGAATTTATTATTTTTTCTCTTATATATTTATTTGAGACATTTCTCTATTGATATTATATATCGTATTTTATTGTAAAATATGTACTAATAATATGTACTGTATTATCTTCAATAAAATGTTTAAAAGGAATACAACAATGACTGTTGCGCGTCGGCGTGCACCGCTACTCATAGGGCAAATGCTTTGTAAATCAGTCCCACAGAGTGTTGTATCAACCAGATGCACGCATAAGCGCTTGCAATTCCTAAACCGGCGTATGTTTCCCCGGACCAGAACTCATTCCCCGAAAGTGACATAAGAAGAAAACCGGAAGGGATGATGCCGGCCAAGCCTCAATGCATTTCACAACTAAGCATCTTCAGGAAGCTTCTCCATTGAGATCCTGCCCATGGTATTTTAGGTTGTGCTCTGCTTTTGTTGGAATGTAAACTAGCTCTCGATCCAGGAGACAGGCTCTGGAGACTGTTAAGATTCTGGATCTCAAACCCATGGGTGGAACCCCAATTCCGGATGTCTCTAAGGCAATACTGGTCAACTAACCTAGATATCTGTAAGGATTCAGCAGCAGAGATGACCAGATCTGCATTGATTTATTGATGGTATGGGATGCCTCAAAAGTTGGCATTATGCCACTCATATATCTAAAGTGAGACAACTATCTAGAGAAATCCTTGACCAAGCTACGAGTCTGTAAAATGCCTTTGTCAATACCCAGGACCCTGACACATATTGCACAGTCTTTGTCTCCCTCTAAGAGATCTCCCAGATTTGCACTGAGCTTGCAAAAAAAACCTTCTCTAAACCCAGAAAATTTGTGAACAGGCTGACAAAAATTCTTCTGTGTTTGGCCAGGGAGCACTCAGCTGCCAAATCTATTGTCACAATCTACAGTCTCCAAAACCAACCAATTACCTACTCTAGGCCTATTACTTAACAATTATCTCTATTCTATTCATGCCTCCACTGTGTCCTATACTTCCAATGACCTGGAAACTTATCTCAACACTTTCATACTGACCTGCCTCGGTCTCCAACACAGCATACCTGTGTTATAAACAGAACATTTATAAATGAAAGCTAAGTGGTTAGCACTTCAAATCCCTACCACAGCACTACCTGCCTGGAGATCTTTGTGACTGCGTGGGCACTCGCTTTAACTCCAAAGACATACTGGTAGGTTAATTGCTTTCTGTCCAAATTGGCCCTAGTATGTGTATGTATGATTGTTAGATACCTTAGATTGTAAGCTGCTCGAAGGCAAGGACTGTTGTGAATGTACAATATATATGTAAAGCGCTGCTTAAATAGACTAAAAATTACAAATTAATGTGAAATTAAAGCTCAATTTAGGCTGAGTTCATATTGGTGTGATGTCAGACATCACATGTGATTCTCACCGCACTGCTGTGCAAATCACATACGATGTCTGTGCGATGCAAACTCTGCCATACAGATTGTATGGCTGAATTTGCATCGCATTCAGACCAAAGTCATGCGGGACTCTTTTTTGGTTTGCACCCATGCGATCCGATTCCTGAATTGACAGTTCGCGCTGCAATATGCGAACGTGTCATTAACTTTGTTTTGACTCACCCAGCAGTTTGCAGAGGACAGTGTGAACTGCCTGTGAGTCAAGTGCGAATCGGGAACCCGCAGTGCACCAATGTGAATCGAGCCTAATGTTCCTTTCCCCCTCCTCCTGCTCACCCTGTGTAAAAAAGATCTGTAACTTACATTTTATTTATTTATTTATTTATTTTATGGACTTACTGAGTGGACAGAAGTCAATCATTAGATCAACATCTATAGGTTGTGAATGGTTATGGATGTATCAAAATTTAGCCAGTCCCAGCTGAACCACCCAAATTACAGCTGACACATTTCCTGATGGACTTCTGAGATAACAGGATAAACCACCTAGAAAGCACTCTGAGCGGACTTGCACTGTTTCTGTGATAGACTACCAACCACACAGCACAGTATGTGCACATCACACATTCATCTTCTACACTAAAGAGGAACTGCAGTCTGCTCACATAATTTGTAATAAAAACATCTTTGCCATCAAACAGAGACTAAGATGGCAGCTTCCTTGGCTGTTAAGGATAGGATAAGGATAAGCTCACCCTTGAAGGGCCATAGTTACCATACTGGGCACTTCATTGAAACCAAAGACTAGCAGTCATGTGTGCTGAATAGGGATGGGCCGAACAACCCCACCAGAATATACCGAACAGGCAAAAAATTCGGCAGAACACATCAACACCGTTAAAGTCTATGGGACACGAACATGAATAATCAAAAGTGCTAATTTTAAAGTCTTAGGCCTCATGCACACGGACATTTTTACAGCCACTTTTTTGAGCTTTTTTTGCAGCTTAAAAACGGCTGTCCATGTTAGTCTATGGCTTCATGCCCACCTAGGCGTTTTTGAGCTGCAAATGGCATAGGCGTTTTTAAGCTGTAAAAAAAAACGCGCAACATATTTTCTTTGTTTTCTGAGTGCTATAGCCAAGAGATGTGTTTCTTAAAAAACGCTACTTAACGCTAACGCTAAAAAACACGCAAAAACGCCAATGCAAAACGTGGTAAAAATCACGTTTTTAACAACGATTTTTCCAGGCATCGGAGCTAGCTTTGCAGCCAGTTTTTTAAAACGTCCGTGTGCATGAGCACTTATACGCAAGTTATTGTCATAAAAAGTGTTTGGGGACCTGGGTCCTGCCCCAGGGGACATGTATCAATGCAAAAAAAAGTTGTAAAAACGGACATTTTTTCAGGAGCTGCTTAAAGTGAAACAATAAAAGTGAAATATTCTTTTAAATTTCATAGGGGGGGGGCACATTTTTCTGTGTAGTGCAGTTTGGCGCAATTGCCACCCAATTTGTGTAGTGCAGTTTGGCGCAATTGCCACCCAATTTGTGTGTGATAATTGCAGCAAAACCACACTGTGTTTTATGTGCCATTGAAAATGAACGGCACCTGAACATGCGCTTTGTGATTGCAGTGCGATTTGAGATCGTGGGCAGAATTTCTGTGGGCAGAGATCTCAAAACATAAATGTGAATGGAGTATAACTGCCTGCGTAACTGCAGCATGAGCATGTGTTTGTTTTTAGTTTGTTAGTGTATCTAAACCTGCTAGTACATCTAACACTCCCCCAGCCCACAGACTGACAATGCTGTTGTCCAAAGGTACCCCCTGTGCTCCTTCATCCAGAGTACTCTAATCCAGGAGGTGTGTTACTGGCCAACTCAACAAGTGAAAATAGAAAGGGAAAAAAACTAAGAAAATAAACTTGATGCAGCCACCACATCTAATAATTGGTCATTTTTGGTTTGGGGTTCAACCACTTCCATAACTTTGAACGTCATATGATGTCTTGGGAGCTTAGTGGAGATATCTGAATGATGCCTGCAGCTACAGGCATCATTCAGATACCTTTTTTTTCTGCCAGCGATTCCATGTACCGTAAAAACAATGATAGCGGCAGTTCAGATGCTTCAATTTTTTACAGGCGGCGGAAGTGGAACGTCCAATGACCCCCCTCCCGCCGCCCTCCAGTGCTTCTACCGGCTTGCCCATGTGGTTGGTGAGCCAGAGAAGGAAGCTGCTGGTGGTGGAAGTTTATCATAGTGCTGACCAAGGACCAGATGGTCCCCAGACATCTCTATGACTCTTGGAGGCCGGACGCGACCTTATAACGTCACGTCCGGCCTCTGTATTTGTAAACACTGCCGTGTGTTCAGCTGCAAAGCCTGAGATCATTTTTTTTTTATCTCAGGCTCTAGAGGAGAGATGTGGGAACTTATAGACCCCAGAGCTCTCCATAAAGAGGACCTGTCATGTCCCATTACAAGGGATGTTTATGTAGCATTGACTCCCGAAGGAGCTGCTGAATTTGTTTGGGCCTGTACTTTGCTAGTGAACCCCCACTGACTTGGCTCAGCTGTGGTGCAATGTTGCTGTGAAGCTAATAGTGAAGGATAACCCCACAATATGCAATATAATAACAGTATACCTTTATTATTACCTGGGTATCCGATGGCTCCACCTGCTGCTGAAAAAGGAACAACACTCCACACCAAAGTACTTAACCAGAAACATATTTTTACTGGAACTTGTATTGAGTAAATTAAAATGGTAATTACAGGGCTAGAGTGCTGCGGGAACGCATGGGAACGGCGTTCCCGTACTATTTCCACAGCGGGAACGCCGTTCCCATTAGCTGTCTGAGGGCTGAGGCTATGCAGCGCGTAGTCCGCGCCGCTCCTCAGCCGCCGAGTGACTGGTTGCTAGGCAGGGGCCGCTCCGCATCTAGCAACCGGTCACATGACTTCGGCCGTGCACGTGGGCACGCACTGGCACGAGTCAGTGGGCAGTGTGACACACGCTGCTGCACGCCTGCTTGGATACAGAGTTCCGGACTGTCCCCCCCGCTCCCCTCTACCCAGTGCCAGACAGTCCTAGCCTCCTGGGGCCACAGCCGCTGCACTTTTCCAGTTTACTTCTCCCCCGAGAACAAAAGGGAAGAGAATACCAGGTTAGTCACCAGTGTGTAAGTTGCATTCTGCAATACCCTGCCAATACTCATCAATACTCTGCAATACCCTGCCAATACTCATCAATACTCTGCAATACCCTATCAGTATCAATACTCTGCAATACCCTGCCAATACTCTGCAATACCCTACCAATACTCTGCAATACCCTGCACTACCCTATCAATACTCTGCAATACCCTGCCAATACTCTGCAATACCCTATCAATACTCTGCAATACCCTATCAATACTCTGCAATACCCTATCAGTATCAATACTCTGCAATACCCTGCCAATACTCTGCAATACCCTATCAATACTCTGCAATACCCTATCAATACTCTGCACTACCCTATCAATACTCTGCAATACCCCGCCAATACTCTGCAATACCCCGCCAATACTCTGCAATACATACCCTGCCAATACTCTGCAATACCCTGCCAATACTCTGCAGTACCCTATCAATACTCTGCAATACTCTGTCAATACTCTGCAATACCCTGCCAATACTCTGCAATACCCTGCCAATACATACCCTGCCAATACTCTGCAATACCCTGCCAATACTCTGCAATACCCTGCCAATACTCTGCAATACCCTGCCAATACTCTGCCAATAAATACCCTGCCAATACTCTGCAATACCCTGTCAATACTCTGCAATACTCTGCCAATACTCTGCAATACATACCCTGCCAATACTCTGCAATACCCTTCCAATACTCTGCAATACCCTGCCAATACTCTGCAATACCCTGCCAATACTCTGCAATACCCTGCCAATACTCTGCAATGCAATACCCTGCCAATACTCTGTAATACATACTCTGCAATACTCTGCAATACCCTGCCAATACTCTGCAATACCCTGCCAATACTCTGCAATACCCTGCCAATACTCTGCCAATACATACCCTGCCAATACTCTGCAATACTCTGCAATACCCTGCCAATACTCTGCAATATCCTGCCAATACTCTGCCAATACTCTGCAATACATACTCTGCAATACATACCCTGCTCTGCAACACCCTGCCAATACTCTGCAATACCCTATTAATACTCTGCAATACTGTGCCAATACTCTGCAATACTCTGCCAATACTCTGCAATACCCTGCCAATACCCTGCCAATACTCTGCAATACCCTGTCAATACTCTGCAATACTCTGCCAATACTCTGCAATACATACCCTGCCAATACTCTGCAACACCCTGCCAATACTCTGCAACACCCTGCCAATACTCTGCAATACCCTATCAATACTCTGCAATACCCTGCCAATACTCTGCAATACCCTGCCAATACTCTGCAATGCAATACCCTGCCAATACTCTGTAATACATACTCTGCAATACTCTGCAATACCCTGCCAATACTCTGCAATACCCTGCCAATACTCTGCAATACCCTGCCAATACTCTGCCAATACATACCCTGCCAATACTCTGCAATACTCTGCAATATCCTGCCAATACTCTGCCAATACTCTGCAATACATACCCTGCCAATACTCTGCAACACCCTGCCAATACTCTGCTGCAATACCCTATTAATACTCTGCAATACTGTGCCAATACTCTGCAATACTCTGCCAATACTCTGCAATACCCTGCCAATACCCTGCCAATAAATACCCTGCCAATACTCTGCAATACCCTGTCAATACTCTACAATACTCTGCCAATACTCTGCAATACATACCCTGCCAATACTCTGCAATACCCTTCCAATACTCTGCAATACCCTTCCAATACTCTGCAATACCCTATCAATACTCTGCAATACCGTGCCAATACTCTGCAATACCCTGCCAATACTCTGCAATGCAATACCCTGCCAATACTCTGTAATACATACTCTGCAATACTCTGCAATACCCTGCCAATACTCTGCAATACCCTGCCAATACTCTGCCAATACATGCCCTGCCAATACTCTGCAATACTCTGCAATACCCTGCCAATATTCTGCAATATCCTGCCAATACTCTGCCAATACTCTGCAATACATACCCTGCCAATACTCTGCAACACCCTGCCAATACTCTGCAATACCCTATTAATACTCTGCAATACTGTGCCAATACTCTGCAATACTCTTCCAATACTCTGCAATACCCTGCCAATACCCTGCCAATACTCTGCAATACCCTGTCAATACTCTGCAATACTCTGCCAATACTCTGCAATACATACCCTGCCAATACTCTGCAACACCCTGCCAATACTCTGCAATACCCTATTAATACTCTGCAATACTGTGCCAATACCCTGCCAATAAATACCCTGCCAATACTCTGCAATACCCTGTCAATACTCTGCAATACTCTGCCAATACTCTGCAATACATACCCTGCCAATACTCTGCAATACCCTTCCAATACTCTGCAATACCCTTCCAATACTCTGCAATACCCTATCAATACTCTGCAATACCCTGCCAATACTCTGCAATACCCTGCCAATACTCTGCAATGCAATACCCTGCCAATACTCTGTAATACATACTCTGCAATACTCTGCAATACCCTGCCAATACTCTGCAATACCCCACCACTACTCTGCAATACATACCTGGCCAATACTCTGCAATACCCTGCCAATACTCTGCCAATACATACCTTGCCAATACTCTGCAATACCCTGCCAATAATCTGCAATACCCCACCGCTACTCTGCAATACATACCCGGCCAATACTCTGCAATACCCTGCCAATACTCTGCAATACCCTGCCAATACTCTGCAAAAACCCACCACTACTCTGCAATACATACCTGGCCAATACTCTGCAATACATACCCTGCCAATATTCTGCAATACATACCCTGCCAATACTCTGCAATACCCTGCCAACACTCTGCAATACCCCACCGCTACTCTGCAATACATACCCTGCCAATACTCTGCAATACATACCCTGCCAATACTCTGCAATACCTACCCTGCCAATATTCTGCAATACCCTGCCAATGCTTACCCTGCCAATACTTACTCTGCCAATACCCAGACATACCCATCCATGCTCAGCCAATATTACAGTGGGGGAGATGTATATTGCAGTGGGGACAATCTGGTGGTGGCATTTTCACAGGTTTTTGCAAATTCAATAATTATTCGCTGATTCGAAAAATGATCCGATCCGTGACTCTGATCCGAGGAATGATCCGATCCGTGAGTTTTTTGATCCGTTGCACCCCTACCAGTTTTCCTCCGTGTCCCCCTCCGTTCTGCTGTCCCCTCCGTTCTGCTAATGTCCCCCTCCAGTTTTCCTCTCTGCCCCCCTCCAGTTTTCCTCTCTGCCCCCCTCCAGTTTTCCTCTGTGTCCCCCTCCATTCTGCTACTTCCCCCCTCCGTGAAAACACCTGCTTCTCTGATGAGGGCACTGTTATGGGGACACTCTGATGGGGGGGCTGTCTGAAGGGAACCCCTGCTCTCTGATGAGGGCACTGACAAGGCTCCATTTGATGGGCACTGATCAGGCTGCATTGATGGGAACAGATGAGTGAGTGGCCTGGGGCCTGAGCCCCACTTTGCAGAAACAATACAGGCAGCCTGAGAAGAGGAGCTCCGGGCCGGCACACTCAGCATGCCCGACCTCCCTCCCCTGCACAGACCAACACATGTGTGGACATCTTGCAGCAGAAGGGGCCCCACATATCGTAGCTTGCATAGAGACATAGTGCAGAAGGGGCCCCCAGTCATTGCAATCCCCTGCGAGGGAACCATTTTCACACATTTTTGGTGGTTTTTTATTAGTATAGCATACAGCTTAAATTATTTTGTTACATCTGTTCTAGATTTATTTAAGGCATGTGAATTTTGGAGGTGTCCTTGTAAACTGGTACTATAAATGTTGCAGTTTATTTGTTAAAGGAGTATGATTATATATATATATATATATATATATATATATACACACACACACACTTTTTTTGTATTTTTGAAGTGGGGAATCTTGGGTGAGTGCCAGGCCAGCACCCTGAGACCAGCCATGCCAGCGCCATGAGACCAGCCAGGCCAGCGCCCTGAGACCAGCCAGGCCAGCACCCTGAGACCAGCCAGGCCAGCACCCTGAGACCAGCCAGGCCAACACCCTGAGACCAGCCAGGCCAGCACCCTGAGACCAGCCAGGCCAACATCCTGAGACCAGCCAGGCCAGCACCCTGAGACCAGCCAGGCCAGCACCCTGAGGCCAGCCAGGCTGCTTATTTTACACCATTATTGTTTTCATTGTTACAGAAATGAGCAAACGAAAAAGCAACATTACAGATTTCTTCATGAAGGCATCCAGTAAGAAATCTCATGCTGATTCTGCAAGTTGCTCAACTCAGGCTGAGCCTTTGCTTCAGCAAGCGGTGTCCGCTGCAGAAACTACACCAGTCAGTGAATCGGTTGTTGACTTCATTACCGATGTGGCTGAAGATACCACTGCCAATGCCAGTGATATCATTGTTCTTCCGGAATGTTGGGACCAGAATCAGTGGATAGAATTTAATAAAAAGAACCCTTGGCTGTTTGTAGAAAATTGTCTTTTAGGGTGCAAATTGTGTCGTGAAATTAAACACCTTGGAGTGTCTGTTTCACAGGGTGTATCCATTTCCAAAGAATGGAGCACTGGTACAATTACTCCATATGGCAAAACCAAAAAAGATATGTTGACCTCACTGCGTAAAAAAATCCACATACATCGGATTTCAGAAGCACATGTAAAGGCAGGAAATATCCAAGCAGTATCCAGAAAGGAGATACTGCAATCCAATATTGCAGAACAGCAGAAGCATAAGTTTGTGTCCACCACTAAAGTCTTTCGCACTGCCTACTTTTGTGCGAAAAAAAAATCGCCCTTTCACAGACTTCCCAGATCTTATCAGCTTGCAAGTTGCAAATGGAGCTGACTTAGGAAGTATTCTCCATAGTGAGTACACAGCAGCACAAATAATAGATTGCATTGCTAGTGAAATGAGGAAAAAGCTTTGCAAAGCAGTTGTTGAGCAGGCTTCAAAAATTTCTGTTTATATTGATGAGTCTACAACAGTTTCTACACATTTAGTGTTAATCGTTTATATTCGTGCCTCTGTTAACGGAAAAGACCCAGTTACTTTTTTTCTTGATTTGCTTGATTTGCCTAAAGCAGATGCACAGTCTATTGAAGCCACTCTTCTAGCTTGCCTTTCTAAATTTGGATTCAGTGATGACTTTCTTGCCAAAAACTGGATTGGTGCTTGCAGTGATGGTGCAAGTGTAATGCTTGGAAGAAAGTCAGGTGTTTTGGAACGACTCAGTCAAAAATATCCACAGCTTGTGAAATGGCACTGCTTGTGTCATAGGCTTGAATTGTGCATTTCAGATACAATTCATTCTATTCCTGGTCTTCACCATCTCACATAATTTTTTGAGAAGTTGTATGCTGTGTATCATCAGTAACCGAAAAAACTGGCAGAGCTCTCTGAATGTGCAAAAGAATTAGAAGTACAAATTCTTAAAATTGGAAAAGTTTTTTCAGTTCGATGGGTTGCTTCAAGCCAGAGAGCTATACGAGCAGTTTGGGAGTCGTATCCTGCACTACACAGTCATTTCATGAAAGCAAGTTTGAGCTCAGCTCATAAAAGTCAACAGAAATCTCTATTTAGTGGCCTTAACAAGGTCTTGACATCAGAAGATTATTTGTTAAACCTTGCAGGGGTTGCGGATGCTGTTCAGGAAATGGGACTGCTATCTGAAGCTCTACAAAGAGATGACATCACACTTCCACGAGCCTATCAGCTGATTAATCGTTCAATTCGTGCAGTTGAAAAAATGAAAGACATGCCTGGTAAACATCTGAAAGAAGTCATGGAATCGCTGGAGAAAGGGAATTTCAAAGGTGTGACCATGAATACAGAGAGTTCAAAAGGCCAAGTGAAGATAAACCTCCCTCAGTTTTACCAATGTTTGGTGGATAATTTGCGCTCCAGACTCTTTGCTTTAACTGCAAGCAACAGACCTGCCACTTCATCACAGTCAGGTGAATTTGAAAGTCTTGTTTCTGAAATTGACATCCTGAATGCACAACGCTGGCCAATCAATGTGGACAGTCCGTGGTTTGAAGGTGAAGTGAAGCTGGAGCAGCTGTGCAAAAGATTCCGTCTCAGCTATTATCCATCCATCTGTGAAGGTTTCAGAGACTACATTGATAATGGTGGTGAAGAGATTCCTGAAAAGCTGAAACCAGTGGTGACAGCAGTTAACAGTCTTCCAGTGACATCCGGTGATTGTGAAAGGGGCTTCAGTACAATGAATTTGGTGATGTCACCCATTAGGAGTGGGCTTGGCATTGAACGCCTATCTTCTCTATTGTTTATTAGTCTCATTGGCCCCCCTGTGCATTTATGGGATCCTTTGCCATATGTCACAAAATGGCTGACCACACATCGCAGCGCAGATGATAATAAATCTCGGAAAGTTGATAATCTTAAACGCCAAGGACAACGTTATTCCTGTTTGTGGGATATTTTCTAATGGGCTGTGTAACAGAATTTGGAACAGGGTGTATTTGTGGTAGAAATTCCCTGCGAGGGAAAGATCACCCATTGTGTTGATTTTTGTTTGACAAGTTATTTTGTTTTTGTAAACTGGCACTTTACAATAAATGTTGCACTGTATTTTCTATGAAGTATATATGCATATGAGCGTACTTTTTTTTTTTTGGTGGGGGAATGGATCTTGGGTGGGAGTTCCCACACTTTTTTTCCCAGGACTTGAACCCCTGGGTAATTACAATATTTGCACTGTCACATAAACATAATGTAACAGTACAGTAGGTATACACAACAGATTGTACCTGTACAGTTGTCTTAAATGACCCCTTAGAATGTGGCTCCAATTGGAGCTAGTGCTCAGTGGGACTACACCTTACTCTGGGCACCTTCCCACTTCCAGCACAACCTGGTTGCTACAGAAATGCAAGGTTGATAGTGAATAGCAACACAATCCCTAGTGAGCTCCCCCTACTTTAATAAGATGCTAGCTATTTGTATTGTGACTATTTATAATCCAACAGTAATCCAACAGTGGAACAACAAGGGTTAATGTGAGATGAATATCAGAACTGTTCCTGTAGTGTTATACACCTGTAATTGCTTTGGAATAACACAGTGCTAATAGTATTGTGATGAATAGGCTTGAAGCCCGCTTAACTCAGTCTGTCTATTAGACTCTCCTCTGTGGGACTACAGTGTTAAAATCTAGGTGTATGCAAGTGCATTAAGAAACTGTGGGCACCCGTCCTCTCACCAAACTGGGCCAGAAGAATAAGACAGCTCCACTCCGCTGGTCTCTGTCTTGTTTCTAGACGGCTGGCTCCGTCACACCGTTCTGCTTCACAAGGTCACCAGGAGCTCTTAGTTACCTCCATCAGGGTGCCTCTGGATCCTTCCCGATCCAACCACACTGCTGTCCCAGCAGGATGTGGTGTGAAGTCCTCCTCTGGCTTCAGATTGCTGCCCTGCTCCGAGCAGGCCGCAGTTCTCTGGAGACCTCCTCATAGATCCTTGTAGGCAGGCCATGTGTCCAGAAGACACAGAAAATGGCTGCGCAGGCTCTTTTATAGTCTACCCAGCATGTAGTTCAGCACAGGGTGATCATGGGTAGGTCACCTGGCATTATGGGTAGATAGGTCATAGCAGAATGTAAACAGAACAGTCACCTCCTGTTATCTTTCTAGTGCTATAGAAAAATAAATCATTCAAGTCCATTTCCTGTTATTGGCTGCTACAGTGGTGTGAAAAAGTGTTTGCCCCCTTCCTCATTTCCTGTTCCTTTGCATGTTTGTCACACTTAAGTGTTTCGGAACATCAAACCAATTTAAACAATAGTCAAGGACAACACAAGTAAACACAAAATGCAATTTGTAAATGAAGGTGTTTATTATTAAAGGTGAAAAAAAATCCAAACCATCATGGCCCTGTGTGAAAAAGTGATTGCCCCCCTTGTTAAAACATACTATAACTGTGGTTGTCCACACCTGAGTTCAATTTCTCTAGCCACACCCAGGCCTGATTATTGCCACACCTGTTCACAATCAAGGCATCACTTAAATAGGAGCTGCTTGACACAGTAAGGTCCACCAGAAGATCCTTAAAAGCTACACATCATGCCGAGACCCAAAGAAATTCAGGAACAATTGAGAAAGAAAGTAATTGAGATCTATCAGTCTGGAAAGGGTTATAAAGCCATTTCCAAAGCTTTGGGAATCCAGCGAACCACAGTGAGAGCCATTATCCACAAATGGCAAAGACATGGAACAGTGGTGAACCTTCCCAGGAGTGGCCAGCCGCCCAAAATTACCCCAAAAGCGCAGCGACGACTCATCCAAGAGGTCACAAAAGACCCCACAACAACGTCCAAGGAACTGCAGGCCTCACTTGCCTCAGTTAAGGTCAGCGTTCATGCCTCCACCATCAGGAAAAGACTGGGCAAAAATGGCCTGCATGGCAGAGTTCCAAGGAGAAAACCACTGCTGAGCGAAAAGAACATCAAAGCTCGTCTCAATTTCTCCACAACACATCTTGATGATCCCCAAGACTTTTGGGACAACATTCTGTGGACCGATGAGACAAAAGTGGAACTCTTTGGAAGGTGTGTGTCCAAGTATATCTGGCGTAGAAGGAACACTGCATTTCATAAAAAGAACATTATACCAACAGTAAAATATGGTGGTGGTAGTGTGATGGTCTGGGGCTGTTTTGCTGCTTCAGGACCTGGAAGACTTGCCGTGATAAAAGGAACTATGAATTCTGCTGTCTACCAAGAGATCCTGAAGGAGAATGTCCGACCATCTGTTCGTGTACTCAAGCTGAAACGAACTTGGGTTCTGCAGCAGGACAATGATCCTAAACACACCAGCAAGTCCACCACCGAATGGCTGAAGAAAAACAGAATGAAGACTTTGGAGTGGCCTAGCCAAAGTCCTGACCTGAATCCTATTGAGATGTTGTGGTATGACCTTAAAAAGGCCGTTTATGCTCGAAAACCCTCTAATGTAACTGAATTAGGACAATTCTGCAAAGATGAGTGGGCCAAAATTCCTCCAGGACGCTGTAAAAGCCTCATTGCACGTTATCGCAAATGCTTGGTTGCAGTTGTTGCTGCTAAGGGTGGCCCAACCAGTTATTAGGTTAAGGGGGCAATCACTTTTTCACACAGGGCCATGATGGTTTGGATTTTTTTTCACCTTTAATAATAAACACCTTCATTTACAAATTGCATTTTGTGTTTACTTGTGTTGTCCTTGACTATTGTTTAAATTGGTTTGATGTTCCGAAACACTTAAGTGTGACAAACATGCAAAGGAACAGGAAATGAGGAAGGGGGCAAACACTTTTTCACACCACTGTATATGGCACCAAATACTAAAGAATAACACTGCCCATACGTTTACATTGTATAAACATTAACATTGCATTAGTAGGCAAAAATGCCAACGCTACATTTACATCCCTAAAAGTGCTAAAAAAGAATTAAAACAAAGGGAAAGTGTGAAAATAAAAAAATTTAATAAACAATAAAAAAAAATGTCAAAATGAAAGCGCCTCTGTCCCCCCGTGCTCGCACGCAGAAGCGAACGCATATGTATGTTGCATCCACATATGTAAACAATGTTCAAACAGCACATGTGAGGTATCACCACAAACGTTAAAGCCAGAGCAATAATTCTAGCACAAGACCTTCTCTGTAACTCTAAACTGGTAACCTGTAAAAATTTAAAGCGTAGCCTATAGAGATTTTTAAGTACCAAAGTTTGGTGCCATTCAACGAGTCTGTGCAATTTTAAAGCGTGACATGTTGGGTATCTCTTTACTCGGCGTAACATCACCTTTCACATTATACACAAAAATTGGGCTACCTTTAGTGTTTTTTTTTTTTTCTAGCAAAAAAACTATGATATTTACATGCGGTTAATACTGCTCTAAGCTGGCCATGCATTAGTAGAATTTCATTCAAAATTTTTCATTTTAGGAACTTTTCTCATTTGGAGACCCCTGTTCCAAACGTTGGTGAGGTCAAATCAACCTTTGTTTTCTTTTTTTTTTACCACATTGACGACAAATTCAAAAGAAGCCGGATGGAAAATCTTTCTCAAACAGAATTTCTAATGCCGCGTACACACGGTCGAACTGTTTGACGTACTTAGTCCGTTGAAACACATTTCAGCGGACAATCCGCTCGTGTGTGGGCTTCAGCGGACTTTTTCAGCGTGCAGTCCGGAGTACTAAGAATTTCGGTTTTTCCAAAAATCTGTCCGTCATACTTTGGTTTCAGCGGACAATACGGTCGTCAGTATGCTAGTCCGACGGACTAAGAATGGCACATGCCCAGAAAGGATTTACAGGGCTTTGCTGTGTCTTGGACTTCCTATTTCTAGTCCCGTCGTACGTGCTGTACACGTCATCGCGCAAGCTTTCGTCGGACTGTTTGTGTATCCGTGTGTGGTAAAGTCCGTTCAGTGGAAAGTATGCCGGATTGTCCGTCGGATTGTATGACAGACTAAGTACGTCAAACAGTTCGACCGTGTGTACGCGGCATAACAGTGAATATGGTTTTCATTCTTTCAATCAAAAGGTAAAAGAAAATACAATTTTGAAGTACTTTTGTGCATTTGCCAGTCATTAAATGTACTGTGAATTTTCATACAAACTTTCGTATGATTCTTGGCTCAAACATTCATTTGAAAATGTACTAATGTATGACCAGCTTTGGAAAAGGGAAACCCCACTATCAACAAACACAGAAGTTGCCACACAACCTGGTAAATGTAAGGAGAAAATCATGTAAGTTCCTTTTACTCGACACATCAGAAAGCACTGCCTCCACCAATGAATATTCTATTTCCATTACAAACCACCTTGGGTAATGGTTTCTTGTATCTGGCATCATTATATTTGGCAGGAAATTACAAAAAAAAAAGACTGTTGATTTTGATAACTTCCTAAACTCTGATAACGGAACTTGCTCCAGACAGGACCAGTCAACAAACTGAATAAAAAAAATGAAAAAAATCATGTTCCTCTCCATTTGTCTGATTTTATTATAAGACATTTACTAGCTATGGTTGTGCAGTAATTCAGCTAGTGTTTGTATTACACATTATTACAAATTGCATTAAAAGATGGAGGGGCTTACCCAATTGCCAACCGCGCTATAGCCGAATGACGGGTACAGCATTGGTGGCTAGTTCTGGGAGGCTGTCATATAACTGCTTCCTGTGATCGTGGGCGCGGGCGGCGTGCACTGTGATCACAGTGTCCAGTAGGGATGAGCCGAACACCCCACAGTTCGGTTCACAGCAGAACCTTCAGGTCTGGTATGGATATTAAGGGGAACCTTATGGCAAAAATTTAAAAAAGTGGCGTGGGGGTCCCCCTCAAAATCCATACCAGGGTCTGGTATGGATTTTAAGGGGAACCTCACGCCAAAATAAAAAAAATGGCGTGGGGGTCCCCCCAAAAATCCATACCAGACCCTTATCCGAGCACACAACCTGGCAGGCTGCAGGAAAAGAGGGAGAAATCATTCAAGTCCATTTCCTGTTATTGGCTGCTATATGGCACCAAATACTAAAGAATAACACTGCCCATAGGTTTACATTGCATAAACATTAACATTGCATTAGTAGGCAAAAATGCCAACGCTACATTTACATCCCTAAAAGTGCTAAAAAAGAATTAAAACAAAGGGAAAGTGTAAAATAAAAAAATTAAATAACCAATTTAAAAAAATTTAAAATTGAAAGCGCCTCTGTCCCCCCGTGCTCGCACGCAGAAGCGAACGCATAAGTATGTTGCATCCACATATGTAAACAATGTTCAAACAGCACATGTGAGGTATCACCACAAACGTTAAAGCCAGAGCAATAATTCTAGCACAAGACCTCCTCTGTAACTCTAAACTGGTAACCTGTAAAAATTTAAAGCGTAGCCTATAGAGATTTTTAAGTACCAAAGTTTGGCGCCATTCAACAAGTCTGTGCAATTTTAAAGCGTGACATGTTGGGTATCTCTTTACTCGGCGTAACATCATCTTTCACATTATAAACAAAAATTGGGCTACCTTTAGTGTTTTGTTTTGTTTTTCTAGCAAAAAAACTATGATATTTACATGCGGTTAATACTGCTCTAAGCTGGCCATTCATTAGTAGAATTTCATTCAAAAATTTTCATTTTAGGAACTTTTCTCATTTGTAAACCCTGTTCTAAACGTTGGTGAGGTCAAATCAACCTTTGTTTTCTTTTTTTTTTTTTACCACATCGACGACAAATTCAAAAGAAGCCGGATGGAAAATCTTTCTCAAACAGAATTTCTAACAGTGAATATGGTTTTCATTCTTTCAATCAAAAGGTAAAAGCAAATACAATTTTGAAGTACTTTTGGGCATTTGCCAGTCATTAAATGTACTGTGAATTTTCATACAAACTTTCGTATGATTCTTGGCTCAAACATTCATTTGAAAATGTACTAATGTATGACCAGCTTTGGAAAAGGGAAACCCCACTATCAACAAACACAGAAGTTGCCACACAACCTGGTAAATGTAAGGAGAAAATCATGTAAGTTCCTTTTACTCGACACATCAGAAAGCACTGCCTCCACCAATGAATATTCTATTTCCATTACAAACCACCTTGGGTAATGGTTTCTTGTATCTGGCATCATTATATTGGCAGGAAATTACAAAAAAAAAAAAAGACTGTTGATTTTGATAACTTCCTAAACTCTGATAACGGAACTTGCTTCAGACAGGACCAGTCAACAAACTGAATAAAAAAACAAAAACAAATCATGTTCCTCTCCATTTGTCTGATTTTATTATAAGACATTTACTAGCTATGGTTGTGCAGTAATTCGGCTAGTGTTTGTATTACACACTTTGTAATGGTAGTAAAAAGCTCTCTTTATATTGGATACATATGGTAAGCAATAAAGGAGCAGTAATGGCTTTACTTAAGATGATGCAGCTTCCTTCAAGGCTCTGATAAGAGGAAGGCCCATGCAGGGGGAGATTATTATAGTGATGAAGGTGGATGTTCATGCTTTTGTCAAGACAAAATATCAGATTCAAATCTTTTGGATGGATATCATAATACAGAACAGTCTAAACATCCCCGATAAGGCTCCATGACATTCACTGGCTTAGGTTAAAGGTTCATAGAATCAGAACAATCTCAGTTTATCCTTCATAAAAAGTGAAAATAAACTGTTTTAACTGTATAAAGATCAGTAGTAACACTCAGTTTTAGGATTACAATGACACATCTGTTTTTATTCAATTTTGTAACTCCTTTTGATAGCATTGATTCCGAGCTATTAAAAAGTAATAATTCTAACAGCCCTTTTTTGTGTTATTAAGGCTGGTTTCACACGAGATCCTCGCATCCAATTCGCAATAGCAAGAGATTGTGATCGACTCTCTATGGAGCCGGTTCACATATCTCTGATGCGGCTCTGGCACAAATTTACACAGGAGACTGTGTGTCTTTTGGTCCATTTCTGGTCCGAATTCAGACAAAAATTGTGACTGAAATCGGACCTGAAACAATGAACCAGGACGCACAGGACCCCTGCTGAGAGCCGCATTGGTATTAGGTGTAAACCGAGCCTGAATGTATCCTTTCAATGCTTTTGAAAGATTACAAAGGAAAAATTGTCAATATGGTAGATCTGCTCCTTATAGAGCATACAGTATTGTTATAAAGTACCGTATTTGCCGGCGTATAAGACGACTGGGCGTATAAGACGACCCCCTATTTTTCAAGTGAAAACATAGGTTTTGGGCAATACTCGCGGTATAAGACTACCCCCCTTCTGAGGCAACACCATTTAAAAAAAAACATTAGAACGATTAAAAAATACAAAGCAAGAATGCCAACTACTCATACGCGATGCTGTGTTATGTCATAAAGTAAATCAAACAATAATAACACAAACAGAGATCTATTGAATGCAGGCATGTACTGGCCATCGGGACTACAGGGAGTTTCCCGGTGGGCCGATTGCTCAGTGGGCCGGTTTCAGTGACAAAGTGATGTCTGCGTGGTGTGAGTAATGGTAGCAGTGATGTGAGAAAGATGAGAAAAATACAGAGGAGAATAAGTGAAATAATAAAAGAGGTTAGTGAGGACTCCTTAGGTTATACTACTTATGTTTTTTTGCACAATTGCGTATAGTTTTATATACAGTTTTTGTGCTTGTTTACAAAATGAAAGTGGGCTGGTCTGGATGAAGTCCAGGGCCAAATTTTTGTCCCAGTCCAGCCCTGATTGAATGCCACAACTCTGGAAAGTAGAATTTTTCACTAACCAAATCTATACCACTTTTGGGTTACATTCTATGGGAATTGTCCACCAAAATGCATTTAATAACCCCCCTGTCATATGTCCCAGATTTACCTGTCCCTCTTGGGTGCCTGGGACTTGAAAGGCAAACAGCAGGATGTATAGTAGTAGGAGATCAGTGAATGGATTTACCCAGGGAAGTATGGTGAGCGGTGTATTATTTTAATGAATACAACGCCTGCTTGGATTGGCAGAGGCTGTAGCATCACCAGCCCTTGCCTCTCTCTCTCTCTCTCTCAAAGCCAATCTGAGCAGGCTACTCTATGTAGCCTGCTTGGATTGGCAGAGGTTGTTACTCCAATCCAAGCAGGCTCTGTATTCAATAATAGAATACATTGCTCGCCGGGATTGGCTCAACGGCGTATACTGTTTGTAGTTAAAACCACATACAGTATTAGCAGACATTTGGGGGCTGACATCCATCGGGCAGCATTGTATACCTGTATACCCGGCGTATAAGATGACCCCCGATTTTTGGGCATTTTTTTTAAGTGTAAAAGGTAGTCTTATACGCCAGCAAATACAGTACTCTAAAACAAGATAGAAATTGTTTCTAGTTTTTAAATTGTATTTCACAGTTAGATAAATCCAAGCCCTGGGAAACTTAAAGATGAACTCTCTCACGCAACATTGACTATTTTTAAAAGAGAAATACGAGATTATATTTTTTTAAATCATATCTGCCTAGGTGGTCCAATGATGGATCTGTCCCCCACCGGCTCTAATACTGAGAACCGAGCAATCAAACACGGCCAATCGATCGGTTCTCACAGCTCCCTGACTGTCAGTCAACGCCCTCTGCTCTGCCCCCCATGCTCACTAGAGCACTGGGCTGTGGAGGGGATGGGAGCACCCGGCTCAGTCACTCAGTGGCTAAGCCGAGTGCCAGTCCAGGCATGTGGGTGGATCCTGACCATATAGTCGCGACCCTTTCTGAGCCTGGACCAGCTCTGTGATGTCAGCCGACAGCGGGCTTCAGCTGTGATCCCCAAATGAGCTTTGGCTGTACTTCTCGTTTAATCCCTATGCTGCTAGCATTAGTAAATTGATATGAAAGTATATCATATTTATTTGTTTTTTATGTTTTATTTACATTTCTTCAGTTACTTCCTGGTTTCAAGCCCTAGGAAAATGATTTCATACATCCCAGGAATCTTCAGGAGAGGAGGACGGGCTTTCTCAGCTAAGCACAGTGGCGAAGCTGCGCATTCTTTTACCCAGGGCAAAGACTCAGTTTGCTCCCCCAACCCACCCCAGAGAGCCCTGCTTCTGTGTGCTCTCCTTCAGGCAGTGACCCTCCCAATCCACTGTGGGGGTGAGGCTTAAAATCTCTGTTGCTTTCTTCTGGTGTGGCGGCTAGGGTTGCCACCTTTGCTTCAAGCATTTCCCTGAATGCTTTAGAGGCATATGCCAATTTTTATTTTTTGTAGTATACGCTAAAGGATTGAAAAAGACCTGGGACACTTTTGGGTGCCCCAAGGAGAGCAACAATGTGGCATGCGTAGTACGCCATGGTGAACAGTGGGTGTGGCCAAATTGCATTAAAAGATGGAGGGGCTTACCCAATTGCCAACCGCGCTATAGCCGAATGACGGCTACAGCATGGGTGGCTAGTTCTGGGAGGCTGTCATATAACTGCTTCCTGTGATCGTGGGCACAGGCGGCGTGCACTGTGATCACAGTGTGCAGTAGGGATGAGCCGAACACCCCCAAGTTCGGTTCACAGCAGAACCTTCAGGTCTGGTATGGATATTAAGGGGAACCTTATGGCAAAATTTTAAAAAAGTGGCGTGGGGGTCCCCCTCAAAATCCATACCAGGGTCTGGTATGGATTTTAAGGGGAACCTCACGCCAAAATAAAAAAAATGGCGTGGAGGTCCCCCCAAAAATCCATACCAGACCCTTATCCGAGCACACAGCCTGGCAGGCCGCAGGAAAGGAGGGGGGATGAGAGAGCGACCCCCCCTCCTGAACTGTACCAGGCCACATGCCCTCAACATGGGGAGGGTGCTTTGGGGTACCCCCAAAACACCTTGTTCCAATGTTGATGGGGACAAGGGCTTCATCCCCACAATCCGGTGGTTGTGGGGGTCTGAGGGCGGGGGCTTATTGGAATCTGGGAGCCCCCTTTAACAAGGGGGCCCCCAGATCCCGGCCTCCCCCCTGTGTGAAATGGTAACAGGGTACAAAAGTGTGAAAATGGTAAAAAAAAAAAACACAAGACACAGTGTCCCACGAAGAAAAAAAAAGCCGTCTGACCGCCTCCATGGCGTCATCGCTTTGACAGGTCTTTTATAACTGAGGGTGGGGCCACACAATGATGTCACCAGGTGACCCCACCCCTCTGACGCTGGGGACATTCCTATGGCTTCCACATAGCATCTGAGGGGGCGGGGCCACCCGGTTACGTAAACGGGTAAACATCGGGCTCATCCCCAGTGTCCAGAGGACACTGTTTATAACAGATTGAGATTAACCTCCTCGCGCCCGCCCTATAGCCGAATGACGGCCATAGAGCAGGCGCTTTCGTCCGGGAGGCCGTCCCTGGACATCCTGTTATTTACTTCCGCAATGTGCGCCGCCGTGGGCGCGCATCGGGAAAGTTCTGTGTTTGCCATGTCTCCCGGGGACAGGCAAACACAGATCGCTGTAAACGGCCAATCACAGAGGCCGTTTATAGCGCAATCGGCGTGTCCAATGGGAGATGATCTCATATGTAAACATATGAGATCATCTCTCAGTGCCGCTCTCCCTCCTCACACAGACAGCGTGTGAGGAGGGAGAGATGAACGGCTGCAGCGGCCGTGAGTGTAAAAAAAAAATAAAAAATTTAAAAAGTGCCATCCTCCCCCAGTGCCATCCTCCCCCAGTGCTATCCTGCCCCAGTGCCATCTGCCCCAGTGCCATCCTGCCCCAGTGCCATCCTGCCCCAGTGCCATCCGCCCCAGTGCCATCCACCCCAGTGCTACCTGCCCCCAGTGCCACCTGTTGTCAGTGCCATTTGTCCCCAGTGCCATCTGTCATCAGTGCCACGTATAAGTGCCATCTGTCATCAGTGCCACATGTCATCAGTGCCGCATAGTGCACCTGTCATCAGTGCCACTTATTAGTGGCATCTGTCAGTGCCACGTATCAGTGCCATTTGTCACCAGTGCCACCTGTCAGTGTCACGTGCCATCTGTTGTCAGTGCCACGTGTCATCAATGCCACTTATCAGTGCCATCTGTCATCAGTGTCATGCGTCATCGGTGCCACGTATTAGTGCCATCTGTCATCGGTGGCAAGTATTAGTGCCACTTATTAGTGCCATCTGTCATCAGTGCCACGTATTAGTGCCACGTGTCATCAGTGCCACACATAAGTGCCATGTGTCATCAGTGCCACGTATAAGTGCCATCTGTCATCAGTGCCACATATTAGTGCCATCTGTCATCAGTGCCACGCGTCATCAGTGCCACGTATAAGTATCATCATTGCCATGTATCAGTGCCATCTGTCATCAGTGTCACGTGTCATTGTTCTGATGCTCCAGGGCCTTCAAAAGTGTAATAGGTAGTCAACAAGTTAGATGTGTAATTTATGCTCCTAGAACACGTGATGGCGCTCCCTGCATGTTGGGTCTCTCTAAGTGGCCAGGCTGTGAAAAAGTCCCACACATGTGGTATTGTAATACTCAGGAGGAGTAGCAGAATTTTTTTGGGGGTGTCATTTGTGGTATACACATGCCATGTGAGAGAAATAACCTATTACAATGACAATTTTGTGGGAAAAAATAAAAAAAATGAAAAATCTTAATTTTGCAAAAAATGACAACATCAAAAAGCTCACCATGCCTCTTACTAAATACCTTGGAATGTCTACTTTCCAAAAAGGGGTAATTTGGGGGGTATTTGTACTTTCCTGACTTGTTCGGGTCACAAGAAGCGAGATAGGCCACCAGTACATCAGATGTGATCAATTTTGTGCGATTCGCACCATAGCTTATAGACACTCTAACTTTCACAAAGACCAAATAATATCCACTAATTTGGGTTGTTTTTACCAAAGATATGTAGCAGTACTAATTGTGGCCAAAATTTATGAAGAAAAATTAATAATTTGCATAATTCTGTCACAGAAACAAAGAAATATGCGTTTTTTAAAATTTACGGTCTTTTTTAATTTATAGCGCAAAAAATAAAAACCCCAGAGGTGATCAAATACCACCAAAAGAAAGCTCTATTTGTGGGAAAAAAAGGACAAAAAATTAATTTGGGTACAGTGTTGCATGACTGAGTAATTGTCATTCAAAGTGTGAGAGCACCAAAAGCTGAAAATTGGAAGGAAGGGTGTTTAAGTGCCCAGTAAGCAAGCGGTTAAGAGCCGAACAGTGGCTCTTTACTATGAGATCAGCTGTGTCCAATCACAGCTGATCATGGATGAAAAATAGAAGTTGGTTATTGACACTCCTTTACTTATGCTGACAGCAGGAGGAGAGAAGAAGAGAGCCGATAACCGGCTTCTCTAAAAGGGACATATGCACTGATAATCAGGCCATTGATTGTAAACATATGAGATCATCTCTCATTGCCGACTCTCCCTCCTCACACAGAGACCACGTGTGAGGAGGGAGAGCTTCCGTGCTGCAGCATGAGTAAAAAATCATAAATTACAGTGCCACACTAACACGAAACAGTGCCTACAGTACCTATCAGTGCCACCTGTCCCCAATGCCACCTATTAGTGCCATCTGTCCCCAGTGCCACCTGTCAGTGCCATGTGTCCCCAGTGCCACCTATCCATGCCAATAGTCCCCAGTGCCACCTATCAGCGCCATCTGTCCCCAGTGCCACCTATCAGTGCCATCTGTCCCCAGTGTCACCTGTCAGTGCCATTTGTCCCCAGTGCCACCTATCAGTGCCATCTGTCCCCAATGCCATCTGTCAGTGTCACATGCCATCTGTTATCAGTGTCACGAGTCATCAGTGTCATGTATTAGTGCCGTCTGTCAATAGTACCACATATTAGTGCCATCTGTCATCAGTGCCACTTCAGTGTCACATGTCATCACTGCTACATATTAGTGCCATCTGTCCCCAGTGCCACCTGTCCCCAGTGCCACCTGTCAGTGTCACGTACCATCTGTTATCAGTGTCACCTGTCATCAGTGCCACGTATCAGTGTCATCTGTCATCAGTGCCACATCAGTGTCACTTGTCATCAGTGCTACATATTAGTAACATCTGTCCTCAGTGCCACCTGTCTCCAGTACCACCTGTCCCCAGTGCCACCTTTCAGTGTCACGTACCATCTGTTTTCAGTGCCACGTATTAGTGACATCTGTCATTAGTGCCACATATTAGTGCTATCTCTCATCAGTGCAACTTCAGTGTCACGTGTCTTCAGTCCCACATATTAGTGCCATCTCTCATTAGTGTCACGTGTCATCAATGCCACATATTAGTGCCATCTGTCATCAGTGCCACATCAGTGTCACGTGCCATCTGCCATCAGTGCCACATCAGTGTCATTGTCCTGGTGCTCCAGGGCCTTCAAAAGTGTAATAGGTAGTCGACAAGTTAGATGTGTAATTTATGCTCCTAGAACATGTGATGGTGCTCCCTGCATGTTGGGCCTCTCTATGTGGCTAGGCTGGGAAAAAGTCTCACACATGTGGTATCGTAATACTCAGGAGGAGTAGCAGAATGTATTTGGGGCATCATTTGTGGTATACACATGCCATGTGAGAAAAATAACCATGCCAACAATGACAATTTTGTGAAAAAAAAATCTTTATTTTGCAAAGAACTGTGGGAAAAACATTACGACATCAAAAACCTCACCGTCCATCTTACTAAATACCTTGGAATGTCTACTTTCAAAAAAGGGGTTATTTGGGGGGTATTTGTAGTTTACTGGCTTGTTAGGGTCGCAAGAAATGAGACGTCAGTACATCGGGTATGATCAATTTTTTACGATTTGCAACACAGCTTGTAGAGTCTGTAATAATATCCAATAAATTGGGTTATTTTTACCAAAGATATGTAGCAGTATAAATTGTGGCAAACTAATTTATGAAGAAAAATGTATAATTTGCAAAATTGTATCACAGAAACAAAGAAAAATGTGAAAAAAGTTGTTTTTTTTCAAAATTTTTGGTCTTTTTTCATTTATAGTGAAAAAAATAATAGTCCCAGAGGTGATCAAATAACACCAAAAGAAAGCTCTATTTTTATAAAAAAAAATTACAAAAAATTTATTTGGGTACAGTATTACACGACTGAGTAAATATCATTCAAAGTGTGAGAGCACCGAAAGCTGAAAATTGGTCGGGGCAGGAGAGGGGTTTAAGTGCCCAGTAGGCAAGTGGTTAAAGGAACATGGCAACAGTTAGCCAGGGGCAGAGGAAGGAAGTATTACTCATGAACCTATGAAGTATAAATGAAAATGAAGAAAGTGAAAAGTCTTTTTTGGAAATGTTGCAGTCTCTTACATCATCAGTGTTTAGCCTTAAAATATCAAGCAGTCAATTAGGGGACAACTAAACCACTTCACCTCCAGAAGATTTACTTCCCCTTCCCGACCAGGCATTACTTTAACTGACAATTTTGCAGTAATGCAGCGCTTGTTTTGTTGTCACTTTGATGTACCAATAAACTACCCTTCAAGGATTTCAGTGATGCCGGCTCTTTCTACTGTTCATGCGACGCTGTACCCAAATAAAATGTATGTCCTTTTTTTCCCCCACAATTAGAGCGTTTTTTATTTTTAAAGCCGCGTACACACGGGCGGACTGTCTGGCCAACTAAGTCCGTCAGACAATCCGACAGACAGTCCGTCCTACTTTTGAATGAACGGACTTGACCACACACGATGAACAGACAGTCCGTTGAAAGCTTGCGCGATGACGTATACAGCACGTACGACGGGACTAGAAATACGACGTCCAATACACTGCAATGCAACCTTCGGCCGTGTAAATCCTTTCTGAGCATGCGCCATACTTAGTCCGTCCAACTTGCCTACTCACGAGCGGACTGTCCGCTGAAAACAAAGTTGGACGGACAATATTACGGAAATTCCGAAATACTTAGTCCGCCAGACTGTCCGCTGAAAAAGTCAGCTGAAGCCCACACACGAGCGGACTGTCCGCTGAAATGTGTTTCAGCGGACCAAGTCCGTCAGACAGTCCGCCCGTGTGTACGCGGCCTTACGCTATAAACAAAGAACGACCAACAATTTTGAAAAATTTTTTTTTTATAAAACATAGCCAATGAAAAAAATGTAAAAAAAAATCAATCGCATTTTTTCATCATTTTAGGCCAATATATATTCTGCTACATGTTTTTGGTAAAAAAAATCCCAATAAGCTTATATTGTTCGGTTTGCCTAAAAGTTAGAGCGTCTACAAACTATGGGATACTTTTATTTATTTATATATATATATATATATATATATTCTTTTTTTTTTTTTTTTTTTTTACTAGTAAAGGCGGTGGTCAGTAACTTATAGTGGGACTGCGACATTGCAGCAGACAAATCGGACACAAAGCCCTGGTTCACACTGAGTTGCAGGAATCAAGCTGCGCGAGTTCAGCTGAACTCGAACAATTTCACTCCCGCATTTTACAGACATCTGTGCAGATTCATGCACAGATGTCAATTGAAAGCGCACCCCAAAAATCGCATAGTACGAGTACAGAAACTACTTTTTGAAATTGGTGTAGAGCCACAAATACAGCGTCGCACCTATTAGGATGGTGCCATTGCTGGAAATTAAACAGCTTTTTTTGGTTTGTGGTGCTCAAATGCAGTCTATTTCCATTTTTAAAACAACCAAATTTTATAGTGAATTACTGGATGTTTTTCTTGGTGATAATTTTACTGTCCTAACACAAGCAATAGGGTTACTAAATGAAAAAAGTGGTGGCAGCAAGGTGTGTATACTTGCCAACAACCCTATCTATCTACAAATTCTCCACAGTAATTTACCATGGGACTTTTAAGGCAATAGTATGTGAACTATATTATTATAATCATCAATCTTTTATTACAGTGTTTAAAAGTATAAAAATGCATTACGGTTGGCTGGTACATCATGCATATACTGTGCATAACAAAAAGGCTTATTTTTAAAATATTTTTAAAATATTATTTTTAAAAAGATTCATGTAGCATTGCAGATTTTTTAAAGAGAGAGCAGAGTGGAAGCTTTCATGTACTCCGTCTTTCCTGTGTTTACAAAGAAATTAAGGAGAAATTGGAAAACATATAAAAAGGAGGTGAGAGCCGACCATGATTGAAGATCTGGGACCTGTTGATCCCATCTTTGGGGCTATAATAAAGACCTCCACTGCTTATCCTCTTCTTCCCCACTAACGGCCCTTAAGTTATGGTATAAGAGAGGGTTATGTTCAGTTTTATCCTCGGACTCCTCTCCCCTCACTCCACTATTCGATAACCCCATTTTCTCCCAGGGTGTTGGTGTCACTGCTGTAGGCTCATTCTCACGCTCCTCATGGCCGACTGCAAATATGTTCATTCATCCTCAATAGGGAACCTCAGTGGTCCCTGCAGGACCACGAGACTGGCTCTCCACACTCCACTTGTCATCTTTTACAAAACAGCTATTTCTTTACGCTGATACCAATCGCTCTTATACTGAATTTGAATGGCTGTGTTCCCTCCATGATTTGCCCAGACACCCTTTATTGCTTAATTCACTCACTCACACAGGATGACTTACCAAATTACACAAGGATTTGGTCCTTGGAACTGGGAGAGGAGTTTTCAAGGGCAGACTGGATGACATCGTTCCACAATTTCAAGCTACTCTGAAGAAATACATTTCAAGGTTCTGTCACACTTGTATAGGGATCAATCAACACTACACAAGATCTTTCAGTCCACCCCTGCCTCCTGTTGGAGTTGTGGATCAGCTTTAGGGACCTATTTACACATCTGGTGGGAGTGCAAGAGAATAAGACCTTTCTGGACTCAGGTATTCAAGGTTTATGGTGTAATTTATGAAGAGTCCCTAACACCAACCCCAGTGATTGCCCTTCTTTCTATGCTCCCTGGTTCTATGGTGTCCCAGAAAAAGTGCCTTCTCCGCTTTTGTTTGTCTGCAGCAGCTCATCCCCTTATTTTGGATGACATAGACTACACCCCCATTATCCTCGTGGGTTTCCACTGTGAATGACACAATGAGAATGGAGGAGATGCTGGCCCTCAACAATTACACTTTTGACAAATACATACAAGGTTTTGTGGTTTGTTTGGATCTGATGCTCTTCCTCAATACCCTCACAGTTATGCAGGTTCATCCCGGACCCTTCCTTAGACCACAGGTTTGAATGGTATGGGTCTGAACTTTTTGTTTCCTCCAATACCTCGCCTACTAGTATTCCACCCCGTTATACTATATTGTATAGTTACTATGGTGGCACCTCTCCTGAATCATTGAACCCTGCTGGACCCAACTTCTCTAGAATCTTATCCCAGCTCCTTTACTCCTCATACCCCCCCCCCCCCCCCCCATCTTTTTCTCCTTCCTCCCATCTATGTTTTCGCTTTCTCTCTTCTTGTTTTTCTTCTTTTTTTGTCCTCTCTCACTACTCATTGTACAACATGATAATATACCTCTTGGTTGTATTTGTGTTATACCAGATTGACTATAGATTGCATGCTCTACTAGATAGGATGTTGGTCCTTGCCGTATTATGGTCATTACTCAACTTGGTTCCTCTGGTATGACACTACCCAAAGTCTCTCTGAAGTACTTTTGGTTTATACCTGTCATGCCATGGGCAATAGCCATCGATGTGACTTGTTGTTGCACTTCATTATTATTGAATCATGGTTCCTTTTTTTTATTTTTATTCATGTTAACTTAATAAAAGCATTTCCAACTCTAAAAAGGAGATGCGAGCTCCCCTTTCTGGCTCGATATAAGGATATAATGTTCATGTGCAATATTTCATATTTCCAGATCAAAAAACACAAGCATTTTTCTTTTTAGCCCTAGGCCATAATTAAAAAATAAAGAAAATATATACAACACTATACATTCCCTTTGTAATAGTAGGTATTTATGTTTTAATTGCACAGAAGGATATATAAATAATAGAGTATGTGCCTTTCTAAGTCATGGTACTATACTTGACCTTTCCACCTCTGGCACAGATATCATTTTTGCTGTAAGGCAATCGGAAGAAATTCCAGACAAAGGAAAGTTAGTCATGGGGTGAAAAAACACATTACATTTAAAATGACTTTCTCACCTTTTATGCCATGCAGTCCAGGTTTCAACACAGCATGTGGTGAAATGAATATTTGTACACTATTTGTCTGTTACATTAAAGAGAATCTGTCATGAAGGACATTAACTGTGTAAGTGATAGACACTATTCTCTAAAGGCATTCTCTAACTCTATACATACTAATCCCAAGCAGGAAGCTGAACCAATTCTGCATCTCTCCAAATGACGTCACTGCCTCAAACAGTTGAAAGCGGTGACTGTCACTGTAGGATGACAATGACAAAGACAAATAATTGGTGGTAGCAGTGCTTGTCTTATTTAAATAAAATACATTTCTGCATTTGAATCTGGTCCCACAGATACAGTATGCAAAATCAAGGAAATGTAAAAAAAACAAAAAACAATTATTAAAACAACATCATTAAAAAAAAATTCTGGTAGTACTACTGTCTAGGATCTGTCCTTTTATCTGTACCTTTTCTTGCACAACTGTAGGAGGAAGTTCTACAAGGGGCTGACTGACCATTCGCCAACTCGGGCACTGCCACTAGGGGGCCCCAGTGTATACTGTGTGATTGTATACTGTGTGGCCCCATAATCTCTGATTGCCTGGGGCCCCATGAGTTGTCAGTCCGCCCCGGAGTTTTACTTTATAATACATTCAGATCGTGTTGTATTGAACAATGTGGCCAGTCCCTTATGTTTGCAGGCCCTGGGAGCTAGAACAGGAGGAGTGCGAGAGCAGAGCACAGACAACAACAATGTCTTAGCAGTAGGCTAATGTTCATTCATAGTTTGGAGTGCATAAGGTATCACAGCTTAAAAAAACTGAAATAACGAATAACATTGTCACTGATCAGGATATGTAGTGTGACACCGATTTGAGAATCATGTGGTAAAGTTGGGACAGGTGAAATGAGTTACATATTTATTGTATATGTACAATGGAGAAAATAATTATTTGATCCCCTGCAGATTTTGTAGGTTTTCCCACTTACAGGGAAATGAAGGGTCTATAATTTTTAACATAGGTGTATTTTAAATGATAGAGACAGAATATCAACCAAAAATCCAGAAAAAAAACACATAAATATACATATATATTGAGGTGCAGTTCAGTGAGTAAAATAATTATTTGACCCCCAAGCAAAACATGACTTAGTACTTGGTGGAGAAACCCTTTTTGGCAAGCACAGAGGTAAGATGTTTCTTGTAGTTGGTTAAAGCGGAGGTCCACCCTAAAATGGACCTTCCGCTCATCGGAATCCTCCCCCCCTCCGGCGCCACAATTGGCACCTTTCAGGGGGGAGGGGGGTGCAGTTACCTGGATAATCCAGGTAACTGCACCCACTTCCGGGATAGCTCTCTGCGGAAAGGGGCGTCGATTATGCCCCTTTCCGCCCCCTTCCGCAAGTGCCCCGCTGCCTGCTGGGAAACACACAGATCCCAGAGGCAGCGGAGACCTTCCTTATTGCGCAGCGCGACTCGCGCATGCGCAGTAGGGAACCGGGAAATGAAGCCGAAAGACTCCATTTCCTGATTCCCATACCCAAGATGGCGGCGGCAGCACCCGAGTGACGATCTAGAGATCGGCTTCGGGTGCCGACATCGTGGGCGCGCTGGACAGGTAAGTGTCACTATTTTAAAAGTCAGCAGCTGCAGTATTTGTAGCTGCTGGCTTTTAAAAAAAAAAAAAACGCGGAGTCCCGGCGGACTCCCGCTTTAATTCTACAGGTTGCATGTTTTGTGTTACAGAGAAGGTCTAGGGCTAGAATTATTGCTCTTGTGCTACCGATTGTGGCAATACCTCACATGTGTGGTTTGATCACCGCTTTCATATGCGGGCACTACTCACGTATGCGTTCGCTTCTGCGCGCAAGCTTGTAGGGACAGGGCGCTTTAAGAAAAAAAAAAAAATTTTAGATTTATTTTACTTTATTTTATTTATTTTTTCACAGTTTTAAAAAAAAAAAATCGTTTGAAAAAAATGCAACAGAAAAATGTGCCTTTAAGAGGTATGGGCAGAAGTGACGTTTTGACGTCGCTTCCACCCTCCTATGGTATAGAGACGAGTGGGGGCCATCTTAGCCTCACCCGTCTCCATACTCAGCACAGAGAAGGACCCGATCGCCTCTGCCGCTACCGACGGCTCTGGTAAGCGGCAGAGGGCACGGGAGAGCGATGGGAGGGGGGTGGCACCTCTCCGACACCAATAGCGGTGATCTCGTGGTGAATGTGCTACGGAGACCACCATTATCGTAAAGAGGACCGGCTCCTGAAAAGATGGATATCTCGGTTGTGGCAGCAGCTGCTGCCGTTACCGAGATATCCCTCTTCAAAGTTCTGACGTATATGTACAGGAGCCGGTCGGTAAGTGGTTAATGTTCTTCTTCTTGAGCCACTCCTTTGTTGCCTTGGTGGTATGTTTTGGGTCATTGTCATGCTGGAAGACCCATCCACGACCCACCTTCACTGTTCTGGCTGAGGGAAGAAGGTTCTCATCCAAGATTTTACAATACAGGGCCCCATGCATTGGCCCTCAATGTGACAAAGTGGGCCTGCACCTTTAGCAGAGAAACAGCCCCAAAGCATAATGTTTCCACCTCCGCGCTTGACTGTAGGGATGGCGAGTCGAGTTAATGCCAAAGAGCTCAATTTTAGTCTCATCTGAGGCGTGGCTTGGACGCCGAAGGGAATGGACGCTGCGTGCTGAGCTGAGCTGAGCTCCACTCCGTCGGACCGTGATACCAGCTTCCCCTCCAGCCATACCTAATTGTGCGATGGACGCCATACCGAATTGTGCGATGGACGACGCTTGCTGAGCTTTCCCTCCAGCTATATCGAATTGTGCGATGGACACCGCTTGCTGAGCCCCCCCTCCAGCTATATCGAATTGTGCGATGGACGCCGCTTGCTGAGCTCCCCCTCCAGCTATATCGAATTGTGCGATGGACACCGCTTGCTGAGCCCCCCCTCCAGCTATATCGAATTGTGCGATGGACGCCGCTTGCTGAGCTTTCCCTCCAGCCATATCGAATTGTGCGATGGACACCGCTTGCTGAGCTTCCCCTTCAGTCATATCGAATTGTGCGATGGACACCGCTTACTGAGCTGAGCTGAGCTCCGTCGGATTGTGATACCAGCTTCCTCACCAGCTATATCGAATAGTGCGATGGGCAGACGAGATAGACTGCCTGAGTGTCCTGAACCACAGAGCTCCTATCCCACCTCTGGAGTACGCCGTATAGCGGACATTTTCGACCCTCAAGCACAGAGGATACAGAGGATTAGGGGCCGCCCTGCTAGTAAGATGGCGCTGAGAAGCCACGAGGCAGAACACAGCGAGGACTCCAGGTCGGCTTCAGAGGATAGGGTAAGGGAGCAGGATTGCTCAGATCACCCTCTTAAGCTTTCAGAAATGACAAAAATAGCGGCTGACATTAAAGGCACTTTGTTTTCTGCTATTAATGACCTAAAGGCTGACTTTATAGCTCTGTCGGATCGACTGTCCCAGAATGAAAGAGCAGAGGCAAAAAGGGATAGAGCGGTGGAGAGGCTGTGCTCCACTGTCTCATCCCACACCATTCATCTTATTCAGATGAACAAGCACCTCGAGGAACTTGACAATCGGGGGCGCAGACAGAACATTAGAGTGAGGGGGATCCCCGAGAAGATTGAGCCTGCGCAGATAAAACAAGCTTTGCAGTCAGTGTTTAATGGAGTGTTGGAGAGACCTAAGGATACTGATATTGAGTTTGTAAGAGTGCATAGAACGTTAGCATCAAAGCCAAGTGACACAGCCCCCCCAAGGGATATTATATGCTGCCTGCAAAGCTACCCATTGAAGGAAGAGATACTGGGGAAAGCAAGGAGGAATGATCAGATCTTTTTTAATGATCATGCTGTGGCACTATACCAGGATCTTTCTTACATCACACTACAGAATAGGCGAGCTTTGCGCCCATTGACTAACGTTCTAAGGGAGAGAGGTATCCCTTATCGATGGCGCTTTCCTTTTGCGTTGAACGCCACGTTTTCGGGAAAACAATATTATCTGCGCATGCCTGAGGATATTTCAAGCTTCTGTGCACAGCTACAAATTCCATTGACTGAAGTGCCGGAATGGTATAGGGAGTTTCGTTGCCCCCCGCTGGAGACCTCTCCACCGCATACCCCACAGCCATCTCCGTCGAAGCTAGCAGCCAAAAAACCTCGCCCGGATAAACCTCAGAGCTTGAATAGGGGCAGACCTTCACAACTTGGGACAGAGCACTGGCTACAGCCACATGGATGAGTTTAGAGTGGGAGCTTGTCTTCCTTCCTTTTTTTTCTTTTTTTTGGCTTTTCTCCATACGGACATTATTGTAGTTGAACTGAATATGTTTATAAGGGGAATGGCCTGAGTGGTATAAGGATATGACTATTTCTTTTTTTAGATATAGTAAGCTAGGGAAGGAATCACACACCGCTATAGGGGGAATGTGAGGGTGTTAAGAGTGGCAGTTGGGGGTATATTGAGCACTAAGATCAGTCAGAGTATTATGGGTGGTATGGTAGTTGGTGACTATTGCAGTTCTCATTATAGTTTTTATTATAGTTGTTGTTTATTAAAGGCGCCTATAGCGCAATATTAAAATAAATCTCATGTACTTAATTCTGTTCATGATCTCATCCTTCTGGCTGGAAGGGTATATATGTGGCTTTAATATGTGCTTAATTTTTGAATCACGGAAGGACTGGAGTGGTTTTTCCTTATATTTAAACAGATAATTAATAGTTTTTGTATTTTGGGTTTTATTTTATTACCATTTTCTGAAGGAAAGTCCTCCCATTGCTTCCACATGTGCATCGCTGTCTGGTTTATCCAGACGGGGATTCACAACGTTTTTTCTTTCTTCTCCTCTCCTACAGTTGATAGGAGGAGACATTTTACCTAGCCACTCCATTTGGGTGTCTATCCACCTAGGTGTTATTTTTTTTTTTTTTTTTTTCTCTCCCTTCTTGTATTTATTTAGTTATTGTATTTAATATGGCGTACTCTATGCTAGATGAACATGCTTTTGTGATCTCCCATAATGTTAGGGGTCTAAATACACCGGAGAAGCGATTGGCGGTGCTTAGGGAACTCCACAAGCAGAAACCGGTAGTGGTGTTTCTTCAGGAGACCCACTTCCGGTCCGGCAAGACTCCTAGATTGCATGATAGACATTATCCATATGTTTTCCATGCAACAAATCCCGAGGCCAAATCTAAGGGGGTGACAATTCTGCTACATAAAAATGCTGATTTCATTGTACACCAGCAGATGGCGGACATTGCCGGAAGGTATTTATTTTTGAAGGGGATCTGGGCGGGAACTCCGGTTACCTTGGCCAACGTTTACTTCCCCAACACTGCACAGGTTACTTTTTGTCAACATGTGGTAGATGAATTGAAGGGCTTTGCATCTGGATGTGTGGTGCTGGGGGGAGATTTCAATTTAGCGCTAAATCCCCTTCAGGATACATCAGATGGCAGGTCCAGCATTCCGTATAAAAAGTTGCGTAAAATCAAGACACTTTTAGCTTCCCTTACTTTAGTAGATACTTGGCGCTTGGCAAACCCCTCAGGCAGGGACTACACATATTTCTCACTCTTGCATAATAAATTTACACGCATAGACTACATTTTTGTTACTCAAAGGGATATACCTCGTATAAAATCTGCTAAAATAGGTGCGCAGACCCTCTCTGACCACGCCCCTATATCGTTGCAATTTCACAAAATAAACATACATCGCGGCCCCCACTCGTGGAGATTAAACCCCTCCCTGCTCACGGATAAGGACAACACTGACAAAATAGCAGATATAATTAAATTATATTTTACAGAAAATGTCTCTGAAGAATTGTCGCCGTTTACAATTTGGGCGGCCCATAAATTTGTGGTTCGGGGGGAGCTCATACGGCTGGGGGCCGCGAGAAAAAGGGTTGCAGAGAGGGAGATTAATGATTTGATACAGACCATTAGAGACCTAGAGGGGAAGCATAAACAATCCTTAGCAACTGATACAGCAGTAACTTTATTAGATTTGAGGAAAAAATTACAAGCCCATTTGAACCTTAAAGCACAAAAGATCCTTTTCTTTAAGAAGGGGTTCTTCTATGAACACAATGATAAAACAGGCAAACTTTTAGCAAAGGCCCTTAAAGAAACATTATTATCGACGAATATTGCTGCAATTAAAACCAGTGCTGGTCAGACAACACAGGATGCTGCGAAAATCGCGCAAAGATTTCAGGAATATTACTCCAATTTGTATAATTTACCGCAGTTACATAAACCTAGCGACCTAAGGGGGACGACAGCAGAGATTACTAATAAATTCCTGGCTGACAGCGGACTCCCCAAACTTACTGAGGAGGAAGCGCTGTCGCTGGAAGAACCGATAACTGAAGGTGAACTCACCGCAGCTATTAAGGAATTAAAAAAGGGGAAAAGCCCTGGACCGGACGGTTTAACAGCCCACTATTATAAAATCTTTATGGAATTATTGATTCCATACATGATTAATACATTTAACCACTTTCGAGACCCACAAACGTTACCAGAAGATTTCCTGAGAGCGCACGTTACAGTATTGCCTAAACCTAATAAAGACCCTCTAGATTGTGCCAGCTATAGGCCGATTTCTTTATTGAATGTGGACCTAAAAATTTATACGAAAATACTAGCGAACAGACTGCGCCCATTGTTGCACAAACTTATAGGTCCCGAGCAGGTAGGTTTTATGCCTGGTAGGGAGGCGAAAGATAACGTGATTAAAGCCCTTAATCTTATACACAGGGCCCAAACAGAACAATTTGAAGGCATGCTCTTATCTACAGATGCAGAGAAGGCCTTCGACCGTGTGTCGTGGGACTTCCTGTATGCGACTTGCTCTCATATAGGTCTGAGAGCACATATGCTATCCTGGATTAAAACTATTTATTATAATCCTACGGCACAAATTAAGGTGAATGGGACACTGTCAGACAAGGTGCAGATACGGAATGGGACTAGGCAAGGGTGTCCTCTTTCGCCCCTTGCTGTTTATACTCACCTTGGAACCGTTAATCCGCACAGTTAATTTATCATCCTCTATACATGGCTTCCACGTAGGCGATAAGGAATACAAGTGTGCTGCGTATGCGGATGATCTATTGTTTTTTATAACTCAGCCGCATGTTACTATGCCCAATTTGTGCACTATATTTAAGCATTACAGCTATATGGCGAATTTCAAAATTAATTATAAAAAATCTGAGGCCCTCAATCTTACGCTACAAGAGACTACGCGGGAGGCTGTTTTACGTAACTGTAAATTTAAGTGGGAATCCCGCTCCCTTAAATATTTAGGAGTTCATTTGACTCCCAGTCTAATTGAGATATATAGCCAAAATTTTTTGCCACTGTTACAAAACGTGAAAAAAGACCTGGAGAGATGGACACTCAAACATTTCTCCTGGTTTGGTAGGGCAGCGATCGTCAAAATGACAATCCTGCCCAGATTTTTGTATTTTTTCCAGACTTTGCCCATATGGCTACCTGCAAAATTTTTTCAGTCATTGAATGCTATTCTTAGACACTTCTTATGGGCATCTAAAAAGCCACGCATAAGCCTTGCAATACTCACTAGAGATAAAGGCAGTGGGGGAATGGGATTCCCCAATTTCAAAAATTATTATAAGGCCACTCATCTTACCAGAATGATTGACTGGACCTGCCATGCGGATAATAAAGATTGGGTGAAACTTGAAAACGATGTAGGTCCTATTCCAGTGACATATTCCCCTTGGATTCCGTGGGACTTGTGCCCTAAACAGCTTAAGCAACATCCCCTTATAGGGACCACTTTAAGACTATTACAAACAGTGGCTCAAACAACGGGTTTGACTACTTCACCTGGCCCATTAACACCGCTAGTAGATAATCCTGACTTTATACCAGGCATGCATAAACCTATCCGGCACTTTATATGTGGGAATCTGCCCTTATTAGCCACTCATTGTCTTGAGGGTAATAAGATTAAATCAATGTTGGACTTACAACACACTTTGGGTTTAACCGTTTTGGGGCAATGGACGTATAGACAAATACTCATACGGCTGGGGGCCGCGAGAAAAAGGGTTGCAGAGAGGGAGATTAATGATTTGATACAGACCATTAGAGACCTAGAGGGGAAGCATAAACAATCCTTAGCAACTGATACAGCAGTAACTTTATTAGATTTGAGGAAAAAATTACAAGCCCATTTGAACCTTAAAGCACAAAAGATCCTTTTCTTTAAGAAGGGGTTCTTCTATGAACACAATGATAAAACAGGCAAACTTTTAGCAAAGGCCCTTAAAGAAACATTATTATCGACGAATATTGCTGCAATTAAAACCAGTGCTGGTCAGACAACACAGGATGCTGCGAAAATCGCGCAAAGATTTCAGGAATATTACTCCAATTTGTATAATTTACCGCAGTTACATAAACCTAGCGACCTAAGGGGGACGACAGCAGAGATTACTAATAAATTCCTGGCTGACAGCGGACTCCCCAAACTTACTGAGGAGGAAGCGCTGTCGCTGGAAGAACCGATAACTGAAGGTGAACTCACCGCAGCTATTAAGGAATTAAAAAAGGGGAAAAGCCCTGGACCGGACGGTTTAACAGCCCACTATTATAAAATCTTTATGGAATTATTGATTCCATACATGATTAATACATTTAACCACTTTCGAGACCCACAAACGTTACCAGAAGATTTCCTGAGAGCGCACGTTACAGTATTGCCTAAACCTAATAAAGACCCTCTAGATTGTGCCAGCTATAGGCCGATTTCTTTATTGAATGTGGACCTAAAAATTTATACGAAAATACTAGCGAACAGACTGCGCCCATTGTTGCACAAACTTATAGGTCCCGAGCAGGTAGGTTTTATGCCTGGTAGGGAGGCGAAAGATAACGTGATTAAAGCCCTTAATCTTATACACAGGGCCCAAACAGAACAATTTGAAGGCATGCTCTTATCTACAGATGCAGAGAAGGCCTTCGACCGTGTGTCGTGGGACTTCCTGTATGCGACTTGCTCTCATATAGGTCTGAGAGCACATATGCTATCCTGGATTAAAACTATTTATTATAATCCTACGGCACAAATTAAGGTGAATGGGACACTGTCAGACAAGGTGCAGATACGGAATGGGACTAGGCAAGGGTGTCCTCTTTCGCCCCTTGCTGTTTATACTCACCTTGGAACCGTTAATCCGCACAGTTAATTTATCATCCTCTATACATGGCTTCCACGTAGGCGATAAGGAATACAAGTGTGCTGCGTATGCGGATGATCTATTGTTTTTTATAACTCAGCCGCATGTTACTATGCCCAATTTGTGCACTATATTTAAGCATTACAGCTATATGGCGAATTTCAAAATTAATTATAAAAAATCTGAGGCCCTCAATCTTACGCTACAAGAGACTACGCGGGAGGCTGTTTTACGTAACTGTAAATTTAAGTGGGAATCCCGCTCCCTTAAATATTTAGGAGTTCATTTGACTCCCAGTCTAATTGAGATATATAGCCAAAATTTTTTGCCACTGTTACAAAACGTGAAAAAAGACCTGGAGAGATGGACACTCAAACATTTCTCCTGGTTTGGTAGGGCAGCGATCGTCAAAATGACAATCCTGCCCAGATTTTTGTATTTTTTCCAGACTTTGCCCATATGGCTACCTGCAAAAATTTTTCAGTCATTGAATGCTATTCTTAGACACTTCTTATGGGCATCTAAAAAGCCACGCATAAGCCTTGCAATACTCACTAGAGATAAAGGCAGTGGGGGAATGGGATTCCCCAATTTCAAAAATTATTATAAGGCCACTCATCTTACCAGAATGATTGACTGGACCTGCCATGCGGATAATAAAGATTGGGTGAAACTTGAAAACGATGTAGGTCCTATTCCAGTGACATATTCCCCTTGGATTCCGTGGGACTTGTGCCCTAAACAGCTTAAGCAACATCCCCTTATAGGGACCACTTTAAGACTATTACAAACAGTGGCTCAAACAACGGGTTTGACTACTTCACCTGGCCCATTAACACCGCTAGTAGATAATCCTGACTTTATACCAGGCATGCATAAACCTATCCGGCACTTTATATGTGGGAATCTGCCCTTATTAGCCACTCATTGTCTTGAGGGTAATAAGATTAAATCAATGTTGGACTTACAACACACTTTGGGTTTAACCGTTTTGGGGCAATGGACGTATAGACAAATACATGATTATATTTTGAGCCCACGGAGGATCAAACACTTTATACGACCATTAACGCCATTTGAGGCGGTTTGCCTTCGTGCCAAGGCTTCTATGAAAAATATCTCTCTCACGTATGCGTGGTTACAATCCGCAGCACGTCTGGAACCTAATAAACATAAGCTTTTCTGGGAAGCAGCATTAAATGCATCATTTACAAACGACCAATGGCTACAGGCATGTGTATTTGCTCATAAATGTGCAATTAGCACTAGATTACAGGAAACTTCTTTTAAACTTTTGACGAATTGGTATAACACGCCAGTTAAATTGCATAAGTGGTTCCCCGCTGTTCCAGACCTATGTTGGCGTTGTAATCAAGCTAAGGGCACTTTACAACATATATGGTGGGAGTGTGACCTAATCAGACCATTTTGGGGCCAAGTGATTAGTATTATACAACAAATAACTGATACACAGATCCCCCTTGACGCTAAATGTTGTCTACTACATATTACTGACCTTTCTATGAGTAAATATAAAAAATCGCTGATTAGATTTCTTCTAACTGCCGCCAAGACAGTGATACCGAGATATTGAAGGAACACTACGACTCCCTCAATTATGGAATGGCTGGGGGAGATAGGATATTTGCATAAAATGGAAGAAATTAGGGCTATAGCCCATGAAAGCACGGGCAAGTATATAGTTATATGGCGACCTTGGGTAGTGTTTAGCTATTCCTCTGTAAACGCCTTTCTGATACAAACATGAGGTGGAGGGGGCGTTGTGTGTTCGGGCTAGCAATGCCCGCTTGATTATTTAGGGACAATTGTATTATCATTTTTATTTTATTTTTTTTCTCTCCTTTTTCTAAGGTGCTAGCCTTGAGATAGGCTGTCACCTCTTTTTTTATATTTATTAGTCACATTTGGCCTTTGTATGATAGGCAATAGGGTGTATTTAGAGTGGTATAAAGTTATAATGCAGATACGCCGGGACAGGCTTTTACAATCCATTGATATATATGTTTAGATCCTATTGACGCTTTGGGAATGGTAGGGTACCTATCCTTTTACTAATAGGTCTTTCCATTTTTTTTTGGAGGGGCTTATTAGTCTAATAGGGATCTTCTGTCAATCTGTTTATACGCAAACAAGAGGACTAAAAGTATGAGTTTGAGTCTGTAACGCTATTGCTACCCTATGGTACACACAGGCAATTGTATTTGCGCTTGTTATGTATTGCTATATTTGTATTGTAACTGGCTAATTCTTTAATAAAATCTAATTGTTAAAAAAAAAAAAAAAAAATTTTAGTCTCATCTGACCACAGCACTTACTTTCAATCTTTCTCTGAATCATTTAGATGTTCCTTGGCAAACTTCAGATGGGCCTGTTCATTTGCCTTCTTGAAGAGGAGGACCTTGCGGCACTGCAGGATTTCAATGGTTTGTTTGGTAACTTTGGCCCCAACTGCCTTGAGATCATTCCCAAGCTCCTCCTGGGTAGGCTGATCCTTCACTTTTCTTATGACCATCCTTACCCCATGAGGCCCCTTTTTTTCATGGAACTCCATACCGAGGGTGATTTTGTATGTCTTCCATTTGTGAATATTCGCTCCAACAATTGTCTCCTTCTCACCAAGCTTCTTGATGATGGTCTTGTAGCCCATTCTAGTCCTATGCAGGTCTATAAACTTGTCCCTGACGTCCCTTGACAGCTCTGTGGTCTTGTGTATGAGGGTGGGTTTGAATGGAAGAAAGATTTTGTGGACAGGTGTCTTTTATACACATAACGGGTGGTCGCTAGGAGCACCTTCTTAAATTGACAGGTTCTTCCTTACATCAGGTGTCCCTAGAGCGGATTCCTTTCTTACATTAGGTGTCCCCAGACCGGAGTCCTTCCTAACATCAGGTGTCCCCAGAGTGGAGTGCCTCCTTAAATCAAGTGCCCCCAGAGCGGAGTCCTTCCTTTCCTTACATCAGGTGTAACCCCTCTTCACTCGGGTGCGAGACGCACCCTGGTAGCGAAGCTCTGGCAATTTGGTCTTCGCCATTTACAGAAGACCAGCTCGTGGAGGTGGAAAGGAAGAAGAAGGAGACAGAGTTTGGGTATTCTGCCTCTTGTTTCTTCCTCACGATAGCTGATCTTCTGTAAAATGGCGGCCAACAGAGACAATTCAGTGCCAGATGCAGACCTCTAGCGGTGGCAAAAAAAACATCGGGAAAACTCTAATTTCCCGGGAAATGGTAAGACTGGGACAAAGGTCTAAATCCTAGGAATGTCCTGGGAAATTCGGGTCAGTTGGCAAGTATGTGCTTATTCTGTGCTGGCAACTGAGTGTAGGTACAGAGGAAGTGGTGACATTATTAATAACATTAAAGTACAATATATATTAAACCCTAGTTTAAAAATGTCATGTTTTGCAGCTTACCGGTCCTTAGTTATGGTGTCTGTACTAGCTTTCTTTATTTAGATTAGGTAAATTTTCTGCAAACACAGAAAATGACTTGTTGACCATAATAGAAATCCAGTATCCCTGTAACTTTCTCTGCACCTAAAGTGGTATTAAATCCAAAGGCCAGCATGTATTATTTTCCAATTCTTACATGTGGTGACTGCATTAATCTTCTTTTTAGGCTTTCTTTCTTTTATTGTCACCTGATGATCTGGCCAGTAAGTCTGTTATTTTTCAATAGAACTAGCTGTCCTGCAGTTGTAGCAGTTGGCAGAAGGTTGAGACAAACTACTTACTACTGACAGGGGTGCTTAAAATTATGAACATTTATTTATTTAAGTAAAACCTTTATCCCAAAGGGAAAAATGTTTCTGTAATTGCATAAAAACTGTGAGCTGGAGTTTGACTTAAATTAGTGTATCTAAATCATCTAGTGCATCTAACACACAACTAACACCACACCACATCTAATGATTGGTAATTAGTAATATATTACATTTTTGTTTTTGTGTTTAACTATACTCTAACACACAATTTTGTCATGTTGACTGAGTGATCAGTGTAAGTGCAAAGGAATAGGTAGTGTACCTACTCTGCTGTAGCAGAGCCATGGGTTTCTATTTTACTTTCCACAACTTCTCTAACTTGGTTTTACTTTGACTTCATGTCATTCTAGCCTTGTGCAGGTCTATAAACTTGTCCCTGATGTCCCTTGACAGCTCTGTGGTCTTGCGTATGAGGGTGGGTTTGAATGGAAGAAAGATTTTGTGGACAGGTGTCTTTTATACACATAACGGGTGGTCGCTAGGAGCACTTTCTTAAATTAACAGGGTCCTTCCTTACATCAGGTGTCCCCAGAGCGGAGTCCTTCCTTACATCAGGTGTCCCCAGAGTGGAGTGCCTCCTTAAATCAAGTGTCCCCAGAGCGGATCACCAGGTGAAAACAGGGGGCAAAGCCTATACAAGAAAATGAATGTAGCCACCACATCTACTGATTAGTAAGCTGCAATATGTTTGGTTTTGGGCTTAATACCACTATATCAATGTTTTCAGTTTTCTCAGCTATCTTCTGTGAACTTCAAGGCAGCACCCCTTTATGTGGTAGAGATAAGGAGAGGAGGAGATATTTTTACAGTCCAAATCAGAACAGGTGACAATGCTGATACTCCATAGATGCTCCATATATACAAAGCAGTGCGGAGCGTTGTCATCCTAGGACAGGAAGTGTGCTACTGGTAAAAAGAAACTAAAAAAGCCTAAAAGAAAGAAAAATGCAGCCACCACATCTAATGATTGGTAATTAGTAATATATAACATTTTTGTTTTTGTGTTTAAATATACTCTAAAATACAACTTTGTCCTGTTGACTGAGTGATCAGTGTAAGTGCAGAAGAATAGGTAGTGTAACTACTCTGCTGTAGCAGAGCCATGGGTTTCTATTTTACTTTCCACAACTTCTTTAACTTGGTTTTACTTTGACTTCATGTTTTGCAAATAACTCCTATAAGGCTTAATGTACACAGGACATTTTTACAACCTCTCCTGAATGATTTAACTTGGCAGATAGTAACCCACGTTTAAAATGTCAGTTTAGCCACGTTTAGCATCGTTTTGCCGCATTTAGAAGCAATTGGCGCTTGAAATGTCTCTAAACTCAGTGTCTGAACTCATTTTTTTGCTTTCCAAAAAAGGCCTCTAAACTCAACTGCCTAGAAAGGACTAAAAAAGACCCCATGTACATGTACTGATAAGATAACATAGAGGAGAGTTCAGGGGCAGTTGAAAAAAGTGCCCAACTGCTCCTAAACGTCCGTTTAGCAGCCGCAGAGTACATGTGGCCTAAGGCCTGAGTTTAGAGGCATTTCAAGCTCCAAAAGTAGTTAAACGCGTTTAGCCGTGTTTTGTTTACAGGCTTTTTTCATTTTTGGCTATTTTGAAACAAAAGAAAGGGAAAGGGAGCCACTGAGGAATAGCAGGCTCTTCTCCTCTTTTAGTGCAGAATTTCAAATATGTCCATTTCCCTTTGTTCCCCTCTACATTCAAGCTGCACGGACATACTTGTCCTTTACTCTGCCATCTTTCATGAGCTTGCCATCATCCTCTGTTCCACAGGACAAGAGCATTTCATATACACCACAGCAATTTCTACAAAACCTTTGCCCACCCTACTTAGTCAAGGATGAAGGCTCTGGAACACATGTATTTTGTAGCCCCAACACTCCAAAACAATGAAAGTGTGCATCCTCAAAGGATCCACAGAACAATTTAGACATATATCTGATAGGTAGATGACTTACAAACTAAAACTGGTGTATTTTGGTTTTGTGCTGCACTAGGTAAGATTAAAATTGGGTACCCCCCCATCTCAATTTGTACCACCCCTTCCTGTCCGTTGACACCGACCACCATCCAAACTGATCCTGTGCACCAAAAACAGACGGATGGGGAATATATTCCCCATCTGTCTGGTGGACCGGAGAATGGCAGTCTGATGGACATGGACAGGTGGTCAGTTTCCATCCAACCGCTCCATAGAGGAGAGCGGGCTGTGTCCCTGTCCGCTCTGCATAGCGGACAGATCTCCCGCTGAGCAGGTGGATCTGCTGTACTGAGCTCACCCATGTGAAAGGGCTCTTACTAATGACTTTTTTTTTTCCAACTTTTTTTTGTACAGGTACAATTTTATTTTTTAAATTTTTGTTATTTATTTATTTATTTTTATTTGGGGGGGGGGCTTTGGAGAGACATTAGGGGTCTAAACAGACCTCTATCTCTCACTGTCTGTGTTCTTTCAGGAAAGGAAGGGGGCTGATAAACACGTTTACCAGCCCCTCCCCATCCAGCAGCCTCCCGCACTAGCAGTGCCTGCAGCTGGCGGCAGGGGCCGGTGAGAGAGCTGGGCTGGCCAGCAACTGCATGGAGCAGACCACCCTCTCTTCCCCACTAGCAGAGGCTGCATCCAGTGGAAGGGGGAGGTGGGAGAGCTGGTCAGCAGCTGCATGAAGCAGCCCCCTGCTCTCCATCCATCCAGATCTCCCACATCAGCAGAGAATGCAGCTGATGAGTAGGAGAGGTGGGAGAGCTGGCCAACAGCTGCATGGAACAGCAGGAGGGGGAAGTAGGAGTGCCAGCCAGCAGCTGCATGGTACAGCCCTCTCCTCTCTCCATCCATCAAGATCTCCCGCACTAGCAGCGGCTACATTGTCTACTTCACTGATTTTCAGCTTCCTGGGAGGATCAGCCAGGCATGGCATATATATAGTTACATTGGTCCAGAGGTGTCTGTACAGAGGTCGCCATTTGACCCAGCCCCATTCTCCAGGAGGATTGTGCGCCCCCTGTATACCTGAATTGGAGGGCGGTGGGGGAGGCAGCATGTGGAGGAACTGATCCCTCTATGTAATCGCTGAATGCCCGCTTCTTCTCCTCTGCATGCAGCTCACGCCGCCTCCCTATCCCTGTCCTGCTGCCCCAGGCCCCTGTGTGCTTTCCTGCCCCAGGATGGAGAGCAGACAAGGGCCCGTCCTTGTCTCGGTGAATAGACAAGTTGAGGCATAGTAAAATCTGTTTGCTATGCTTTCATTTATGAATGAATGGCAAGCTCTGTACAGAGCTATTCCTGTCCATTTATTCTGAGGCTGCAGAGAAAGGGACTGATGAATCTATCCTCAGTTCTTTTCTCTGTCTCAAAAGGGAGACATCAGGGGTCAGTTTAGATGCCTGACATTTCACGAAAACCTGCCAAAGGGGGTCCTAAAAAAATATGTAAAAATAATAAAAAATACAATTGTAAAAAATAAAAATAAAATAATAAATAAAATGGTAAAAAAAAGAAAAAAAAAACTGCTAACACCACTGGGTCACAAAGGTCACACTTTCAACTGTACTCTGGTGTTCCACCACAGCGGAGAGGGACCCCAAGACAACAGGAAGGTGGCCTGCTGTGAGACTGTAAAAAAAAAAGGGTCCCACGATGGGAGTAAAAGGACCTTGGGATCAGTGGTAAGGGCCCTGGTCGGGGGCGAGGGGGCCCTTTATGGTTTCTTGCGCTGGGGCCCTAAAGGTTCTAGTTATGCCTCTGCATTGGTCCAACCTAGACCAAGGTATCTACTGTAAGTACAATATAACCATGCCTGGGATTATTCTTTAACTAAACCAAACCTGAGGATGCATGCTGGTAAATTAATTGTCTCCTGTCTAAAACTGTTACTAGTATGACATTCTACTTAGTGTGTCTAAGATGACTGGTTTGCTATCTGCTCCAACAGCAAAGTGCTTTGAGTCCCCAGGGAGAAAAGCACCATATTTATGGACTTAACAAATAAATTTAAATTTGGTGTCCCCTGCTGTACTAAAGAGTTACATTTATAACATGACTGAGAAACACTGATCACTGTTGATTTGAACATTAATTACGGTTGAATATTGCATATTCTTAAATGTACAAGCAGCGTGTGGTACAAAAGCCTGTTGGAAAATAAAAACAGATTTCTTGTGTGCAATGAATAACTATTACACAGAACAGGTCAAAAGAGTAAGGAAGAGTAGCAGACTCATCATGTAGTCAGTACAGAAAAAGTACACATTAAAACGAGAACTGACATAAGGAAGTCATGGGAAATTGTTGAGCAAGGTGGGGCTTTTGAGGAAAGGCAGAGCATATATAAAGCCTCACATTCTATAAAATCTCAGTCTCAGATCATCAGAGCCTGATCCTGCACCTGGTGAGTAGTCTGCAAAACAATACTGCACACACCTACTTTAAATTATATAATACAGTTGAGACATTTATAATCATTTTTCTGGATCTTCTAGATTATTCGGAAAGGAGTTATGGGATCTCTTATTTTGCTAAAGTTTCTCAGTAATTCTGAAATGTTTTTACTGCTATCAGGGTCGACATGTATAGTGCATTGTTCTATTCATGCTAGAGTGTGGTGTAGTTATTAACTTGTGGTATATAACAATTGAATGTTATTATACATTGTGTTAACTGGTAAGTAGAGTTTGTCGTATTTAGAATAGTAATTTCCAACTTTGAAGTTTCCAAGTCACATCATGAATACTTGCTATGACTTTTTTTTCCCTAAACGTTTCTGTAGTACCTCCTTTTTCATTTATTTCTTTTTTTCCTGTTATTCTCACAAAGTAAAGCAGGTCAGACACAGCCTTAGAACTGCCACCTACAATGTATCATTGAGAAGTGCTGCTGACCTATGATTGATGACTGTTTTCAATGTGGGAAAACAACACCTGTGAATACAAACTTTTATACAGCCTGTACAGTCGTATACAGCAATCATTTACGCAGTGATCATATTTGTGAGGTTTATTATCACAGTTCCAAGCCATAATTGGCAATCCGATTAAAATCTGCAACTCAATAAACACTCTTTGAAGTTTTAATAAATGCTCAATAAATATGATTTATTCTGAATTCTTTAGTTTGAAAATTAGCGACTAAGCCACACATTAGTACATTTACCAGGTGGTAACAAAGCTGATAATATGTACTAAATTTGTGTGAAAATATGAACCTATATCTAATAAACATAAACTTACAATCTTTTATTCCCTAAGGCTGGATTCACACCTACTGTATGCATTTTTAGTGCTTTTTGCATTTTGCAGATTTGCACTACAGAACGTGTTCCATAGGAAACCATGTTAAATGGACTGTAGTGCAAATCTGCAAAATGCAAAAAGCACTAAAAATGCACAGGTGTGAATCAAGCCTAAAGCTTGCTAATGGATATATTCTCTAAGAGAAAATTGGCTAACAAATTTTGCATAGAATTCACATTTTATGTTTTTAGTCACATACTGTGTAGGTGTGCCCCAAATAACTGACATCCAAGCCTGCAATGGAAAGTTATATATTTTTGTTAGCACACAAGTGAACTGAATAAACATAAAAAAAAAAAAAATTGAATCATTTATGGCAATGGTTCTCAACTCCTGTGCTCAGGACCCACTAACAGACCAGTTTTTAAGTATTACCTTGGGGAGATGCAGACTAGAATACTGCAATCACTGAGCAGCAAATGGTATCACCTGTGATGTATTTCAGTTATCTTGCAAACCTGGCCTGTTAGTGGGTCCTGAGGACAGGAGTTGAGAACCACGGATCTATGGGCTGCTTAAGTGTGCAGAAATCTTAGGTTTCTCTAGATGTGGTCACAGTGAGGTTAACAAGACCCATATTAAGCGTTCTAGCTGCATTGTGTGATTTCATGAGGTGTACATTCTTAGGAGGAAGTGTAAGCATCCAGACACTAGAGAAAGTAATTATGTACTAAATTTGTGTGAAAATATGAACCTATATCTAATAAACATGAACTTACAATCTTTTATCTTGGGGAGGGGCAGACTAGAATACTGTAATCACTGAGCAGCAAATGATATCACCTGTGATGTATTTCAGTTATCTTGCAAACCTGGCCTGTTAGTGGGTCCCTAGGACAGGAGTTGAGAACCAATGCTCTATGGGCTGCTTAAGTGTGCACCAATCTTAAGTTTATCTAGATGTGGTCACAGTGAGGTTAACGAGATCCATATTAAGCGCTCTAGCTGCATTTTGTGATTTCATGAAGTGTACATTCTTAGGAGGAAGTGTAAGCATCCAGACACTAGAGAAAGTAATTAGATGCAGATAACCGATTGATAAGGTATTTCTATGATGCGTCAGTTGTACTAGACACGGTGACTCTATGTTGCATAATATGTATCATGATTCAAATTCCATGATCATTTTGGTGCTGTAGTGTTTAGAGCAATCATTTGGGAGTCAAGTAGATTAAGAGCTGAAAAGTAATGACCAAGCCCTGATATAGTAAGCAATGAAAACACAATTTATTGCACCAAAACAATTATCCATGAGTACACTTCTATTTAAAACCTGTAGGTTTTCTAAGTACACAATTTTATACTTGTGTACACGTTTTCACTTGACATGGATAAAAGATAAAGATAATGGATAAAAAAAATGTGTTCTTATTGCATGTTTTCTTCGTGTTTGAAAGTTGGGGTGCCAATGAAAATGAATGTTAAGGCACAGCAACATTCTTGTACAGTGCATTAATACAAGCTTCAACACGCATCTACAAGCATGAATATGATCTTACACCTAAATCTTTACTGTAAGGTTAACACACACTTAACCTAATTGGAAAATTGCAATTTCAGAATAAATATTTTAACGTGATTGGTGGCTGCAAAGTGTTAAAGTTATTAATAGTGACACAATAATACATCAATATGTTAGTACCTGCTAAAACACTTAGTGCTTTCTTCAATACATTTTTCAGAATGTTAAAGCACTAGCACTGATATGAAGGCCCATAATGGGTTTTTGAGACTTGAAAACTTGGGAATTGTTCTTGGTGAATAGGACGAGTATTCACTATGCAATGGCAGTATCCAGAAAGGAGTCTGTGGGCAAGTCTGAGTCTTCTAAATACAGTTTATGAGATATTAGCTAATACAGTTCTGATTTAATCCAAGAGGTGTTGCTGTAGTTTCAGATAAATTTAGACAGTCTCTTGTGACACACGATAATTACAAACATTTTAATGACTAATGCTTTCTATCTTGTGTTACGTCATCAGAACAAGAGAAATGCCTGACTGCTTAGAGCTAATACAACATGCTGTATCTAAAATATCTACTAGTTTTACTGCTGCCATATGGGAGAGAGATAAGAAAAGTTTATGTAATCTGCTTATATAGCACTGAAAAAAATACAATCACCTTAGCTACATGGAACCACCACATTAGTTGCCAGTTTGTTGGGAACATGAAAAAACAGCATTTTTTTTAATGTTTTTTGTTCTCAGTATAAATTGGTATTTATGTATGAAAGTCACAAAGTGGGGATGAGAAAATTTGCTTGGGTTCAATACATGAACAGTTTCGTAAATCTTGTGCAAAATTAGCAAACTTTGTGGGCAAACCCTATTGAATGACTCACCTGGACATCCAATCATTTCAATTGATCGCTTGCAGAAAGGATATGTGAATATGTTGATAGAGTTTTATAACCTTTTGTCTGCAATCAGTTGTTATTTGTTAAAGACAGTTTGCATCTTTTGACTTTGTTACATAATATGACTCTACCAGCAAATACCTTACTAGTTACTTAGGTCCTCTCTGCTCAGAGTGGACCAAAAACTGATCAATCAGTGGTCATGTGATTTCTCAGTTCTCTCAGAGCTGGCAGGGGACAGCTGCAGCATCACACCGCTGCTGCAGCCATAAAAGTGAATACAAATGTTAGTTTTTTTTATTCCCACACTTCTCCTTTAATACATTTTTGCAAACCAAAGTCAAAAGACTCCGGCTTATAATGGCAATCAGCAATGACTTCTAACTTCTCTAAATCAACCTTTTAGAAGGTGGTATGTTTGATAAGCACCACTTGACGGCATAGTGTTTTTTGCTAGTGAGTCTCATAATTGTATAGAGAAACCACAGCATGTGTGTAAGACAGAAAAGCCTGCCTGTGCCTAAATACTTTTAGCTTGCAAAATGCTAATAGTTTGGGTAAGAGTAATGCATAGACTTCTAGCAGAGTCTGCAGTTATTAATGATAAATATAAACTGAGAATTGTAATCCTAAACTACTAAAGTGAACAGACACTTGGTAAGACTATTGAATTGCACATGGTAACATTTGAAACAACGTAAAACAATAGTAGTGACTTATTATTTAAGCATGTTTTTGCGAAAGAATTTGGCTAAGAAAGTGTTCTGAATAATAAGATTAACATCCTATTAAAGTTGTCTTCTTTTTCTTTTTATTATTTAGGTAAACCTGTGGTTACAAGAAAATTGCCACCATGAATGACTCTGATTCCAATTTTTCCTGCTACCATCCATCCATTGTGGAGTATCGTTACTTTGCTGTGACATGGGGTATTATTGTGACTTTGGTGGGGACACTTGGCAATGTGCTGACAGTAATTGCATTTGCACTAGACAAAAAGCTACAAACTCGCTTTAACCTACTCATCATCAATCTGACTTTGGCTGACATCTTGTACTGCTTATTTCTCCAGCCTTTTTCAGTAGACTCATACCTCCACCTTTATTGGAGAAGTGGAGCCACCTTCTGCAGGGTCTTTGGAATGTTGTTGTTTGTATCCAATTCGGTATCCATTCTGAACTTGTGTCTTATTGCTGTTAGTCGGTACATCCTCATTACCAACAACAAACTGTTTGATCGAATATTTTCCAGACTGGGTACAACTCTTATCATGCTGTGCACATGGGTGATTGGGTTTGCAAGTTTTGCCCCCCTTTGGCCAGTCTTCGTCTTAGTGCCCAAGGTCTGTACCTGTAGCTTTCATCGTATAAAGGGCAGGCCTTACACCACCATATTGATGGGATTTTACTTTGTGGTGGGCCTAGGATGTGTTGGGGTCTTTTACTACCTGATTCATCGTAAAGTCAAATCTGCTGCCAAGGCTCTTGACCAGTACAAACTCGGCAATGCCAAAAAGGTGAAATCAAGTGATTCTGGAGTGAACTCAAGTGTGGTCGGCAAGTTTCATGACCTAGAAGACAGTGGAGTGGACACTGCAGCATCTAGTGAGGTAATCTCAGAACATCTTTCATCCTCAAAGGCTACTAACACCTCAAATTCTACTGATTATGTGAAATCAGTAGCTGCACCACAGCCAAAAGACACTGGGTCAGATTTCAAAAAGGTCACCCGTATGTGTTTTGTTGTCTTTCTCTTTTTTGTTATCAGCTATATTCCATTTATGCTGCTCAACATTTTTGATGCCAAAAACAAAGCACCGCAAGTGCTTCACATGATTGCTGCAAACCTGACGTGGTTAAATAGCTGCATCAACCCCATACTCTACGCAGCCATGAATCGCCAGTTCCGTGATGGTTATAAACGAGTTTTGTTCCTTGTCATTAACAAATTCAGAAGAACGTAAGAAATACAGCAGCTTTTTAAAAACTGGACCCTTCACTGTTAATTATGGAACACATTTGTATCAACTGAATATGAAGCACACATTTCATGACTTCTTTTCCCACTATGGGACAAACATGAATGTATAAAAAATATTTCTTTAACTTTTTTCTGCCAGTATTAGGAGTGATTTTTTTTAAATATGAACTATGGATATCTTTCTTTTTTATATTGCTGTACAGTTATTTAAATAATATTCTAAACATGTTTATGTAGACCTATACCTATACCGCATTATAAAAATCAGGCAGACAAAACAAAATACAGGAATGTGATTCTGGCATTCTAAATCATTACTATTTTCAGCTTCTATTGTATGATTTACTGCATGGCATAGTTTATAGTGGTCTGCCAGTTTTGAGCATTGATATTAGAACAGATTTAAGGCAAGATCACATGGTACCATTATTAGGCTAATTTCAGGTGGGCAACAAGGTATGAAAGGATGTACTAAGCTGAACATTCAATTGAATAGCTTTGTCTGGTAAAAAAAAAATACCCACAACACACCACATTCGCAGACCTCGTGACCTATGCCAGTGGAATAGGACACATGATGGAGACCAGAGTGCTGTACACTTGATATTTTAAATATTTTTAGGCCACGTATATTATCTGTCTGATTATTTATTGCTGGCATATGTTTTGGGCATAGATAAGCACTATATTTATTTTATTTTGCTCTGTGCACTTATGTATATAAAATAAGCTATAAACTAGCTGTATGTATATATTGTAATAAAGGTTTTTATTCTTATCACCTGTACGTTTTTTTTTTTCTTTCTTTTTTTTTAGAGGACAATGAGCAATGTAATCATATAGCAGTTAGTACATTCATTGGAAAGTAAGAATATATATTGACAATGAAGTTCAAGGGAATGTGTCATCAAACAGCTCAATTCACAGTTAAAATACTCTTGTGTGTAGATGGTCTTAACAGCCAGAAAAATGGGGAATTTGGTTTAACTATTTTTTTTAAATCTAGACACCCCTATCAGCGAGGAAAACAAGGTTGTTTTGTCTACTGCAGTTAAAGCAATAGAGCATAGTACAAGACCACCCCAGACTGTGATTAGATAATGAAGGGGCACCTGTATGCTCTCCCCTCCTATCAGCTGGCTTATGTAGAAAAGTCTGATTTACAACAATGTCATTCTGCAAACAAACACAATACATTTAATGTTTTTTTTTGTTTTGTTTTTAAGGGAAACTATTGTAGTTTTGCCAAATTTTATTTTTAAATTTCATATGTTTTTCTTAGAAATGTGGGATAATAAAAAAGAAAGCACAGCAGGATCTGACTGCCCTGAGACCTACTTTGTCTGACTGAAACCTCAGACATAGCTGTCATTAGGCCTGCAAACAATAAGATTTTCGCAACAATGAAGCAAATGCAGACAGAGAAAAACATACGAAAAAGAACCCCAAACGCCACCTGCTGGTTGAATGGAGGTCAACAAAAATATTTTTAATGTTTTATTTTTCAGTTCTGACCATAATAAATAACTTATCCCCCTTAATGGATACATACCTGATTTCAATTGTGTATTTAACATCTGTCTTAAGTTCTGCTTTAAAGTAGACCTCTGCTGAACATTACTCATTCAGTTTTGTAGGGTATAAAATAGGTAATCTTGCTTTTGAAAGCTGTGAATAGCTGACAAGCTGAAACTAACCTGCTATTTTCCTTACCTTCCTTCCTTGCCTTGTTTGATAGTCTTGTTGATGCTGTGTTTCTTACACAGTCAATAATACATTTTTAATAAATAGTAATATTAGTATTATGTAATAAAAGGTTAAATACTAGTTAGTGATATATGTCCCATGGAACCTTGTGATATGTATTTCACATATTTAAAGAGTACTTCAATATTGTGTAAAACCTACAAACAATATAGAACTGTTACTGCCACAGAGTTGTTTATTCCTTACTTATACTTATTCTAGACTATTTTTGGTTGGAAACATTAAAGTGGTTCTAAAGGCAAAAGTTTTTTTTACCTTAATGCATTCTATGCATTAAGATGAAAAAACTTTCAACGCTTGTCTCTTTCTCTCCCCCCCCCCCCCCATCCCTCACCCTTCATATCCTTAAACACTTATCTGAGTCCTCTCTTGATCCACCTCTGTCTGGTGTGCAGCAGCGTTGCGCTTCTCTTCCACAAATTCACAGATGTCACTGAGAGTAGAAGGAGCCACGGGCTCCTGCTACTGTCAGTCAAATCCTGTGAGGAGGGAGCAGGGGCAGAAATTAGGAGGGTGCCCACACAAGTGCCCCTACAGCAGCTGGCTTGAGAATAGGAAATGCTGGGAGCAATGGTGAGGGACCCCTCTGTGCAATTCCAATGGACAGAGCAGGTACGTATAACATGTTTTTTCTTTTTATGTAAAAAATAAGCTTTACAACCACTTTGAACATACAAATAGGCATTTGTAGGAAACGTGCAGAGGAAAAACAGTACATTTTATGCAGGAAATGTCCACAGTTAGAACCAATCTAGAACCACTGTGCTACAAGGTAAGTGAGTGTATCCCCTAATCCACCAAATTGCTCACAATCTATATGGACTTTTGTGATGTCTTTTTTCAACCTGACTAATTATGTAACCATATTATATACCTACCAAACACTGCACAGAAAAATGCCAAACTCAGCATGTTAAAGGTAATAATAATCTTTTATTTGAAACATATTGGTATTGTACAATATGGACAGAAGGTGTTATGGTGTATTACTTGTCTTCTTTGTATACTTTAAACATGTTTTAAATAAACTAGTATTATCCTTAACAGATGGAAATATGGGGGCTTGTTTTATTTGTACAGATTTATCTCAAGAGGCCCAGCATGCTCTGAATTCTTAGAAACTGGAAACATTTAAAAAGAATTACCGGCTCTTAACTATAAATTGTACTAACCATCCTTTAAGGACACACATATTTAATGTAGCACACTAGATCTAATTGAAATAAAAATAAAAACATCCATACTACTGTGAATTGTTCATTTGAATTCCTGGTTTGGAGTCTAGTATAGATGCACTTGAAGTGTTGCTAAACTCAGGACCCTGCATTCACTATATCTGGTTTCCCACAGTACACAGAACATGGAAATGCAAATATAAACAGATAAATACACTTTTTTTAAATCAGCAGTTAGAGCAGTCTTGTGACATGTATCATTGTCTGCTTAAAGCTTGTAGGAGGAGTTTTCATTCTCCCCTGACACTCTGTCTAGACATGTCTGCACAGTGCTGATTGGCCCTGTGCTGATCACCTACACTCTCCCAAGAGAAAAAACAAACTCTCTAGCAATACACAACAAACTGAGCATGTGCAGCCTGAGGGTAAGGAGTAGCAAGGTCCTGCCAATAGTATGCTGCCACTCTCTCCCAGTTTCCTCACTGTAGTTCTGCTCAGCCAGATGTTGTCTATTCCAAGTCTTCTAATATACCTCACATAATAAGACTCTCTCACAGGCATCCAAGACCATACACAGTGAGCTAGAGCAGTGGTCACCAACCCTGTCCTCAGGGCCCTCTAACAGGCCAGGTTTGCAAGATAACTGAAATACATCACAGGTAGGGTTGTCACCTGTCTGGAATTCATATGGACAGTTTGGGTTTAGAATCATGTATCCGGTTTCAAACTGCCTGAAACCTGGACACATTATTCACACTGGACTATGGCCTCCCAGCAGGGTTGCTGGCTCCAATTTTCTAAGCTGAGAGTGTCAGTTACGCTCTCTTTCACACTGCCCAAAGCCAGCACTAACCATCCCCCCACATACAGATGGAAGAGGAGAGAGGGCTCAATCTGCTCCTCTTCCTTCTGCCGATAGGAGGCACAGTGTAGGGGATTGGAGTATGGGCAGACACAGAGGGATAGGCCTCTTATACCTCTGTGTCTGCCCACACTCTAATCCTCGGCATGTGCCTTAGAAAAGGAAAGTGGGGGCTGGAAATTTTGAAGTCCAGCAGCCTCAGATACATCTGGATGAGAGGTGCTGACTGCCAAGGCGTGATTGAACTCACCATCCATCCCTGTCTGTGACGAAAGTCTACCCCCTTCTCTCTTCTGTTTCTGAGTGAGTACACTAAGATTAATCAGGCTTCTCAGAGCACCCCTTATATCACAGTTCCCTTTACACCAGAGGCCACAGTGTTCCCCCTTACATCAGAGTCCTCTCAATGCATCAGAGTACTCAGTGTTCCCCCTTAAATCAAGGTTCCCAAAGCATACCTTATGTTAGAGTCCCTAGAGTTCTCCCTTACATCAGAGTCTGCAGAGTTCCGGTTTATAGTGTAAGGGAACTCTGCGAGTTCAGATGTAAAAGGGGAACTCTGTGAATTCAGATATAAAAGCGGAACTTTGTGGATTCAGATGTAAAAGGGGAACTCTGTGGATTCAGATGTAAAAAAATGCTGTGCGCCGCTAAAGTGTTTGGGTTTGACTTAAAAAAAAAGGTGGCAACCCTATTCACAGGTGATATCATTTTCTGCTCAGTAATTGCAGTATTCTAGTCTGCATCTCCCCAAGGTAATACGTACAACCAGGCCTGTTAGTGGGCCCTGAGGACAGTGTTGATGAGCACTGAGCTAGAGGACCTGAAGAAGGCCAGGGGTAGACTCCTACTACTCCTCAGATGTTCTGTGCCTCTCTTCCCGTAAATTCAACCCTGCACAGAGCAGGGGTTACATCTTTTTTAGATTTGGGGTGTCCTGCTCCCATACCCCAATAAACCTGGGCCCCAACCACAGCTAGCTCTTATAGGGACACTATCTTACATCACTACAAGAGGGGTTACTCTAAAAGGGAAGCTAACAGCTACTTAAGCTCTTCCCTTTACTATTTCATAATGGCAACTGAGCCACCTACCAGAAGGCAAGCTAACTGTACCTGCCAACATGCATATGCAGGGCAATACAGATAAAAATACAAAAGGAGTCCACAGCAAACGTTTAAGCTAGCCAGCCAAAAAACAAAAACAAACATCTGAGAAGGTAGCCAAAGGGTGGCACTCCAGATCTGAAATTCCTAGTAGTACGTCACTAAGTTCGTGTTTGTTGGCTGAAAATTGTGTACAGTTTGTATGCAAGACAAGTTCCTGCCACATGCCCCTTTGGAAAAAAGTCTGACACTTTGTCTGCCGAAAATCCAATCGTGTGTGTACGAGGCTTAACTCCAAACTATCAGAGTTGGCACTGAAAATCTCCACTGTGTGTCTAACCAAATCCAAAATCTATTTGTACTGTTTTGTAGAGCCAAAAAAAAAAAAGTTTTACCTGTACATGCACTTTATATAAAACACAACATTCCATATTTGGTGACTTAAAAACTGTATTAGCAAACTGTCATTTCGATCAAATTGTTGATTCAAACAATAATGCTTAATTTTCATGTGTCTGTTGACTTATAACACAATACAAGAACCGGCTACTGTGTGGAAAAAAAAGAAGTTCTAAAGGAATTTCAAGACTGATTAAATGGAATGAGAATTATGTGAAGAGGACACACTAAAATTCTTACATGCTTCTAGAAGAACCAATCTATGACTGCTAATTGAGTTTACATGTATGATTTTCATGTTAGATTATTTTTATTTTAGTTGTATTTAAAATGTATATGTTTTTAACTGATTTTTCCTTATCTGCTTCTTTTAAAAACACAAAGCAGCCAAAGCACAGGAATGAATGAAAACACTGTAACATTTATTTAACGCACGTTAACCAGACTCACATTGGGGTAAAAGAGGTGCAGCTTAAACCGTCAAGGCAAGATGCAGTGGGATTAATTTACTAATACTATAGCACTCAGAATCTGGTGCAGCTGTGCATGGCAGCTAATCAGCTTCTAACTACAGCTTGTTCAATTAAGCTTTGGCAACAAAACATGCAAACTGATTGGTTTTCATGCAGGGCTGCACCAGAGTTTGTATTCTTCAGTCTTAGTTTATGTTCTACAGTGTGTCCAGGGCCGCTGATAGAAATCATGAGGCCCCGTACAGCCTACCTGATGGGGCCCCGTTCAGCTCCACCCTGGCCCTGTCCCTGGTCCCTCCTTCAGTCCCACCCCTGGCCCCACCCATTGCCCCTCCCCAGACCTCGCCTTGAAACGATTGGAGGGGTATGTATTGCAGAGTATTGGCGGGGGTATGTATTGCAGAGTATTGGCGGGGTAAGTATTGCAGAGTATTGGCAGGGTAAGTATTGCAGAGTATTGGCAGGGTAAGTATTGCAGAGTATTGGCGGGGTATGTATTGCAGAGTATTGGCAGGGTATTGGCAGGGTAACTATTGCAGAGTATTGGCAGGGTATTTATTGCAGAGTATTGGCAGGGTAAGTATTGCAGAGTATTGGCGGGGTATGTATTGCAGAGTATTGGCGGGGTATGTATTGCAGAGTATTGGCGGGGTAAGTATTGCAGAGTATTGGCAGGGTAAGTATTGCAGAGTATTGGCGGGGTAAGTATTGCAGAGTATTGGCAGGGTAAGTATTGCAGAGTATTGGCGGGGTATGTATTGCAGAGTATTGGCAGGGTAAGTATTGCAGAGTATTGGCAGGGTAAGTATTGCAGAGTATTGGCGGGGTAAGTATTGCAGAGTATTGGCAGGGTAAGTATTGCAGAGTATTGGTGGGGTATGTATTGCAGAGTATTGGCAGGGTAAGTATTGCAGAGTATTGGCGGGGTAAGTATTGCAGAGTATTGGCAGGGTAAGTATTGCAGAGTATTGGCGGGGTAAGTATTGCAGAGTATTGGCGGGGTAAGTATTGCAGAGTATTGGCGGGGTAAGTATTGCAGAGTATTGGCAGGGTAAGTATTGCAGAGTATTGGCGGGGTATGTATTGCAGAGTATTGGCAGGGTATGTATTGCCGAGTATTGACAGGGTATTGGCAGGGTAAGTATTGCAGAGTATTTGCAGGGTATTGGCAGGGTATGTATTGCAGAGTATTGGCAGGGTATTGGCAGGGTATCTATTGCAGAGTATTGGGTATTGGCAGGGTATTGGCAGAGTATGTATTGCATTTGCAGATGTTGAACTTCAAGCCCCCCCAAGCAAGCATACACCTCACCTTGTCACCTGTAATTGTCCACAAGATCTCGACTCGATCGATTCGCCCGGGCCCTGGTCTCTCTGCTCGCCTGAGTCGCCTCTCACTCTGCTACTAAGTTCTTGTCACGCGGAGAGAGAGAGAGAGGATTGGGAATATCACTCTGCAACACCATTATATGCTGTTCGGGACTTGTGCAGTGTGCGGAGCAGGTGCAGAAGACGTATTCTTCCACACCCGAAATACAGGAAAGAGTCCCTCCCCTGCAGCCGCATACTGGAATGAACACAGCGCATAGCACATTAAAAAAAAAAAAAAAACTTTACCAAACAAGGGTGGGGGGTGAGGTTGTCAGCACTGATCAGTGGAGGAGGAACTTTTTTTTTTATACATAAAATTTTGCAGTTCAGGTTGCCCGGGCCCCCCTGCTGGTCAGGCCCGGTACAGCAGGGCCAGTTGTACTGGCCTATCAGCGGCCCTGAGTGTGTCAGGTTAAAAGAAAAAGCAGCTGGAGATCAGCACCACCCCATTAGACTGTTGAATCTGTTTCTTCCATGCAAACCCTACCTACTGAGCAACTTACCTATTAGAACATTATCTTTTCGATTAAGAACATTGTTACCTTTTTTCTATATACTAACCATACCACATCTTTTTTTTTATATATTAGCTCACCAAAAAACTATTTCTGTATGCGGATCTCCCCAGTCCTTTAGATTTAGACTGTGACTTTGTACTTTTTTCATTATCATCCTAAGTGGATCTTCCGAGTGCAGGGGATTTGTACTTTTCTTATGGTATATCTGCTTCTTTTACTAATTTTAGCCAAATGAACAGAAAATATTGGGTGCACCCATTATGCTAGTGTCACAGAGCATTATGGATTTTATAAAATTTTTAATTCTGGACATAATAAATAAAGTAATTATATAAAGCACTATATATTCTCCTTAATTATGTATAAAGTAAAAACTTTTTTTTCCCACTTTGAATAGCTGAAGCCACTGTGTGTTTATGTGCCATCCATGTCCCATTAGGTAGATTTCCCTTTACTTCCAGTCCTATAGAGACAATTCAATGTGAGAATAAGTCTTTCCAAAGTCATTAGGATGCCTTCATAAATGTTTGTCACCCAAACAAATGTTCCCAATAAACTTTTTTCCCTGTTTTGGTGACAAGTTGAATAGGTATCATCATATCCACTCAGACAAGTACATAATATGACCATGTGTTAGTTCCCATTGTAACACTGGCGTCAATAACTTCGGTAGATATGATTACGAGGGCATTTGAGTGCACAAATATATGCAGGCATAGGAATCTCTTGCAACATCAAGCACTGTTGACAATATGTCCACATAATGCATTTCAACAAGTAATTTTCAATAGTCATAAACTTAGAATGTCACTATAACTGCATTGGCAGAGCATCAACATATTAAAAAACAAAAACACAGGAAGGACCTAAACTTTCTTCCATCCCGTTATAAAGTCCTACTGTACTAGATGAACACTGATTAAGGGTTAAATATTGCACCACTTATGACACAACAATAAAGGAGAGCAACACCAAAAATTCAAACATTACGCATACAAAAAAAGAAAAGACTTGCAAATTATGTGAAATCCCAGATTTACTGAATATATATATATATATATATATATATATATATATATATATATATATATATATATATATATATCAGAGATAGAAAACGGTTTAAGTTCTATTGAAGAAACTATTTAGACATTACTAACATCCGAAAACCATTCATAGAGTCTGTAGTCTTCCTTTGTCCTGCAAGAATTGAGAACAGAAATGTAATTCAGCAACATTTAACTGACTTAAAAAGGTTGCAGAAGTAAAATGTTTGAGCTTCCCTCCTAGAAACAGATGGTTAGGTACATACTTATTAAAACGTGTTTGCCTAGAACTAATTCCTAAGAACATTTATATTTTTAAGCGCACTTTTGCCTTTTTTCTAAATTCAGAGGATGTTTAATATCAATTTGGTGCCACACATCTTTAGCTTAAACGCAATATATATATGTCAGTAAGAAGATATTTTACTTTACCATGATTAAGAAAGACTGTGCTCAGATCTTTAAACCAGCTTGCTTTTCAAAATAAAAGAAAAAATAATAATAATTTCCAGGAATATACAGATGGAGATCTCCCCGCTCCATCTGCACATTTGCCATTTTGGAAAGGGGAGGGAAAGTTGGCTTGACACAGTGACAGTGTGTGAAACCTTAGAACCCACAACAGACAAACAGTATGCACTTTATGACTCTTGTCACATTTCAAAGAAACAAGTAAAGATACATTCATACATTATCTTTCCTCTCTCATCCTCTACTTACTTAAAACTCCTCATATGCTATTTAATACAAGTAAAAATACAACTAAACACCTTGTTGAGGTCTGATCTGTAAACAAAATGTAGGCTGTGCATGAGGACACTGCTCAGTTATCTAATAATTAAACAGCTCATACTTATTAATGCAAAATATATTGATGACATTGCACAAAAGGCATCCCATAATTTTAGATCTAAAATTCCCTCTGGGGGAATTTCCCATACAAATCCCAATGATTTATGACGCCAGACAAAATCTTGAGACCCATATTTTCTGTGACAAATTGTTTAAGGACTTAACCTTAAACTCCTGGAGGTACCTGAAGTCTTCCCAGAAGACTCCTCAACACTGGAAGAAGCATCCTCCTTCCTCCTTCTTCTGTCAGCCAATTCATGGTTCGCAGCCCTCTATGAATTCTTCTTTCTAAAATACTGCACCATCTCCTAAAATTTGACCAGCACCTCCAACAACCGGACCACAGACAGAGGTCCCTCAATTATCAGGGATATCACTAGCACTGAGTTAAAATAAAGCTTTTTCTATTCATGTGCAATCAGAGACTTATGCCGCGTACACACGGGCGGACTGTATGGCCTACTTAGTCCGTCGAAACACATTTCAGCGGACAGTCCACTCATGTGTGGGCTTCAGCTGACTATTTCAGCGTGAAGTCTGGCGTACTAAGTATTTCGGATTTTTCGAAATTCTGTCCGTCATACTTTGGTTTCAGCGGACAATCCGCTCATCAGTAGGCTAGTTCGACGGACTAAGAATGGCGCATGCTCAGAAAGGATTTACACGGCGGAAGGGTGCATTGCTGTGTATTGGACTTCCTATTTCTAGTCCCGTCGTACGTGCTGTACACGTCATCCCGCAAGCTTTCGACGGACTGTTTGTGCATCCGTGTGTGGTCAAGTCCGTTCATTCGAAAGTATGACGGGCTGTCCGTCGGATTGTATGACGGACTAAGTAGGCCATACAGTCCGCCCGTGTGTACGCGGCTTTAGAGGAATTAGCAAGAGTCACTGTGGAAAAATCTGTAACGGAGAGAGAGTTAAGGAAGTATTCTGAATTTATTCCCACAATTGTGTCAGGCTTTTCATAAATGCAAAACATGGAGTCATTGAGGGATCTAGGCCAATGTTTCCACACTTGGGGAACACACAGATGTGTGCTGCATATTTGTCACAAGGCCACTCTGTATTCACTCTGCTGCTAAACCCACACTGGGCATAACAGCTTATTTGCATTCAATACCTACACACAGTCTGAGGGAACTTTTATGAAGATCACCTTTATGCAGATCCACATACCACCGACAACAAAATTGCTTAGGAGAGTAAGACAGCAGAAATTGCTGCTTGACATTAACCAAAGCCTTAGCCAAATGGCCTTCTAAAGAGAGTTTCACATGGGCTGAACTTATGAACAGACTTTGGGACCCACTGGTAGTTTATGTCGCATGATATATAACACATTAATTTATTTAATGAGTTTCCCATCAGAAATCTTGTCAGATGAGATAGACCTTAGGAAAATTTAAGCACAACAGCAGGTATGGCTGTTCCGAGAGATACCACCCAAATATGATTCCCACCTGGGACTGCTGTGTACCCTTACAGAATTTCAGAATCAAGCACTACACACATTGAACAATTAACAATCGTGACCAACTATAAGTCCCTTGCTCTCCAGCTGAAGCTGTTTGCAGCTAGATCAAAGTCTTATGCATTCAAGCCTTGAAATAAGGCTTTAGCGTTTACACAGTCTAAACCCTGATTACCAAACATGTACAATCAGCAATCGTACAATCAGCAATCATGATCAACTCTGTACCCCCTTGCTCCCCAGTTGAAACTGTTTGCAGCTGAGTCACAATCTTATGCATTCAAGCCTGGAAATTAGAATGTATATTTTTCACACGGTCAAAACTATAACTTTCATACACATTTCCGGAATTAGTAAAAACAAAGAAACAAAACATTTATCCACTGTCAAGAGAGATTGGTTCAAAACAGCATACAGTGCCTTGCGAAAGTATTCGGCCCCCTTGAACTTTTCAACCTTTTGCCACATTTCAGGCTTCAAACATAAAGATTAGTGATGGCCGAACGGTTCGCCCGGAGGTCGTTTCACTGCGAATTTCGGCTGTTCGCGGTCCGCCCGTTCGGCGGACTATTGGCGCCGTTCGCCCGGCGGACTTCCGTGTTTACTGTGTGAAAGAACTTTGACCTATGATGACACATCCATCATGGGGTACAGGACAGCCAATTGAGACATTACAGCACATGGACACTTGGACATTCCCCCTAACTTATAAATAGACCCGATCCAGCGGCCATTTTACATTCTTTCTTCTGTCACTATAGGGAGAGGTTGCTGTGTGGAGCAAGGAGAGATAGCAGTGACCCAAATCGCTAGCTATTTGGTACACAAAAGTTCTTTTCAGGACTGGTATAGGTGTTAGGTGTATATAGGTTTGCTGTGCTACTGATTGTTGCAGCAGCCTGAGTGTCTTTTGTCAGTTTAGAGAAAGGGACAGGACGGTGTGTCTGCTGCAGGGACAGTCAGTTTAGTCATTAGCTGTTACTATCAGGTCCACAAAAGTACTATTCCAGTTATTGTTCCAGTAGCCTCTGTTTTGTTAGTTTATATAGGGACAGGCAGGAAGCAGTGTGTGAGGCAGTGAGGGTCAGTTTAATCAGTAGCTGTTAGTATATTAGGTCCACAAAGGTTCTTTTCAGGACTGGTATCAGTGGTATGGTAATAGGCTTGTACACGTATAATATTCTTTCTTCCAAATATAGAAAGAATATTATACTTGACTGCTGCCCTTCTGCTGCAGTCTGCTAATCATTCACAACCTACTTGTTCCACAAAGCTCCTTATAAGGACTGTTAATAACCTGGTGTAGGGTGCTATAGTACATAGGGTTGAGTGAGGTACAGTCTGCCATTCTATAAGGACTGGTATAGGTCCACAATACATAGGGTTGAGGTGCACTACTGCTGACCGCTGCCCTATACTGCAGCAGTCCTTCATCGGTATAGGGACTGACGTACAGTCTGCTAATCACTCACACACAACCTACTTGTTCCACAAAGGTCCTTATAAGGACTGGTAAGGTATAGGGTACTACAGTACATAGGGTTGAGTGAAGTACAGTCTGCCATTCTATAAGGACTGGTATAGGTCCACAATACATAGGGCTGAGGTGCACTACTGCTGACCGCTGCCCTATACTGCAGCAGTCCTTCATCGGTATAGGGACTGACGTACAGTCTGCTAATCACTCACACACAACCTACTTGTTCCACAAAGGTCCTTATAAGGACTGGTAAGGTATAGGATACTACAGTACATAGGGTTGAGTGAAGTACAGTCTGTCATTCTATAAGGACTGGTATAGGTCCACAATACATAGGGTTGAGGTGCACTACTGCTGACCGCTGCCCTATACTGCAGCAGTCCTTCATCGGTATAGGGACTGACGTACAGTCTGCTAATCACTCACACACAACCTACTTGTTCCACAAAGGTCCTTATAAGGACTGGTAAGGTATAGGATACTACAGTACATAGGGTTGAGTGAAGTACAGTCTGTCATTCTATAAGGACTGGTATAGGTCCACAATACATAGGGTTGAGGTGCACTACTGCTGACTGACCGCTGCCCTATACTGCAGCAGTCCTTCATCGGTATAGGGACTGAGAGTTTTGTCACAGGGTCATTTAAAAAATGACAGGCAGAGGAAGAGGCAGGCCCTTCCGCAGGGGTGGTAGGGGTAGGGCAGGAGCAACAGGCTTGAGCCAAAGTGGGAAGTTGCAGAAGGTGCGTTCAATTACTTTAAAGGACGCACCAGACTTGGTTGAGTGGCTCGCTCAGTCTTACTCTTCTGCACACTCCTCATCCTCTCGATCTGCACCCTCTTCTTCACTCTCTGCTATGTGCACCCCCAAAGACACTACCACCAACAACACCACCACCACCACATACCTTCCGCTTGAGTCACAGGAATTATTTTCCGATCCATATCAAGAGGACATTTCTGATGCGCAGCCACTCTTGGCATTGGATCAGGAAGAGGAGGTAGCAACAACCACTACTCAGCAGTCTGATGACAGTACCCAGATCAGCCCAAGGAGGAGGCTGGTCCCCGGTGTTGCTGCCTACTCCGAGATCTCTACTTATAGCGGTGGGGAAGGTGACGTTGATGATAATGTGTCTAGTGATGTCACATGGGTGCCCACAAGAGAGGAAGAGGAGGGGAGTTCAGAGGGAGATATGGACCAGAAGATAGGGAGGAGAAGCAGGAATAACTTACATTGCACAGGAGGGACAAAGCAGACTGCAAATGTATCAGGAGTGAGTCATTGACCATGTACGGTCACATCTGGCGCTCCCAGGACACCGGCACATGGCTCCGCAGTGTGGGCTTTTTTTAACGTGTCCGCTGCTGACAATAGCGTTGCCATCTGCAATCTTTGCAGTCAACGCATTAGTCGCGGTAAGCCCAACACTCACCTAGGGACGACCGCCTTAAGAAGGCACATGAGCAGCCATCACCGAGCCGAGTGGGAGCAACGGAACACACAAAGCCACACTGCAGGCTCTCACCATCCAGCCTCGTCTTCTACTTCTCCTTCTCCTCTCTCCTCACAATTGTCCTCCACTCCACCTTCCATCACGCCAAGCTCACGTTTTTATGCAAAAAGGCAGGCTTCCGTGGGCCTAATGATGACGCCGGATAACCCTCTTGCCCAACAGTTGACGGCTGGCTTGTCAGAACTGATAGCCCGCCAACTACTGCCATATAAACTGGTGGACTCGAAGCCTTTCGCAAATTTGTGGCCATTGGAACACCACAATGGAAGGTCCCAGGAAGGAAGTATTTCTCAGAGAAGGGCATCCCAGAGCTATATGGCCATGTTCAGCGGCAAGTGAATGTATTTCTGGCACACAGTGTTGGTGCCAAGATACATCTGACCACAGACACGTGGTCTAGCAAACACGGGCAGGGAAGGTATATCACTTTTACTGCCCACTGGGTGAACCTTCGGCCGGCAAGCATGTAACCCGTGGCACCCGTGTAGATTTGGTTTTACCGCCACGGATTGCATGCAGGCCTGACTCTTCTTCTCCTCCTCCTCCTACTCCATCCTCCCCCCTCTCCTCCTCGGCTGACTCCTCCTTTTCCGCTGCTAGCGTCTCTTCCGCTGCGCCGCCCAAGCTCCCCAGAACCTATTCGACATGCCAGGTGAGACGTTGCCATGCCGTGCTGCGTCTGTTGTGCCTGCAAGCCAAGAGCCACACTAGCCCGGCACTCCTTTCAGCTTTGCGTTCACAGGCAGATCAGTGGCTAACACTGCTCAATTTGACAGTTGGTAAAGTGGTGTGTGACAACGGTGCCAATCTGCTTAGCGCATTAAAACAGGGCAAAATCACGCACGTGCCATGCATGGCACACGTCCTAAACTTGGTCGTGCAGCGATTCCTTGTCAAATACCCTGGGGTCCAGGACATCTTGCGGCAGGCAAGGAAAATCTCGGCCCATTTCAGAAGATCTTACACGGCCATGGCTCGCCTTGCTGACATTCAGCGGCGACACATTCTGCCGGTCAGACGTCTTATTTGCGATTGCCCGACGCAATGGAACTCAACCTTCTATATGCTTGATAGGCTGCTCCAGCAGAAACGTGCAGTTAACATCTACCTGTATGAACTCTGCGGCAGAACTGGTTCTGGGGAGCTGGTTTTTTTTTCACCGCGCCAGTGGCTGCTCATTCGCGACGCATGCAGACTTCTGCGCCCATTTGAGGAGCTCACCAAACTGGTCAGTCGCAGCCATGGCACCATCAGTGACATGGTACCTTATGCCTTCTTTATGGAGCGTGCATTGCGTCGTGTCATTGATCAAGCTGTGGAGGAGCAGGAGCGGGAAGATGAGGAAGTCGCAATGCTGGATGAATTCCCAGGGGGGGCTACTCTATCTGAGAGAAGTCAACAACAGGAGTCTGAAGAGGAGTCAGAGGAGGATGGTGCCGAGGCGGATGAGGAGGAGCAAGAAGAGCATGCTTTAAACCTTTCTGGGATCCCTGTTGTGCGTGGATGGGGAGAGGAGAATGAAGAGGACGACATTATCCTGGATGATGAGCAGGAGCCAGGCCACCACACCGCTTCCAGTTTAGTGCAAATGGTCCAGTGTTTTAATAGGGACCCCCGTATAAAAAGCATAAGGGTTAAGGACCAGTACTGAGTGGCAATGTACTTAGACCCCCGGTACAAACACAAAATGGCAGAAATGTTACCGCCGTCACAGAGGGCTGGCAGAATGGAGCACTTCCAGGCCTTGCTTTGAGAAATGCTGCATTCTGCTTTTGCGTGCGCTGGCAGAGGAGCAATTCCCACTCCCAGAGAAGGAGTTGCGGGTACCAATCCAACAGCGTCCTGCAAGAAGAGGCCGGTTTGAAGATGTGTTGGTGACTTCGGATATGAGGTCATTCCTTCAGCTGACCCATCGACAGGTGTCATCCGGATCCACCATCAGGAAACGCCTAGACCGTCAGGTGTCCGACTACATCGGGTTAACGGCCGATGTGGACGCTCTGAGGAGTGATGAACCCCTGGACTACTGGGTGGGCAGGCTTGACCTCTGGCCAGAGCTTGCCCAATTTGCAATCGAACTGTTGGCTTGCCCCTCATCCAGTGTCCTGTACGAAAGGACGTTCAGCGCAGCAGGGGGGATCGTGACCGATAAGCGTACTCGCCTAGCTCACGACAGTGTTAACTACCTCAAATTTCTAAAAATGAATGAGGCACGGATCTCGGAGGAATTCAACACATGTGACCAGTAGACCATGTATATGTCTATAAACAATTTTTTTAATCAAGCACAGAGACCTTCTTTCTTCATTTGGCTCACTTCCTTGTCCAAAAAAAGCACACCGTACTATATGCCCGTACCCTCCTCTTTGAAGAGGTGGAGCGGTGTCATATTTCTACTGGGGCTGCTTATTATGAAGGGCTCCCACCATCCCTGTGCTGTGCTGACATCCTCCTGGGGCTGTACCTCTGCTGTGCATATTATGAGGGGCTCCCACCATCCCTGTGATGTGCTGACTTCCTCTTGGGGCTGTACCTTTGCTGTGCATATTTTGAGGTGCTCCCACCATCCCTGTGCTATGCTAACATCCTCCTGGGGCTGCTTATTATGAGAGGCTCCCACCATCCCTGTGCTATGCTGACATCCTCCTGGGGCTGCTTATTATGAGGGGCTCCCACCATCCCTGTGCTATGCTCATTATGAGGGGCTCCCACCATCCCTGTGCTATGCTCATTATGAGGGGCTCCTACCATCCCTGTGCTATGCTCATTATAAGGGGCTCCCACCATCCCTGTGCTATGCTGACTTCCTCCTGGGGCTGCTTACGGTGCAGGTGTCAGTGCTGTATATCACAGTGCTGATGTCAGTACTCTTTATCATGATGCTGCTGTCAGTGCTGTATATTACGGTGCTGGTGTTAGTGCTTTATGTCACGCTGCTGATGTCAGTGCTCGCTATCAAGGTGCTGTTGTCAGATGACTCTATCACGGTGCAGGTGTCATTGCTGTATGTCACGCTGCTGATGTCAGTGCTCTCTATCACGGTGCTGATGTCAGTGCTGCATATCACGGTGCTGGTGTTAGTGCTTTATGTCACGCTGCTGATGTCAGTGCTCTCTATCACGGTGCTGCTGTCAGTGCTGTATATCACGGTGCTGGTGTTAGTGCTTTATGTCACGCTGCTGATGTCAGTGCTCTCTATCACGGTGCTGCTGTCAGTGCTGTATATCACGGTGCTGGTGTTAGTGCTTTATGTCACGCTGCTGATGTCAGTGCTCTCTATCACGGTGCTGTTGTCAGATGACTCTATCCCGGTGCAGGTGTCATTGCTGTATGTCACGCTGCTGATGTCAGTGCTCTCTATCACGGTGCTGCTGTCAGTGCTGTATATCACGGTGCTGGTGTTAGTGCTTTATGTCACGCTGCTGATGTCAGTGCTCTCTATCACGGTGCTGCTGTCAGTGCTGTATATCACGGTGCTGGTGTTAGTGCTTTATGTCACGCTGCTGATGTCAGTGCTCTCTATCACTGTGCTGTTGTCAGATGACTCTATCACGGTGCAGGTGTCATTGCTGTATGTCACGCTGCTGGTGATCATCTCCTGCACCCTCTTCTTTGCCTACCCTGGTCCCTGACCTTCCCTCTCCTCCATTGCCTTCATGCGCTCCACAGTCCTGAATTGTCACAACAATTTCCCATATAAAAAAAGAATGCTTGTAGTTGTCGATCCCAGATTCACCTCATACATGTGTTATGTCATTGGCCATGTGGTGGGACTATGTTTGCACAGCTATTAATTATTTTGTGGCTGCAAATTTGACCTGTAGGTTTGCGAAGTTCGCCTCCAATTGAAGTCAATGGGGCCCACCGCGAACGTTACGGTTCGCGAACTATCGGCCGTTTTCGCGGTCCGCGTCCGCGAAATGTCCCGTCGGAAGTTCGTCCATCACTAATAAAGATATAAAATTTTATTTTTTTGTGAAGAATCACCAATAAGTGGGACACAATTGTGAAATGGAACTAAATCTATTGGATATTTTAAACTTTTTTAGGAAATAAAAAACTGAAAAGTGGTGCGTGCAAAATTATTCGGCCCCTTTACTTTCAGTGCAGCAAACTCACTCCAGAAGTTCAGCGAGGATCTCTGAATGATCCAATGTGGTCCTAAATGACTGATGGTGATAAATAGAATCCACCTGTGTGTAATCAAGTCTCTGTATAAATGCACCTGCTCTGTGATTGTCTCAGGGTTCTGTTGAAAGCGCAGAGAGCATCATGAAGACCAAGGAACACACCAGGCAGGTCCGTAATACTGTTGTGGAGAAGTTTAAAGCCGGATTTGGATACAAAAAGATTTCCCAAGCTTTAAACATCCCAAGGAGCACTGTGCAAGCGATCATTTTGAAATGGAAGTATCAAACCACTGCAAATCTACCAAGACCTGGCCATCCCTCTAAACTTTCAGCTCAGACAAGGAGAAGACTGATCAGAGATGCAGCCAAGAGGCCCATGATCACTCTGGATGAACTGCAGAGAACTACAGCTGAGGTGGGAGAGTCTGTCCATAGGACAACAATCAGTCGTACACTGCACAAATCTGGCCTTTATGGAAGAGTGGCAAGAAGAAAGCCATTTCTCAAAGATATCCATAAAAAGTATTGTCTAAAGTTTGCCACAAGCCACCTGGGAGACACACCAAACATGTGGAAGAAGGTGCTCTGGTCAGATGAAACCAAAATCGAACTTTTTGCCCACAATGCAAAACGATATGTTTGGCGTAAAAGCAACACAGCTCATCACCCTCAACACACCATCCCCACTGTCAAACATGGTGGTGGCAGCATCATGGTTTGGGCCTGCTTTTCTTCAGCAGGGACAGGGAAGATGGTTAAAATTGAGGGGAAGATGGATGCAGCCAAATACAGGACCAGTCTGGATGAAAACCTGTTGGAGTCTGCAAAAGACCTGAAACTGGGAGATTTATCTTCCAACAAGACAATGATCCCAAACATACAGCAAAATCTACAAAGGAATGGTTCACAAATAAACATATCCAGGTGTTAGAATGGCCAAGTCAAAGTCCAGACCTAAATCCAATCGAGAATCTGTGGAAAGAGCTGAAAACTGCTGTTTACAAACGCTCTCCACCCAACCTCACTGAGCTTGAGCTGTTTTGCAAGGAAGAATGGGCAAGAATTTCAGTCTCTCGATGTGCAAAACTGATAGAGACATACCCCAAGCGACTTGCAGCTGTAATCGCAGCAAAAGGGGCTCTACAAAGTATTAACGCAAGGGGGCCGAATAATTTTGCACGCCCCATTTTTCATTTTTTTAATAGTTAAAAAAGTTTCAAAAATCCAATAGATTTCGTTCCACTTCACAATTGTGTCCCACTTGTTGGTGATTCTTCACAAAAAATAAAAATTTTATATCTTTATGTTTGAAGCCTGAAATGTGGCAAAAGGTTGAAAAGTTCAAGGGGGCCGAATACTTTCGCAAGGCACTGTACCTACTGATCACATCCCAGAGAGACTTAGTGATGAAAAAATGGAATATTAAAGAAGAACTTCAGCCTTTGCCCTCCCCTTAATATTTGTTTTTCCCTCCTTACCCGATACTATATTCTGCACAGTAAGGATAATCACCTAGCCAGCAGCATTGACCCGCTGGGATCTTCCTCTCTGCAGACAGACAGATCCGGCACCGCTATGTTGCCTCCCGCCAGCTGCCAGCTCTTCTGAGTGCCGGCATGCTAAGCTCATCCTCCTTCTCCTCTTACTGAATAGGATTGCACGTCATGCATCCCAGGAGGCATGAAGGCGAATGCCGGAAGATGGGGAGTGGAGGGGATGGAGTGCTACATGAATGTGAAGATCTGCTTCAGGGTAAAAGCTTACAAGCTTTCCTTTTTTGGTGCCTTATTTCTTTCCTGTTCTCAAGCCTATCTGATTTTGGTGATGTTGAACGCCTGCATAGCATCTCCACCAAAACTGTTGTGGAATTCAGTCAAGACTAGGGATGAGCCGAACACCCCCCTGTTCGGTTCGCACCAGAACCTGCGAACAGACCTAAACTTCGTGTGAACTTTAGAACCCTATTAAAATCTATGGGACTCGAACGTTCACAATCTAAAGTGCTCATTTTAAAGGGTAATATGCAAGTTACTGTCCTAAAAAGTGTTTGGGGACCTGGGTCCTGCCCCAGGGGACATGGATCAATGCAAAAAAAAGTTTTAAAAAGTGACATTTTTTCAGGAGCACTGATTTTAATAATGATTGAAGTGAAGCAATAAAAGTGTAATATTCCTTTAAATGTGGTACCTGGGGGGTGTCTATAGTATGCCTGTGAAGGAGCGCATGTTTCCCGTGCATAGAACTGTCCCTGCACAAAGTGTCATTTGTGCAGGAAAAAAAGTATTTTAAAATCACTTGCGGCTATATTGTTGGCTCCCCGTAATACAGAGAACACTCAATGAGTTTTCTCTGTATTAGCCGACAATTCATTCATTCATTGATAAAAAATTTAAAAAAAAAGCGTTGGGGGTTCCCCTAAATTCAATTACCAGGCCCTTCAGGTCTGACATGGATATTAAGGGGAACCCTATGTCAAATTTTAAAAAAATTGACGTGGGGGTCCCCCTAAATATCCATACCAGACCCTTGAGGTCTGATATGGATATTAAGGGGAACCCCGCATCAAATAAAAAAAAAATTGTCGTGGGGGTTCCCCAGTGACGTATGGGTGACCCCGCCCCCTCTGATGTAACGGAAACCCATACGTCACTGGGGAACCCCTGGCTTTGTGCATCCCTAGTCAAGACCATTTGTCTTATGGTGAACAGAGAGGTGTCTATTTAAACATGTTACATTCAAGAGCCTATAGTTGCTCTTTGACAGGAGTATTTATATAGTGTAGAAAGCACATACATGTTTTGTCAACAGTGTTACAGATATTAGCAGATTCGTCAGCATGACTGATTTGAAACAGATTGCCAACTATGGCATGTCACACTGTAGATTGACAACAAAGTACAGGATAACATATGATATACATAGTTACAAAGTAGGTGAGTTTGAAAAAAGACACAAGTCCATCAAGGCCAACCTTTGTGTGTGATTATATGTTAGTATTACATTGTATATCCCTGTATATTGCAGTTGTTCATGTGCTTATCTAATCGTCTTTTGAAACTATTGATGCCCCCCGCTGAGACCACCACCTGTAGGGAATTCCACATCCTTGCCGCTCTTACAGTGAAGAACCCTCTATGTAGTTTAAGGTTAAACCTCTTTTCTTCTAATTTCAATGAGTGGCCACGTGTCTTGTTAAGCTCCCTTTCATGAAAAAGTTTTATCCCTATTGTAGTGTCACCAGTATGGTATTTGTAAATAGAAATCATATCCCCTCTCAAGTGTCTCTTCTCCAGAGAAAATAAGTTCAGTGCTCGCAACCTTTCTTCATAACTAATGTCCGCCAGACCCTTTTGTTAGCTTTGTTGCCCTTCTTAATACTCGCTTTATTTCCAGTACTTCCTTTCTGAGGACTGGTGCCCAGAACTGGACAGCATACTCTAGGTGCGGCCGGACCAGAGTCTTGTAGAGTGGTAGAATTATCGCTTTATCCCTGGAGTTAATCCCTTTTTTAATGCATGCCAATATTCTGTTTGCTTTGTTAGCAGAAGCTTGGCATTGCATTGCATGCCATTGCTGAGCCTATCATCTACTAGGACCCCCAGGTCCTTTTCCATCCCCCAGAGTTTTCCCTCTAGTGTATAGCTTGCATTCATATTTTTGCCACCCAAATGCATTATTTTAATTTTTTCTACATTAAACCTCATTTACCATGTAATTGCCCACACCATTAATTTGTTTAGATCTTCTTGCAAGGTTTCCACATCCTGCGGAGAAGTTATTGCCCTGCTTAGCTTTTGTATCGTCTGCAAATACAGAGATTGAACTGTTTACCCCATCCTCCAGGTAGTTTATGAACAAATTAAATAGGATTGGTCCCAGCACAGATCCCTGTGGGGCCCCACTACCCACCTCTGGCCATTCTGATTATTCCCCATTTATCACCACCCTCTGAACTCACCCTTGTAGCCAGGTTTCAATCCATGTACTCACCCTATGGTCCACGTCAACGGTTTATGGGGAACTGTGTCAAATGCGTTTGCAAAATCCAGATACACCGCGTCTACAGGCCTTCCTTTATCTAGATGGCAACTCACCTCCTCATAGAAGGTTAATAGATTGGTTTGGCAAGAACGATTCTTCATGAATCCATGCTGATTACTGCTAATGATACAGTTTTCATTACTAAAACCTTGTATATAGTCCCTTATCATCCCCTTCAAGAGTTTGCATACTATTGATGTTAGGCTAACTAGTCTGTAATTCCCAGGGATGTATTTTGGCCCCTTATTAAATATTGGTGTTACATTGGCTTTTCTGCAATCTGCTGGTTCTATTCCAGTCAGTAGACTGTCAGTAAAAAGTAGGAACAATGGTCTGGAAATTAGTTGACTGAGTTCTCTAAGTACCCTTGGGTGCAAGCCATCTGGTCCCGGTGATTTATTAATCTTACGTTTTCCAAGCCTAATTTTAATTCTTTCCTCTGTTAACCATGAGGGTGCTTCCTGTGATGTGTCGCGAGGATAAACACTGCAGCTTTGGTTACTGAAGTCCCCTGATTCCCTTGTGAAGACTGAGGAGAAGAATAAATTCAATACCTTCACCATCTCCCCATCCTTTGTAACCAGATGTCCTTCCTCATTCTTTATGGGACCAATATGGTCTGTCCTTCCTTTTTTACTGTTTAAATACTTAAAGAAATTGTTGTGTTTTTTTTGCTCTCCTCCGTTTATGTGTGTTTCGTGTTCTATCTTAGCTGCCCTGATTGTACCCTTACATTTCTTGTTGCATTCTTTATAAAGTTTGAATGCTGATGATGATCCCTCAACCCTCAATTATTTTTTGAAGGCCTTCTCTTTTGCTTTTATATGCATTTATACATTGGCGTTAAGCCACCCAGGACTTTTGTTTGCTCTTTTACATTTATTACCCAATGGGATGCATTGGTTAATTCCCATAATATGCTCTTAAAGTGAACCCATCTCTCCTCCATGTCCTTTGTTTCTAAGATTTTATCCCAACTTATATCTTCAGTTGCATCTAAAAAAAATAGAATATCATCAAAAACTTACATTTATTTCAGTAATTCAATTCAAAAAGTGAAACTCATATATTATATAGATTCATTACACACAGAGTGATATATTTCAGGCATTTTGGCTTACAGATAGTGAAAACTCCATATTCTGTATCTCAGAAAATGTTACTATTGTGAAAAATATTGTAGACTCATGGGGGTTGATTTACTAAAACTGGAGAGTGCAAAATCTGGTGCAGCTCTGCATGGAAACCAATTGGCTTCCAGGTTTTTTTTTGTGAAAGCTTAGTTGAACAAGTTGAAGTTAGAAGCTGATTGGCACCAGATTTTGCACTCTCCAATTTTAGTAAATCAACCCCTTTAGTAAATCAACCCCCCCCCCGCTTGCGAAAAAGGCACAATTGGGCAGAAATCTTCCAATTATTACCATAATTTGTGGGAAATAAAAACGATACATTTTTACTTATCTCTAGTGCTCTATTTGTGGCCACGGTGGGCATATCTGCACATCTAATACCCCCCGCAATATCAGTATGCACTTAAAGAGGAAGTAAACCCTGATGGGTTTACTTCCTCTTTTTTTCCCTGCAAAGGTAAAGCATAATGGACTACTATGCATCGCATAGTAGCTCATTATGTGTCACTTACCTGACACAGGAGCCAGCGAAGTCGCCGCTGATCCCTGTAGTCCGCCGCATCCATGTTGCTGGTGGCGTCTCGCAGCTCCGACGAATCACAGCGGCGAAGCCGCGATGACGTCACTCCCGCGCATGCGCACGGGAGTCGCGTCTCGCAGCTCCGCCGCTGCCACTCGGCGAAGCCGCGATGACGTCACTCCCGCGCATGCGCACGGGAGTCGACAAATTAGGCAAATCCATTCATGGATTTGCCGCATTTAGTGCGCCTGCGCGCCGCTGTCTACGGCGCATGCGCCGTAGACAGCGGTGCCCATTTTCGGGCAAATATCTCCTAAACCATATAGGTTTAGGAGATATTGCTTGGACCTACAGGTAAGCCTTAATCTAGGCTTACCTGTAGGTCCAAGTTGTTTGGAAGGGTTTACTTCCTCTTTAATGTGGTTTGTTTTTGCATGAGATTCACATGTCAAATTGTGGTTAGGAAAAAAAAAATATTTTTAATATACTACCATGTCCAGACGCCCAGGGGTTGCTCATCTTCCAACTGATATACATCACAGGCATGTATTAAATATTCTAAAGACAAGATTTTTCTGTCCATCTACGATGAATGCATTGGTTCAAAACATTTAATAAAATAGGCCTAAACTGGTCATAAGCATGTATGGATATAGTTAATATAGACTTCATACTTTGCACAAAGGCCAGTTCAGATGGTTTCCTCAGCGTATTCCTTTTTTTAAGACATTAATATACATTCTTAATATACTTCATCCTCAGCAAGAAAATATATGCAGATTACACAAGGTCACAAAATCTGTTTTTACAGCTTTGAATAAAAAATGGATTTTAACACAAATACACTAGGATTGAAAGCAGGATTTGTTCCTGTTCTATTAGACTCAAATGTTCATCATGAAAATTTTTTAATAACTTACCCTACTTTTATTATACATTTTAAAAATTTGTTTAAAAAGACAGTGAAATACAACATATATTTTACACCTAGTATATGATGCTGAAAGCAAATTTATAATAATCATAATGTAAAAATTAAGAAATTGAAGTTCATGCACCCCTCTACATCTGTACACCTGCTTATTCATGCAATTTTCTAATCAGCCAATAATGTAGCAGCTGCACAATGCGGGGCCCTCTGATTCCTCTTGTATTATAACTATACTATCTGCCCTAACATTGCAAAGTGCTGCGCAAACTGTTGGCACTATATAAATCCTGTATTATAATAATAATATAGACAAAGGTTAAAAGTTTCAGTTTACACCAACACCTGCATAGGGAAAAATGTGATCCCAGTGAATTTGTGTGTACCAAACTGTTGGTGCCAGATGGGTTGGTTTGAACATTTTGTAACTGATGATCTCCTGAGAGTTTCATGCACAACAGTCTCAAGACTTATCTCAGAATGGTACAAAAAAAACAAACAAGCAGCATCTATCCTGACAGAAAGGCTCGGACAACAAAACTGTGGTGAGCAGAAAAACATCTCAGAATGTGTAGCATGTTGAACCTTCGAGCGGATGAACAGCAGAAGACCACATTAGGTTCCACTCCTGTCAGCCAAGAACATAAAGCTGAGGTTGTAGTGTGAAAAAATTGAAGACAAGATGTCTTCCAAAAAAGTCACAATGTGGAGGAAAAAATTAGTGAATAAAAAATCAAAGCTTCATTGAAAGTGATTGCACATTACATAAGCAACTGATTTTATTACCTTCACTGAAACAAGAATTAAAAAACAAGACAACATTGTCTATTAACAGGTCCTTGCAGCAGCAAACATGGCCATACATACATGCAATCACTCTGCAAGTATGATGGAAGAAGCTAACCAACAAAGAGTCCAAGGGAGGAGCAGTGATTGCCATTAATGATGGGATAGGTACTTGTAGATATAAGCTAGCTAGTAGAAAAACTCCATATACACCACTGGGTCTATGTTTGTGGCAATGCAAGCTAATCAGAATGTGGCTGTATGACTGGAAAGTTAGCAGATGATCTTTAAGAAAGGCCAGGGTGTACCCCATACGGGGTAATTAGATGGATTACTTGAACAATAGTGCAGGCAATTTCCTCAAAGTGCAAGTGTCAATAACTACTGCCGTGGAGTGGTGGAGATATGCTGATGTGGTGGGAGGATTGGAGCCTAGGTGCATGGATAGAGGGGAAATATCCAGAAAACTGTTGGGTGAAATAGCGGGTCTATAGTATGGCCATGGATAGGAAAGCACAATATCTCCACCATGATCAGGTTGGCCGCATCCCGCTTCACTGCCCCATGATACTCCAGGTCCAAGATCACCCACACTGCACCGACATCAGGATCTCTGAACATCCATCACCAAATCAGCATTCAGTAGATAATCTGCGCATTTCCACAGCTGCCATCCTGGGAGAAATGTCAGGTGTGTGATGACGCCAGCTGACGCGCTTCGTTGGCCAATCACCGCTAACTTCCTTAGAGCGACTTTCTTGGAAGACATCTTGTCTTCAATTTTTTCACATATGCTTTTGTCACATGGTCTACACCAGATATTGTTCTGTATATTTGTATGTATATCCCAAAAATGAGAAATAATCAAACACAAGATTGATACCTCTCCTGCAGCGCTCATAGAAAAAATGCTATTTCAAATAACGTAAGCAGCCACTATAACAATAAAACAATACACCAGAAATATGTCACAGCAAATACCATAACATTAGTAGCACTAATCGATCACACTATAATTAAAATGTTGATAAAAAGTCCACTTTATAAATAAATTGTGGATGATAAATTGTCCATCAAGAAAAAGTTCATGCATAAAAAAATTCAGTTGATCACCTTCACCACACCACGTGTGTAATACTCCCCCAAGGTAATGAACTTACCAGATGGCAATAGATAATATGCTTGTGTTTTTTACACTCCCTGTCAGCAGGCACTGTGTCTCTCCATCTCCATGAGTTGCCGCTCACCATAATTCCACAGCCAGTCCAGCTAGTCCTGGCTGTGAAATTATGGTTAGCGGCAACTTAGATGGAGAGATGCAGTGCCTGCTGACAGGGAGTGTAAAAAACATAAGCATATTATCTATTGCCATCTGGTCAGTTCATTATCTTGAGGGAGTATTACACACTCTCTTTTTTTTTCATGTTATTTATGTCGTGGGCACAGGCTTACCAAAACTGGAAAGCTAAGGACTAGAAAAATATAGCCTGGTCTGAGGAATCTCAAAATCTGCACACAGAAAATAGGCCAGTCACCAGATCTAAATATGGCCACCTTTGGGAAGTGGTAGAATAGGCGATTAATAGCAAGAATGTGCAGCTGACAAAACAGTAGAAATTGCACGATACAATCAGGTCAACATTGATCAAAAGATTAAAGGAATGTATATGGAATGCAGAGTCCGTGCTATGAAGAATCAAGGTGGTTTTAAGAGCAAAGGGAGGCCCAGTATTAGTATAGTGTTCCTGATAAATTGTTTGGTTATTGCACTACACAAATAACTACAGTATATATCCTAAGATGCTCCTCATGTTCTGCACTTATTAATTAATGTATCTTTATTAAATATGCTTAATTGCCTATTTATTTTTGGTTACACCTACAGACATAGCATCATAACCCAGTCTCCAGTTTTTATATCAAATCGTCTTATTTTTCATAATATATTGTCTTGTTTTATGCTGCAGTACTTTACAGAAAACATTTGCTGCTGTGTCTCTTAGACGTCTTCTTGAGTTTCACACAGATTTTTCCTCTTACAGCTACTGCTCCTGTTATCTCTTGTAAGTTTATGACTCTGGTCAGGTCCATAATGTTTCATTACAATTTCTAGGGGAATTACCTTGTAATTGATTTTATGTCATCAGTCATTCAGAAAGAATGTAAAAGATATATAAACACCAATATCCAACGTGTAAACATTCGGAAATGTGGATTAACGTGGACAAAAAAACAATTATAGTTTTCAAATTTGAATTTGGAGTTGAAGGGTAAAAGGAGAGGCTCAGAAGCTCATGAAAAATGTTACAAGAAGGTAGGAAAACACAGGGAGAAAGGATTCCATGAAAAATAGATTACCGTACTGGATGTATTTACTGATTCTTTCTATGCAGAGAATGCTCTCTGCTCTGCTAACAGGTAGTCTGCCAAGAATCACACCATTCTTTAGCAGTGAAAGTATAAACATTGTAATGATTTGTCCTTTAGATCAAAGGAATAATACACTTTGGTGTGTAAATGATGGAAGTTTAACCACTTAAACACGCAACCTTAGTTAAAATAATAGTTTTTTTTGCTAGAAAATTACTTAGAACCCCTAAACACTATATATATACATATATATATATATATATATATATATATATATATATATATATATATATATATATTTAGTAGAGAGTAAAATGGCGGTTGTTCACAATATTTTATGTCACACTGTATTTGCGCAGCAGTCGTTCAAATGCAATTTTTTGGGAAAAAATTACACTTTAATGAATTAAAAAAACTAACCAGTAAAGTTAGCCCAATTTTTTTTTTTGAATAATGTGAAAGATTTTACACCGCGAGAACGCCCCTGGCATTCTTTCTAGACTATTCCCTGCCCCTTCGCTTTCGGCGCAGTGGGGAGAGCACATGGCGGAGAGAACACAGGTGCGCAATCACAGTTCCACTAACGAGGAGGAGGGTGAGGAAAGCCCGTAGCCTGAAACGTCCCGATCCAGGAAGAGAAGATTTAGGGCCTCAAATATGTCTTTTGGTGAGATGTTGGAGATGGTGGACATATTGAACAGGACCGACTATGATGGGAAGTATGGACCTTACCCAAACCCAAATATCAGAAAGGCCAAGATCATGACTAAAGTTGTGAAGAGCCTTCATAAGAATTTTGGGGTACGCCGATCCAAGGATCAACTGAGAAAACGCTGGTCAGACCTGAAACTGAGGGAGCACGAGCAGTACATAAGGATCAATTGTGTTCTTAAAAAAAGTAAGTAGTTGTCGTGTGTTCATATGATTATTCTTGCTTGCATACTGCTCCATGTGCTTTGAATTCAGGTTGTGCATTTTAAAACGGCCACTTTCAAGTTCATGGTTTCATTCATTCGTAAGAAACATCGTTCTGCAGGTAAGTATTCCAGCTTCACAAAGTGTCCACAATAATGTTCTCACCTTGGAACTCGGCCAAAAAACACAATTGTACAACACTTCCAAGCAATGTTTCATATTCCTGTTTCTGCTCTCTGTGTGCTAATTATTCTTTTTTTACATTCTCATAGGGGAGAGAAGACTCGGCAAGTATGAGGACACCAGGGACCACACCCCTCCTAAAGAAGGCCAAATAAAAAAAACAGAAACAGAGGAGCAGGAGGAGGAGGAGGAGGAAGGAGAGATTGTTGAGGTTGGGCAAATTGTCACCACAACAGGTGAGTGTCGGAGAACACAGCTTCTGGTAAGCTCATCAATGTATCTCACCGTATTTTTTATTACATGGTGTGTTTTTTTGTTTTGTTTTGTAGGTGATGTGGAAGAAGATTCCCGTTTTACCAATGAAAGTGCCCAGATCCTGATTGGGGAGATAATGGGGTGCAATCGGGATTTGGAAAATATACAGCAAAACATAGATTATGTTAAAAATAAAATGAAGAATATCATTGATGTTTTGGGGAGAGTGTGAAACACCAAAAACTAGCTAGGGTTTTATTTTTGCTATTTTAAAACATAACTTTTGTATTTTTAGAAAATCCAAATTTGGAAGATGCACAGAGTGTGTAAACATGCGCTAGCTCCCATCATGGGGGATCAATGTACGCGTTTTGTATAAAGTGGCTGAGATGAAGGGGTTGCAGCCCCAAAACATGTACATTGATCCCCCATGATGGGAGATAGCACATGTTGACACACTGTGTACATCTTCCAAATTTGGATTTTCCAGGGGTGACACCACATGTGATGAAGGCAATACCAGCCCAGTTTGTACATACTCATGTCTGATATTGTCTTCACTTTTCAAAGTTGAACTTTGTAAGTTCCTGTGGTCTGTATTTTACGCTTTGATACATGCCTGTTTACAACAAAACACCAAGTAAACCAAAATTTGCTGAAAGTCTGTTTTTGATACACACAATTTCTTGGTTTGTTGTAAAAACCATTTCTAAACACACATGTGAATGTGCTTGGATTAAAAAGTTAAATTATGAACAATGTGTGGCTTCCTTTTTCATTGCGCCAAACATGTATTTGGAGTAAAATTTTAGTTTGCGGTGAGAATGGGTGTTATTTACTAAAGGAGACTCCACTTTGCACTCCAAGTGCAGTTTCAGGTGTACTTTTGCAGTGCACTTCTAGTGCATAGTGGATGTGCCTTTAGTAAAAAACACCCACAGTGATGTGTAAATTTTGACAATCATGCCATTTTCCTGCCATGGTACTGAAAATGAGCACGATTTTGGTCAGTAATGCACTACATACATTAGTTAACAAAAACAAGGTATGTGTGTAGCAGACACACAACATAATAAGCTTATCTGAAGAAGAGACTGTCCCCCTCATCTCGCTCAGAACTTGGGTTTGCACTGTTGGTGAAAAAGGCACAACAAGAAAAAAACTAAATTTACCTAGGAGACAACTAAAACCAAGCCAAGCAGTAAATGAAGGAGTTTCAAAGAAAAATTTATTTTGAAAATGCCTCTCAGACATTGTCTGGCATATCAATGGCCCCCCTACCCACAAAGTAGTCCATGTATTGGGTTCTAACCTCACGGGCGCTTTGGGGGGCCAAGCCAGGATGAGCAGGTTCAAGGCCCGTGAGGTAATCATCATTTTCCAGCAAGTCTGCTTCTTGTTGGCCAACTGAGACCGCATAGTTCACAGAAACTTTTTTTAGAAAATTCTGCAGAACACAGCACGCCAGCACTATATGATTGAGTTTGTATTCCGCCATGTGAATAGGCGTTAGAAAAAGGCAGAACCAGCTGGCCAGTATACCAAAAGTGTTCTCCACCACTCTTCGGGCTCTGGACAGGCGGAAATTAAAAATCCTCTGGTCTGGGGTGAGTGTTCTCATCGGGAAAGGCCGCATCAGAAGGTTCACCAGGGCAAACGCCTCATCCTCGACGAAGACGAACGGGAGTCCTTCCTGATTCTCCTCTGGGAGTGGCAAGCCCAGACTGCCACTCTGGAGACGCAAGTAGAACTCCGTCCGTGCGAAGACTCCACCATCTGACATCCGTCCATTTTGCCCCACGTCCACATACAAAAAGTCATATGTCGCAGACACCAACGCCAACATCACGATACTATGAAACCCCTTATAATTATAATAGTACGACCCAGAGTTGGGTGGTGGGACGATGCGGATGTGCTTCCCATCTATTGCTCCCCCACAATTGGGAAAGTCCCAATGACTGGCAAAGTGGGAGGCCAAAGTCTGCCATTCCTGTGGCATTGAAGGACACTGTGGAGTGAAACAAGAACCAAAATTATTAATTTGACAAATCAACATTGCAAGCAGATTAGACACCAATATTTTTGGTCTAAATTAGTATAACATTTTGGGAACTGAGTATTTAAAGCCTAAAGTATAAGGTCCCCTTATGAGAGTCATCACCCCCCCCCCCCCTCATCCCCCCCATCTGATGGGCCCTTGCTAAAAAATGAGGGGGGATGTTTTGGACAGGTAACCCTCTCCACTTGATTGAGAGCTGAATGCCTAAATAATGTGTGATACTTTGGAAAGCCCCTCCTTAGTTACACTATTGGCAGCCCACCGGACAGGTAATAAGTGTCATAATACCAAAAAGAAACCAAAATGGAAGCACATTTTGACATTCTGCTATTACATATCAAGATAATTAATAGGTGAAAAAACAAAATAAAAATAGCATTTGAAAGTATTGAGGCAGGCCCTTGCACTACATGCTTAGGTGAATTAATCCATAAATGTGAGCATCAAAAAGGTAGGTATAGTGTGTATTGGGTTTGATAAAGTCATCAGATAGAGGATTGCTATCAGCTGAGCTAGCAGTTGGGGGGAGGGGGGTTCCTAATGAGTTTGGCACAACCAAAAATTTTTTAAAAAGTCACTCTGCATGAATTGAAGCACACACATCACATTTGTAGACATTTTAGGGGGTGTTTAGAGGAAAGCAATACTATGGAGCTGACAAAAGACATTGGTAAGTGACTAGACTATAGTTTTATGGGCGAAGAAGAGCATGGTGGGGAAGTTAGTGAGGCAAATAAGCCTGAGGACAAAGGGGCAGAGCATATGAATTAGAGCATTCTGCAATGATGCTAATTAGGGAATGAGGAAAGAAATGCAAGACATTAGCAATCATGAAATACATAGAATGTGATGTTAAAGGATAAAACTTACCTTCATATAGTCCTTCTGCAGGACCTGAATGATGGCAGAACAGGTCTCTGGAATAATGATCCCCAGAGCCTGGGGGGAGATGCCCGTAGAGAACTTGAGGTCCTGAAGGCTTCTCCCTGTTGCCAAGTAGCGCAACATGGCGATGAGCCTCTGCTCCGGAGTGATGGCTTGCCGCATGCAGGTATCCTGCCTGCTAATATAAGGGGTCAGCAAAGCCAGCAGACGGTGAAAAACGGGGTCTGCCATCCGGAGATAATTCCTGAAATCCTCAGGATTATTCTCCCGGATCTCACGGAGCAAAGGCATGTGCGAGAACTGGTCACGCTGGCGCAACCAATTCTTGGTCTACAAATGCCTCCCCTCCCTGTTCATGGACCGGGCTTGTGTCAAAGTAACAACCCCAACACGAAGCCCCTGCACAGCACAAACTCTACAACGAGTACATAGACGAAACATGGTTTCAAAACGGTCCGTCAGAACGGACAACAGAAAGCACCGATAAACAGCAAGGCCTGAAAGAATGACCTGAATAGCAGAAGCAAGCAGACAATAAGAAATGCCTTTCAAAGCGTACTATACCAAGATATAGTCCACAATGATCAACAAATACTTACTGACTGCACGCACTGATTATCAGATATGCAAAGACAAGCACAAACCGAAGAGCAGTAGCGATCTGAATCACAAATCTGAAAAGTGCGAATCGTCTCTCACCAAACTTCTACTAACACGTGATAGACAAGAGATCAGCAGAAGGAGCCCAAAGGGTGCCGGACGTGGTGCTGAACTTCCCTTTTGTAGGCCTGCCGTACACGGCATACGCCACCGCGTTCGTGGCAACCAGAAATTCCGACAACTTGGTCCGACCGTGTGTATGCAACATCACTTCCGGACCTGGTCCGGAATTAATCCGTCAGAATAACTCAGACGGATTTGGTCGCCGGAATCTCCGACCGTGTGTACAAGGGCTTAGTGTGTTTAGAAAGCCTGTTTAAACATTTTAAGTGAGCAGGCTTAAAGGCTCACAGAGGCTAGCACCTGTAATGGAATTCAAACAGGCAGATGACTTAGTCAAAGTAGAAAATGAGAATAAAGAGATGTAAGTAAATGTCATCAAAAATTATTATATGGTGTAGTTACCTCAGTGTTTGAAGCCGCAGTTTGTAGTATAGGTAAGTCTCCTAGTGTTCATTTAGCATCTGCTAATAGTGTGAGACAGGCTGAGTGTGTATATATGCGTCCCAACCGGAAGTGCGTCACTCCCACCCAGAAATGATGCATGCTGGACCGACCAACGGCTGTTGCACATGCGCCGAGTGACGCGGCGGTAGTCGGCCTATACACTGGAAGCAGAGGTGGGGACCAGGGAGAACCGAAGGTAGCCCCACATCACCGTCAATCGCCGCACATTCGGTCCGAAAGAGAGAGAGACAGGATGTGCGGTGCTATGCGGCCGAACATGAATGGCCAAATGCCTAGATGCCGGCAGATGGACCATCAAAGAGGAAGCATACAGCCAAGGACCACATCAGAGCAAAAAGTCAAAGATTGATTAAAAACATATAACAGATTCATAAAAATATAACACTTAACAAAAAAGAAATATGCAAATGACTAAAACAGCATATATAGTATATTTATACCCATATAAATAGTTGATATAGAGTTTCAATTCATATTTGTATTCTTAATATTTCTAAATAAGATTCGATTTTTCATTGGTATTAATCTTGGATTTTTTGGATTGGGCTAGGAAGGTTTACTTTAGGAAAAGGGCATGGTATTCATAATATAGAAATGTCATTATAGGGTGGTTTTGTACCAGAGAAACATATGTGAACATTGGCTAATCCCAAAAGGGGGGGCTAATTAGATCAGTTTGATATTAGAGAAAGTTATCTCTATATCAACTGGATTACACATGTTGACCATTGTGTGATATTTGAATAGAGTCAGATGACGAACCCAACAGAGATCAGATATGGAGGGTATAAAAGATGGCAACAAACTACAAAAAAGGTTTATAAGATTGGGTCTCATTTAACCCCGGCATTTTCGTGGCATTAAGGCACTCTAGCCAAGGAGTTTCTTTTTGCAAGGTCTCCAGGAGAGCAATACCAGGTCTCAGCCACGAGGGCTGGTGAGTGATACATAGTCGGGAGAGGACTGAGGAGGCATGCCTGAGAGGACTGGAAGAGTGCAGTCTGAGATGGGTGCAGAGCCAGAGGAGTGGACTGGGTTGTCACAGGCAGTGGAGAAAGGCAGCTGCAGCCATAAGGGCTGGCATGGCCTGAAGATGTGGTACTGGACTCAGTAGCCACGTGGACAGCTAGCACTCAGGACCAGTGGAGGCCTGTCCATAGGGGGCGCCCAGGCGCCGCCACCCCTCCCATGTAGTCAAAAAAAAAATACAAAAAAAAATTTTTTTTAAACATGTCCCTTTAAGAATTTTTTTTTTTTTCATTTCCCTCCCTATGTGCACTAGCGCCGGGCGCAGTGCAATATAGGAAGCGCCACGTCTATGCAATCACAAGATTGCAGACGAGTCGCTTCATTTGGCAAAAAAGAGCGCTCTGTGGTGCAGCCGATCGCGCCACAGCTTCCGGTGCGATCGACTGGCCGAGCAAGTGCATAGACTTGCACTTTGAGTGAGCGATGGGTGGTGCTTCCGATGTCACTCAAGAAAGTGATGTTTACACGGCACTTCTCTGTTCTGCCCGCCTGAGAGGATCAGGTAAGGGGCTGCCGCATGGCAGCTTACAAATTCTTGATTATTTATTCAGCGCCGCCGCCGGTATCCCCTCCACATCCACAGGGTTACTAGTATGGTGGTCACACTCGGCAGCATACCCCAACCTCCCCCACTCCCCTGCTAAACAAGATTTGAAGAAAAAGTGTCCCCTGGGGCAGGACCCAGGTCCCCAAACAGGGATAATAACTTGCATATAAGCCTTTAAAATTAGCACTTTAGATTTCTCCCATAGACTTTTACAGGGTGTTCCATGGCTTTTAGAATTTGCCCCGAACACCGCAAATTTTTGCTGTTCGGCAAACGGGGGAACAGGCGATGTTCAAGTCGAACATGAGTTCGACTTGAACTGGAAGCTCATCCCCACACACAAATCATCTATTTGCACCAAAATTCAGGAGAGCAACTATAAAATCCTCACACGTTGGTACAGAACCCCAGCTATACTGAACAAACTTTTCCTGACAACTAGAGATGGAGGAACTTCCGACGGGACGTTTCGCGAACACAAACCGCGAACGTGGCCGAAAGTTCGCGAACCGCAAAGTTTGCGGCAGGCCCCATTGACTTCAATGGCAGGTGAACTTTAAAAACCTACAGGTCATATTTCCAGCCACAAAATAATTACTAGCTGTGCACACATAGTCCCACCACATGACCACTGACATAACACATGTATGAAGTGAATCTGGGATCGACAACTACAAGCATTCTTTTTTTATATGTGAAATTTTGATAATTCAGGACTCAGGAGCGCATGAAGGCAATGGAGGAGAGGAAAGGTCAGGGTAGGCTATGACGAGGGTGCTGGAGATGATCACCAGCACCATGATATAGAGCACTGACACCAGCACCGTGATAGAGTGCACTGACACCAGCACCGTGATAGAGTGCACTGACACCAGCACCATGGTATAGAGCACTGACACCAGCACTGTGATAGAGTGAACTGACACCAGCACCGTGATAGCGTGCACTGACACCAGCACCCTGATATAGAGCACTGACACCAGCACCGTGATAGAGTGCACTGACACCAGCACCGTGATATAGAGCACTGACACCAGCACCGTGATATAGAGCACTGACACCAGCACCGTGATAGAGTGCACTGACACCAGCACTGTGATAGAGTGCACTGACACCAGCACCGTGATATATAGAGCACTGACACCAGCATCGTGATATAGAGCACTGACACCAGCACCGTGATATAGACCCCTGACACCAGCACCGTGATAGAGTGCACTGACACCAGCAACGAGATATAGAGCACTGACAGCAGCACCGTGATATAGAGCACTGATACCAACACTGTGATATAGAACACTGACACCAGCACCATGATAGAGTGGACTGACACCACACCAGCAATGTGATATAGAGCACTGACACCAGCACCGTGATATAGGGCAGTAATCTGCAGCAGTGCACCACAACCCTATATATTGTACACCTATACCAGTCCTTACAAGGACCTTTGTGGACCAAGTAGCTAGTGATTTGCAGACTGTACCTCAGTCCCTACACTGATAAAGGACTGCTGCAGAATAGGGCAGAAATCTGCAGCAGTGCACCACAACCCTCCAAATAGTACACCTATACCAGTCCTTACAAGGACCTTTGTGGACCAAGTAGCTAGTAATTTGCAGACTGTACCTCAGTCCCTACACTGATAAAGGATTGCTGCAGAATAGGGCAGCAATCTGCAGCAGTGCACCACAACCCTCCAAATAGTACACCTATGCCAGTCCTTACAAGGACCTTTGTGGACCAAGTAGCTAGTGATTTGCAGACTGTACCTCAGTCCCTACCCTGATAAAGGGCTCCTGCAGAATAGGGCAGCAATCTGCAGCAGTGCACCCCAACCCTATATATTGCACACCTATACCAGTCCTTACAAGGACCTTTGTGGACCAATTAGCCAATGATTTGCAGACTGTACCTCAGTCCCTACACTGATAAAGGACTGCTGCAGAATAGGGCAGCAATCTGCAGCAGTGCACCACAACCCTATATATTGTATACCTATACCAGTCCTTACAAGGACCTTTGTGGACCAAGTAGCTAGTGATTTGCAGACTGTACCTCAGTTCCTACATTGATAAAGGACTGCTGCAGAATAGGGCAGCAGTCAAGTATAATATTCTTTCTATACTTGGAAGAAAGTATATTATACGTGTACAACCCTATATACTGTACACCTATACCAGTCCTTAAAAGGACCTTTGTGGACCTAATAGTAATAGCTAGTGATTAAACTGACTGTCCCTGCTGCACACAGCGTCCTGTCCCTCCCTGCACTGACAAAAGACAAGATGCTGCAATCACCAACACAGCAGTGCACTGAACCCTATATACTGTACACCTTTACCAGTCCTTAAAAGGACCTTTGTGGACCCAATAGTAATAGCTAGTGATTAAACTGACTGTTCTTGCTGCACACAGCGTCCTGTCCCTCCCTGCACTGACAAAAGACAGGCTGCTGCAATCACCAACACAGCAGTGCACTGAACCCTTTATACTGTACACCTATACCAGTCCTTAAAAGGACCTTTGTGGACCTAATAGTAATAGCTAGTGATTAAATTGACTGTCCCTGCTGCACATAGTGTCCTGTCCCTCCCTGCACTGACAAAAGACAGGTTGCTGCAATCACCAGCACAGCAGTGCACTCAACCCTTTATACTGTACTACACCTATACCATACCAGTCCTTAAAAGGACTTTTGTGGACCTAATAGCTAGCGATTTGTGTCACTACAGTCTCTCCCTGCTCCACACAGTGTCCTGTTCCTACACTGAAATAAGACAGAATGTAAAATGGCCGCCAGATCAGGTCTATTTATAAGGTAGGGGGAATGTTTACTTGTCCATGTGCTGAAATGTCTCAATTGGCTGTCCTGTACCCCATGATTGATGTCTCATCATGGGTCAAATTTCTTTCACACTGTAAACACATATGCCGCCAGGTGAACAGCGGCAATAGTCCACCGATCGGGTAAATCGCGAGCACGCAAAATTCGCAGAGAAACAACCGCCGGGCGAACAGTTCGGCCATCCCTACCGACAACATCAGATTTATGCTGGCGCTGCCAAGAGGAAAGAGGGACCTTGATACATTTCTTCTGGTCCTGCCACCGGATCCAAAACTTCTGTCCGCTGGATAACACAAAAATTTACAGATCGTACAGTCCCAAACAACCCAGCATATTTCCTTCTACATGCAAATGACATCCATGCATTTGTCTACAAAAAATCGGTGATATGTCACTTATCAGACACAGCCAATGTCTGTATCCCCCTTAACTGGAAGTCAACGCACCTGCTGACTATAGACTTATGGCTCAAAAAAATTGACGATATTAACAAATTGAAAGACCTTAGCCTTACAAGCCAAGACAGACAGGAGACATACTCCAGGAAATGCCAATTATGGAATATGTTCAAATACTCAGAGCACTTACAAGCACTCAGAGTAACCCCTCATAATTCAACTACATAGTTCCCCAATACCAGGGGAATAACATATCATAGACACAGACGCAAGAAGCAATATATACTGCATCAATGTTTATATCCATGTTTGTTAGTCCCCCCACTCTCTTTTCCCCCTACTCATCTATACTACCCCCCCCCCCCGTTTTATTTGTACTATGTCTGCACTACTTCTCTTAGCACTCTAAGGCACTGCCCATATTCCAACTTTTTCTACCTCACTTTACTTCTACTTACTCAGAAAAAGAAAGAGAGATGGCCCTGCCGGGGCATAGAAACCTGCTTAACCACAGTCAGATACAAGAGACACCCTTTTAGATGTAAACACCCATATCAGAAATCAAAAGAGAAAACCATACATAAATATAGACAAGAAAATCACCCATCAGCTATGTTTTCTCCAACAGAATACCAAATAAGAAAATGTTATCATTTAATCAACATCACACACATGCTGTGCCCTACTTCTATGTAAATGTATCTGTATCTGTATTACTGCCATTTTTGACTATATTGTTGTTGTGGCCTCTGTGAACCTATTTCCTGATATACATAAAAAATCATTAATAGGACCTCATCTGGAATATGCAGTTCAGTTTTGGGCACCAGTTCTCAAAAAGGATATCGAACAACCTTATAGATGTAAACACCCACATCAGAAACCAAACAGGTAAACCATATATAAATATAGACTAGAAAACCACCCATCGGCTATGTTTTCTCCAACAGAATACCAAATAAGAAAATGTTATCATTTAATCAACATCACCCACACGCTGTGACCAACTTCTATGTAAATGTATCTGTATCTGTCATTTTTGACTATATTGTTGTTTTCTGATATAACAACAACAATATACTACAATATACTGTTGTTTTCTGATTTCTATTTCCTGATATAAATAATTAAAAAAAAATCATTAGAAGGATCTCATCTGGAATATGTAGTTCAGTTTAGGGCACCAGTTCTCAAAAAGGATATCAGACAACCTTGTAGATGTAAGCACCCACATCAGAAACCAAACAGGAAAACCATACATAAATATAGACAAGAAAACCACCCATCGGCTATGTTTTCTCCAACAGAATACCAAATAAGAAAATGTTATCATTTAATCAACATCACCCACACGCGGTGCCCAACTTCTATGTAAATGTATCTGTATCTGTATTACTGCCATTTTTGACTATATTGCTGTTGTGGTCTCTGTGGACCTATTTCCTGATATAAATTTAAAAAAAAATCATTAGTAGGACCTCATCTGGAATATGCAGTTCAGTTTTGGGCACCAGTTCTCAAAAAGGATATCGGGGAACTGGAGAAAGTGCAGAGAAGGGCAACCAAACTGATAAAAGGCATGGGGGATCTCAGCTATGAGTAAAGATTAGAGGAACTGAATGTATTCTCTCTTGAGAAGAGGGGATTAAGGGGGTATATAAATAACATGTACAAATACATAAGAGGTCCATATAGTGAACTTGGAACTTTTTCCCCCTGCTATGGCTAATTGGAGCATGTTTTGCTGTTTTTTTTTTGCCTACCTCTGGATCAACTGTGGATGAAGGATTGTGTATATGGGATTGCTTGATTTTTTATTTTTTTTGGTTGAACTAGATGGTCTTTTTTCAACCTGATTATGTAACTTTGTAACTAGTAACTGTATGTGTGGGGTCACCTTCCAGTATATTCATAGGTCAGCCTGTTTATTGCAATATAGTTTATATACAGCTCCTGTTATATTGGTTATATACAGCTTCTGTTATTTTAGTTAACCTTTCCATTCTGGTTTGGGATTCTATAGTTAATTTTAGCTCAGGGCTTGATAACCAACATAGGTTAGAGCCAGGCAATGTTTCCTGGGGCCACTTAAGGAGCATAGGCTTAGAGGTGGCAGATTAAAGTCTATAAGGGAGGGGTCAAAGTAGATAAGCTGACTCTCATTTCAAGTACCACAGCTCCAGTGGCACAACACAGTCCCTGCCATGAGAAACTTAATTTTAGGTTGGTTGGACAACAGTTGGAGGATCTCCCCTTGACTCATCTTGTTTTCAGGTTTCCAGCACAAAGACAGACACCCCATCACTCTTATGGGCCCCTGAAATTAAACTTTGCTGCAGCTGGACTTTGCTGCAACATTCTTCTGGAGGTATCTCTATTAATATATATATATATATATATATATATATATATATATATATATATATATATATATATACTGTATCCAGGTATGTGTGCACAATTCCACCAGGAGTCCTATTGGAGCCTTTTGCAGATGATCCCCTTTTGTACATTGGATGTACAGTATGCACTGTTATTGATCTCTTATTATATAAAGCTTGCATTATTTCTATTCTGATAACCCCCTCAAAACAGGGCTACAAAAGTAAAAATAAAGTATTAACTGATCTATAGATTTGTTCCAGGACAGAAGATATAAAAGCCAGTTGATCAGTGTGGCAGCCAGGCAACTAGCATTCTCAGAAGAACAAGTTAGGCCGCGTACACACGGGCGGACTGTTCGCCCAACCTTGTCCGCTGAACAGTGTTTGGGCGGACAGTCCGCTCGTGTGTGGGCTTTCAGCGGACAGTTTCAGCGGACAGTTGGACGAACAAGGTTTTTCGGAAATTCCGTAAAACTGTCCGCTGAAACCTTGTTTCAGCGAACAGTCCGCCCGTGTGTAGGCTTGTTCGACAAACTAAGTTCCGCGCATACTCAGAAAGAATTTACAGGGCGGAAGCGCTCGGTCTTGTAAAACTAGTGTTCGTATTGAAGCTAGCATATTCGTCATGCTGCTAATTTTGTGTTTTTTTTTAATATAGCCCGTTCTTTTCTTCTTCGTAATGCAAGAAAAGTGAAGTAGCTTTGCTGCTTATATTCACACAGAGTTATACTACATGTTTTTATTCATCCTCATCCTATGATTAATCTTCCAATTATATCAAAAATATATTCCCAATTTATATTAAAAAAAAAAAAAAAATTTTTATATATATATATATATATATATATATATATATATATTTATTTCAGAAAAAAAAAATCTATTACTATATATTTTTGGAACTACTATTGTTTTTTTTTTTTTTTTGGTTTTTTTTTGGGTGGGGGGTTTGAAACAAGATGGACTTTCATTTTTTTGGGCCAAGCAGGACTATGCAAGTAGAGATAGATAGATAGATAGATAGATAGATAGATAGATAGATAGATAGATAGATAGATAGATAGATAGATAGATAGATAGATAGATAGATAGATAGATAGATAGATAGATACCCAAACCATCATTTTAGCCTACACATGATTGCATGTTCAAAATCAGCAGAGCTTCCCCTCATTTCAAATGTTAAGCCTCAAATTTACAGCGACTGCACTTCCAAGTGCACTTGCAGTGCTTTAAAAATTGCACTTGAAGTTAGCATATTTACATGAACATGTGTTTTGTAAATAACCCCCAGAGTCTTTTGACATGTATCTGCCTACTCACAAATAAACTTTGTTTTTTTTAACCCAAAATTATACAAAAATATTGATAAAAAAAAAGAAAAAAAAAGAAAACATACAATTTTTTTTTTAAATCAAAAATTTTTATTTTTCCTCATAACCAAAATAAATCAAAAGGGAGGCAACACTGGAGACAATTTTGACGTTTGTGAAGCCTTTTGTCCCCCAGGCACACATCAAGTGAGTGGACACCAAAATTCCGAACCTGCGTAGCATGTACATAGGGAGCACAACCAGGTCCTAGAATCCCAAAGACCAGGAACAGCAGCAGATGAGATCTATGTCCCCAGACTGTGGTACTACAACAGCCTGCGTCTTCTTTCAGAGCAGACTGAAGCCAGGCAGTCACTTGTGACTCTTCCGTCTAGCCTTCCCTCCACGCTTCGCTGGAGGCTGTGCCTCTGGTGGTGGAGTTGTGGTAGGAGGAGGAGGAGGAGGAGGAGGAGGAGGAGGATGAGGAGCAGTAGGGTCTGTTTTGTAGAGCTTCGTGGTGGGTGTGAGCTCACCCTTCAGACCCAGTTGGATGGCATCAAAGAAGATTGCCTCACACATGTCTCTTTGGGGTTTGTCCATTTCTTGGAGCTTGCTAGCCAGATAAGTGGCATAGGCCTCCTGCGGATTGGGGGGTTTGGTCAAAATCTGGGTGGCTTGCCGTATCAGCACCAATGACTCCTCCTCTGTACGGCCCATCCTCCTGGGCCTTTTGCTGGCTAGGCGGAGGGGAGGGACCTGGCTCTCAGTCCTACTCCTGCTGGGCCCAGCTAGCTCCTGCGTGTGGCTGGTCTCCTCCTCCATACCACTGGTCCCGGCCTCCTCCTGGGTGAGCTCATCCTGTGTAAAAAAACAAAGCAATCAATAACTAAAATATGTCTATATTTAGAAATCATCAATCACTAACAATTTTACAGTTCTCACTTGCAAATACATTTGTCTTGAAATACAAAAGGCTATCATTTTGACACCATCATTTTTCCATCAGTTCATTAAGATTTGAGCCACATTTGTGGAAACTACTGTATCCTTCTATCTAATTTAATTTGTGATGAAATCCTAGATTTGGAAGCAATTCAAACATTGAACTTGACATCATTAATATTTGAGCAATCCAAACTTTAGAAAATAAAATATACCTGGCTCCAGCTGGGTGCATCAACCTCGTCCAGCAAGGAAGGGTCTGGATCTTCCAGGGATGGCTCACCTGAGGCAGAGGGAAGGGTGGAGGGACGGGTAGACGGAAGAGTCGAAAGTGACGGCCTGGCTTCTGACGTGTCGTCCAGAAAACGCAGCCTGTCATAATACCACAGCTTAGGTACATAGACCTGACCTGCTGCTGATCCTGATGTTTGGGACTCTAGGATCTTTCGTTGCTCCCGCCTATACGCGCTACGCAGGTTCTGAATTTTGGCGTTCACAAAGGTAGTGTCTGCCTGGGGGACTCGGGTTCTCACAAACGCCAAAACTGTCTCCAGTGTCTTCTTCCGGGCAGCACGGATTGGGTATTGGGGGTGTTTTGTATCCCACAGATTGCTGTGGGACTCCACTAGATCTATAAAGGTGGAGAGGAAGGCCTCCTCTTTAAAGGGGTCTGCACTATACTTTTTCATTTTCTGAAAAGAAAAAAAAAAGAAAAAAAAACAAAAAAAAAAAGTCAGACCAAATGCACACTATATTGTGACAATGTAGGCGAGACACACACTACTACACACGCTACCCCCCCCCCCCCCCACACACACACACACACACACACACTACCCCTCCCACACACACACAAACACTCCCACACACACACACACACACACACACACACACACACACACACACACACACACTACTGCCCCCCCCCCACACAAACACCCCCCCCACACACACACACAAACACACACACACACACACACACTACCCCTCACACACACACACACACACACACACACACACACACTACCCCTCCCACACACACACACAAACACTCCCACACACACACACACACACACACACACTACTGCCCCCCCCACACAAACACTCCCCCCCCACACACACACAAACACACACACACACACACACACACACACACACACTACCCCTCCCACACACACACAAACACTCCCACACACACACACACACACACACACACACTACCCCTCCCACACACACACAAACACTCCCACACACACACACACACACACACACACACACACACACACTACTGCCCCCCCCACACAAACACTCCCCCCCCACACACACACAAACACAAACACACACACACACACACACACTACCCCTCCCACCCCCTATACACCCACCCCCACACTACCACACAAAACACCAAGCCCACTCAACCACCAACCCACATAGAAATCAATTAAACATCAATAAGAATAAAATTCAATATGGATATCCCTAACGCAGGCTTTAAATTAACCGAAAATAAAATGATAACTATCTTACCGTCGCGTGTAGCACTCGCTGCTCCCGTTCGGACAAGCGTACGGCCTCGTGGTACCGCTTTATACACGGCGCATGCGCTCAGGCTCCGCCTGCGTCGCCCGCCCCTGACGTTCCTTGCGACCGTGTTTCCCCGCCCCTTTTACCCTCCTTCCGCTGTGGGTGTATGAGAGTGGAAAATGGCGGATGCAAGCTCAATTAGCAGCGTGAGCAGCGCGGAGGAAAGCCGTGGGCCCCAAGCAAGGAGGAGATATAAGGCCACCAATATGGCGTTCGAAGAGATGGTGGAGATGGTAGCTATCCTTCAAAGGGAGGATTATGATGGGGAACATGGCCCTTACCCAAAACCAAATATAAGGAAAAGCGCCATCTTGGACGAGGTGGTCACAGCCTTGGAGTCAAAATTCGGGGTACGGAGAGGAAAGGACCAGCTGCGGAAAAGATGGTCGGACATCAAGTCCAGGGAGCCGGACCAATATGACCACATCAAAAAGGTCCTGAAAAAAAGTGAGTAAACTCCGCGTTTCTCGTGACTGTCGGACATAATCGTTTGATTTGTGTATGTAAGTGTATGTAAAACTGGCGGATTTGATCGTAATCGTACGTACAGATAGTGTATGTAAAACTGGCGGATTTGATCGTAATCGTTCATGTAGATAGTGACTGGAAATCTGGCGGATTTGATCGTAATCGTACGTATAGATAGTGTATGTAAACTGGCGGATTTGATCGTAATCGTTCATGTAGATAGTGACTGGAAATCTGGCGGATTTATATTAATCGTTCGTGTAGGCGGTGTAAATCTGGCGGATTAGATCGTAATCGTTCGTGTAGGTAGTTTATGAAAATATGGCGCATATGGTTGTTCGTATATGTGGGCGTAAATAGCATGAATTTGTGTATGGTGTAAATTTATCTGGTGTTGGATTAGATTTTAATTATTTTTTTTTTTTTTTATTTTTTTTTTTTTTTTCATGATAAACTGAATTGTCACGCTCAGTTTATAGGATATAAGTTTTTAATAAAGTTTCATAAATTTATTCAGTGCAATGTAGACTCAATTAAAAAAATTAGATAGATAGATAGATAAAATGCTGGTTCAACATCTGGACTAGGAAACATTTATAAGTGTAGTTTGGGCCTTCATAGAACATTTTTGACATAATCACACACAGGTACTCCAGGCGTTGATTCGAGTGTGTCCGTCTGTGAAACTTGGACAAAAGATATACAGTATCACAGTTTGGTTAAAGGCTAGGTTCACATTGCTGCAATGTACGAGATCAAATGTGATTTGCACCGCACTGCAGTGCAAATCACATGTGATCTCTGTGTGATGCGATTTCAGCCATGCATATAGTATGGCTGAATTTACATCGCATCCGGACCAAACTTGTACATGGCCCTTTTTTTAGTCCACAGCCAAATCGGATCACATGGGTGTTCACACCATGTGGTCCGATTCCTGTCCGAGTTTAAAGATTGCACTGTGAAATGATAACTAATTTGGAGGTGTCAATAAAACTTTACACTGATACTCCCAGCAGGTCACATAGGGCAGTGCGAACTCCGCATGCGATGCGTGAAACCACAGTAGATTTGCAGCGTTCACACATCGCAGCAGTCTGAACACAGCCTAACTAAAAAAA